>NC_133343.1:44276567-44609901 GCF_030506205.2 Paramisgurnus dabryanus | reverse complement strand
ATAAATATCTTTAAATCAAAGTAAACAATGTATATCCAATATGTACTCCATGTACTGTATCCATCCAAAAAGTAATCAACAAGAGATTTATGTAAAAGTAGATGAACATGACAAAGGCCAAGTTTATTTGACCACTTGCTGAAAGCTGAAGGACAATCACCCTATGTATGATTGCTGACACTTGAACTCTAAAACGGCCATGTAAATCACAGCATTCTCACACACAGCTGCTTCTGGCCAAGGTGAACCCATGCAGACACAGTGGACCTGCTCCAGGTCTCCCTATCTACATTAGAGAAGATTGAGAGGGAGAAGAGAGCAGCGGATGGGTGGAGGAAGGGAGGAGGCTTTAAGAGGATTCTTTATGCGGCTCTGTGTATTTCTTTCATGTTGTCCAGCCGGTAACTAAGTTGGTTGCTGGAGGCAATGGCTAATTCACACCTTTAGATCAGGAGCATGAAATGAGAGGGGAGAGCAAGGGGAAAGCCCTGGGGTTAATGATAGCGCTCCCTGTGAAGACATCCAATATCATTTCATATAAATCTGCTCAAATGGTTTCATTTCAGTTGATCCCTGACATCTTCTGAACGTGCATTCATAATCAAATATGAAATGAGAAATATGAGAAGTTAATCAAAAGTAAGATTAAATAGTTAATTCTGAGAAACGTCAAGCATCATTATTTTAAAGTTGGTTTCATATTTAATTCAATAACAATCAAACATTTTTAGATGTTGCTAATATAAATTAGCTACATATATATTCAATAATAAATTGCAATAGTGTACACTTTTATTGTGATTAAAGCATATCATTTGCAGATTTGAGGTCAAACATATACATAAACATGCGCATATGTATTTGGCTATGATGGATATTTTAGACGCAATCGGTAAAATGAACAAATGTTTACACTGTGTTATGCTATGAAAAAACAACATTACATGACTTCACAAATCTTTTATTCTTTTTCACACATATTTTATTTAAATCACATTTAATTTTTTTTATAGTTAATTTGAAGTATCATGTATCTTTGTTTTATTTTGATTTTATTGGGTGTCTCTTATTTTTACACATGTTTTTTTTTCTTTTTTATATTCTTTTCTCGTCTCTATGTAAAGCACTTTGAATGACCTCTGTGTATAAAATGTGCAATACAAATAAACTTGCCTTGCCTATGACATTTCAGTTTAACAAGCTTGTGGATAAAGATTTTTTCTCATCTTCCCCACCAAAAACACCCTCTTTAAAGTTATTTCAAATTTTCCAGCAAAGCTTTTAGAAATCTGTTTGTTTGAGGGCAGCATTAGATGTGATCAGCGTTTTATTGTGACATAATATCGCATTTCTTCCTCTACAGATTAAAAATAAAATCGGTTAATAAGAAAAGCTGTCAGCGGTAAAAAACGGCTGACATAATCCGTTTATCCTCCAAGCAATAAAGATATTGGTCCTTGGGAGTCTATCTTTCCTCTTATGTTATTTTGCCAAAAACATTATCTTCTATGCATTCAGATGGATTAAGAATCATATGGTAGATAGAAAGAAAATAAGAGTTACAATAAAATATAATATCCCAGTTCTCCTCACATCCTCTCACAGAAGGCTACACAAATGTGCTCACACATAGGCGCAAAAGGGAAGAAGAAATACAGTATAAAGCCGTAGAAAGGAACATGCAGAGCAGAAAACAGTTTTTTAAAATGCTGATACGATGGAAAAGCAATAAGGGTTGTTTCTAGAGAGGTCAAAGCATCCCTCTATTGTAATATGTCTTACCTTGCCTTAAATGGTAACAGTTCTACTTCCTGCAGGTCTGCCTGTATCTATAGACCCTTTTACTGTTTGTACACAATGATGACGTAGCAACGTATGCGCATGCATTTTGGCAATGGAAGTATGGCAAGGATCAGCAGCATGTCAAGCTACGCGAGTGGATTAAGCAACACAAGACAGAGAAAGTTATTTTAAAAAGTTGACTATCAAATGTTTTCCAGCTACCAGATTTGTGTACTATAGTGGAGTGGATAGAGGACGTAAGCAGATGGCCAAATATTCAGTGGCTAGATATGTATACATATTTAGATGAGAAACAGAGCGTGTACACCCAAGAGAAATTACAAGCATATAAGTCACTGGATGCTAATGAAAACGTTAGAACCACTGGAGAACAACAACACTTCTGTTGCCAAAATGCGCGCCCACTGTAAAAAATAATTCAGTGGCTTTGTAAATATCACTTTGTAAAAATCTCTTTATGTCACTAAGCTGATTTTTTGAGTTGGACAAACCAAAATAAATGACTAAAAAAATAAACAGATATTTTTGTGTAAAATGTACAGGTATTATTTAGTTGTACACATCAATTAAAATAAGTATTTAACTAACAGATTATTTCTAATAGATATCCTTAATATTTGTTGTAAATTTAAATCAATATATTTGAGAATGTCACACTTATATATTTTAGTTTTCAAAACTGTAATAATTGCTCATTTCAAGATAACATTATCATGTGTATGAGGAGGAACCCAAGTCCAGACGGAGATGGATGAACACTAAAGACTTTTATTAGGAGAAAAACAGAAAAACAAAGCCGACGAGGGGGCAAACATAAACAAGATACTTAACAGAGGGAGAGGATACAATAACAAGACTAGATCTTAACTAAACTTAACCCGTTTAATCCCAAATTTTTTCTTGTAATTTGAATACATGCAATTTACTCCTTAGACCTCCGTAACACACAAACTTTATGCCTTCTTTGATTTTATGTTGGTTAAGTTAGTGAAATATTAGGTTTTATACCCGGTCACAAAAGTGACCGGTGGAAAACATCATAGCCGGACTTCATTAAAATTCAATTAGACATATTTACATTAGAAAAAGTGTGTGACCGTTAAAAAAATTCTCAAAATATATCTGTAAGTGACCCCACGTACAAAATTGATAGTTCTATTAGTTAATTAAGATGTTTTACTTCTTTTTGTAGTAGTCTGAGGTAGACATCTTCTTCTAGATGTGCAAGCAGGAAGTAAACTGATCTGGTCATATGACCTTTCACCCTAGTCACATGACATTGATACATTTTAATCAAAACAATCTATTTTTTCATTTAAAAGTTTAATTTCTTGCCCAGAGCTAACATCAACACTTTTAGAGCTTTCAGAAAGAAGAAAAAAAAACACGTCACAAATGTGACCGGTGGGATTAAATGGGTTAACACTAAACAGGGTACTTAACAATGAACTAGACTAAATACAATAAACACTACTTGACAAGACTTCTATGACAGCGTACGCACAGGTATTTGGAACAATGCACAAGCACAGGACAATGAATACAAGAGGATTAAATAGGGGAGCAAATCAGGGGGGAACAGGTGATATAAATCAAACAATAATGAGGAGAGGATGACAAGGGAGCGGGGTAAAAGAGACAAGACACAGGGAACACGTGGTCCAGTAAACCAATACTGAGACCACGTGAACCCACACAAAACATGGATCTGTCATGATTCTGCCACAAGACTAGATAAAACAAGGACAAGATGGCAGAACCATGACAAACATAGGTATTTAACATCAACAAAAAAATTGTTAATTTCATGCATAACTTTAACTATGATTTACTCAATATTTTTGGTGAAACATTTACATTGTATTATTTGAGTAAATGTAGGCAAAAAAATTAAGTAAATCAGATGTAAATTTAACTCTTTGCCCGCCATTGACGAGATATCTCGTCAATTAAGAGAAAACGCTTCCCCACCAATGACGAGATTGCCCTTCCGCAACTTTTTAAAAGTATTGCCCTATGGCAAGCTGCTGCATGTCCGTGTCTATTTTAAAGATCGCTCTGGATGGGATCTCTATAAAAAGTCAGTCACAAAAATTTAATTATTTTTGCTTTTTGCTCAAAATATGGTGTTTTTGCAGAAACCTACCCATATTCAAAAGCTGATTGCAAAAGAACCACTAAAGGTAGGATGAAACGGTTTTTTTTGTTTGAAAGCAGAGGGTCTGTTCTTTCATTTATTGTATGTTTATTTATTTAAAAAAGAACATTTTCTGGAAGGCATTAAACTTTGGTGAAAATCATGAAAAACGCTGGCGCTGGCTGGCAACTTTTTTTTAAAAACGCTGGCAGTGAAAGAGTTAAAAATCACAAAGCCAACGGTTTTTTAATCAGCAGCAGAATAAACTGTGCCTCTTGCAGGAAGACAAACAACCCCAAAACTCCTCAAAACTCCTCGTAAGTGTTGAGTTTATTAATATTTACACTTGTTTTTAATGAAATTTTTGATGTGTCCTTGCGTAAACAACTTAAGGTGTATTTATCTGAATACTTTCGGAGCCATACTGTAAACTGGGTACAATAACATCTTTCTGTGCACATACTTCTAGAATCTAGAATAATCATGAATATTTGTATTTTACCTATTTATTCAGGTCATCAAAGTTTTAAGACAGCTGTGCTACTTGAAATGTGTGTAAAATAATAATTTCTGATTGTTTTATTACTGCATAATGTGGTTGTAGACAAACACGTGTAATCTGTAGTGGCTGATAGTCAGGCGATCCGATATCCGGACCTCAGTTTCGCTCCACCCGGACTTATTTGAAGCAGAATAACAAACAACAGAGCTTTACAGAGCTCACACGCTTATATACATTTATATTATTATCTCTCGACTCCATATGCCTATGCTTTACTTTCCTTTTTTGTGTTAAGGGTCTTGTGTTCGCGTCTCGTGTAGGACAACTCACAGTTTCTGACACCGGACCGGATGTTCGCATTAAATAGCACGAGTTTAGTCAGACAAAGTTTACTTCCAGATGTAAAATATGCTTTCGCAGCCTATGTTAATCGTTAAAGATTTGAGACAAATATGTTATTTAATGTTAAACTAAGTGGCGCTCTATGGCAGCATCCAGAGTCACAGCGGACAGCCGTTTAAATAAAGTTATCTTTGTTGCAGGTACAAGTGCTGGTGGTCCACCTGTCTTGGTTCAAGAGGTGTTGATTCTGCATGCTGTGAATTTGAGAGACCTCTCAGAGTTTATTCAGCTGATTGTTTTGTAACATGTACAATGTTTGCCATTTTCAATAAAATAACCTGTACAAATTGCTTTGTTTTTCATTGATAATTGATGGTTCAGTATGAAATAAATGTATAACATTAGGTAAATACAACCAATTTATTTTAGTTAAATAATATTCACAAAATTTTCAGCTACATCTAAGTAACATTTTTAATTATAGCCTACCAACTCAATTTTTTAGTAGACTTCACTAGGATTTTTTATTGATTTGCTTTTATATTTTTGATTCCATCTACTCAATTTAATTTGTGATAGAAAATGTATGTAATTATTGAAATCTACTCGATTTCATAGCTTTCAAATTTACTCAAGTGTAAAAATGCTTCACCAAAAATATTGAGTAGATCATAGTAATAGTTTTTACAGTGCAACTATTTGATCACGTGGGCTGTAAAAGGTCTATACATCCAGAAGCTTGGTGTCATCTGACATAATAGAAACCTGTTCAAACCTACAAAAATGATTGAGCATAAAATCACAGCACTGCAATATACTGTAAGACACTTAAAATGTGATTACAATTTTTCAGTTCAATCAATTTTTATTTAATTTACACATCAAAAGCATTTTAAAAGCATTTTAGGAAATATTATGAAATTACATATGTCTCAAACTCTCATCCCTGTGGTTAATAGTCAAAACATGGATTATGTGCCAGCCGAGCAACTGGCATTGAGATAAATGAGAACACTAATGGAAAGCTTTCTCCTGGTTTTATAGACCTCCCTGGTCAAAACAAACGGATGAATTAATTCATAAAAATGCATGAGCATGCATTATATAATGCCACTGACAAATGTCTTAATATGGATCTTGTCCTCCTGTATCTCAGCAGTTCCACTTGAATCTAATGTGCATTTAATATGTTTGCTTAATAGTGGTAATAGCCATTTCTCAAGGAGCTCTTGTCCACTCTATTTTACGAAGCTCTTGGAAGGTTGAGAATTGGGGGGTTCAGGGGGCTGATAGAGTGCCAGTCAACTGCAGTGTCTGTATGCCTGTAAACTCAGAGTCTGTTATGTTTAATCAGGCCGGTTTGGCTGGTAATGAATTTTGATTACGTCTGGTAATGGCAGCGGAGTGTAAAGCAGGGAGATGGGGGGAGGTCAGAAAAGAGTGTGGGTGAAATATTAATATCCTCTAAAATGATGCATGAATCCCTTATGTGTAGTTTCCTTTACTCACCTTGTCTGCTATTAAACAGTTAGCACTTTATCATTAGAGAAGGAACTTTTTGCTTTTCTATTCATACCTCTGTAATGGCCACCCATCAATTAATGCTGATCTTGATTCATTAGTTTATCATAACTGGTTTTAAATGATCATTGCAAATCCATCATGTGGTAATAGGAAATGCATGTGAGAGAAATTGTTAGGCTGCATGGGCTCCCCAAAGGGTCTGCGGCAACACCCTGTGAAATTAAGGGAGTGTTTTCACGGCGGATGGGGTGCGGTAATAACTCAAAGTGTCTCAAGCCTGTCCCCCTGCACTCAATTAGATGTGATTGTCTCCTCATGTCTGCGCACACCCACCTATTAAAATGCCATCACTTTCATTTATAAAATGCAAAAAGAGCTGAAAATGCACAAAACATTTATTTGATTAAGAGTGGTTGTCTGTGGAGGGTCTTATTAATGCTAAAGAAAGAAAATTGATATAAAGTTCAACCATAAACTTTTTAGAGAGTCGTTTAAAGGGCCAATGCAAAAGGCCATAGTGAAGGATGGACAGATGTGTAAAAACAAGTATACAGTGTCATTAAAGCTATAATTAGCAATGCCAACAAGGCACCTATAAAAGAAAAGAAAAAAAACTTTCGGTACGCCCTTTGTAACATACATTTTAACACATTTTACAGAAAATATCCACAATGATGATAATATAGAAAGAACTACTTTTGTGTTGTATCAGTAAGTTAACACAAAGGGTTGTGGTGTACATACCTAAGATTTGGACCACTTCATGACATAAAATGGAGATCATTTTAATAATCATTGGTTTCGGCCTTCTAGTCACTTAATGGATAATCAGAAAATGGATGATGATCTCTTTAAAATAAACAGACAGCATTAGCATTGTTCAGCTTTGTAATAAACCATAAAATGTAAACTAAGCATCTTGACTGAAACAGCTGAACAGAATTTGTTGTAAAGATCCTAGGAAATGGTTTTAACAAGTTTTGAACAATCAATTAGAAACAATCAGACAATTAAATTGTGGGTTCAAGATAAAAAAATAAATTTCCCTCAAGCAGAACAAAAAAAAATCAAACCTCCATCTGCAGACCACTTGAATTAATTGGCCAATGATGTTGGCAAGGATTTAGTTTAGAGTTTCATTATTGTCCATTTTTTTCAGACTGTGCAAACCTGACTCCAAGGAGGATTAGGGCCAAGCTAAAATAAAAAATAAAACCATCTCGAGATTAAAGTCATTAAAATGCGAGAATAAAGTCATTATTTAACAAGAATAAAGTTGTAATTTAACAAGAATAAAGTTGTTATTTAACGAGAATAAAGTCGTTATTTAACGAGAATAAAGTCGTAAAATTTCGAGAATTAAGTCAATTTTGTTTAGACCTATTCTTTACATTGTTTACTGCATTAAGACAGTGATATAAATACACTAAATTCACTACACATTATATTATTAATAAGCATGTACGGTCAAGCAGAAAAGCCCAGAATGTGCTAGTGTTCATTAAAGAAAACTAACGTGGCCTTTAGCGGTTTGTATTCTTATTACAGTGCATTGAAAATGCGCTGTACTGTTCTTACTGGGCTTTTTATTATTATTATTATTATTATTATTATTATTCTTCCAACCAAATTTCGGCAATTAATACGGCTCGAACCGCTTAACTTAGAAACTTCATTCAAACTCTCAAACGTGCGGACTATTCGGGAATAGTGGGCTATGACTTTTATAAGCGATCGGGGGTACGGTCTTCGCCCCAGGGGCGAAAAAGCAGCCGAAAAATCCCATTGACTTAACATGGAGACAAACTTTGACGAGTCGTAGCTCAGACCTAGAATTTCACAGAAACTTGTGACTTGCCACATTTGAAGAGGCTGGCAGGCTCTGTAAGAACATACCTCACAATGGGGTGTAAGTTGTACCCCTGGGGTGTAAGAGGCCCCCAAATTTCCCCATAGACTTATAATGGGGCAGGAATCATGCCCATATAAGGAAATAAAAACGTCCCAGATGGGATATCTTTGCAGCGCAGTGTCGTAGAGACATGGGGGTGGGCTCATTTTACTCAGGCATCCAATCAGTCCCTTAGGATCCTTATTGAGCTATCAAGCCACGCCCCTAGCAACCATTTTGGGCACCCTAGCAACATCTCCCATAGACTGCCATTATAAAATGCCCAGATGGATATCTTTGCAGCACAGTGTCACAGAGACATGGGGGTGGGCTCATTTTACTCAGGCATCCAATCAGTCTCTCACCATCCTTATTGAGGTATTAAGCCACGCCCCTAGCAACCAAATATGAGCAGCCTAGCAACATAATAAACAAAGCCTTATATCTCTGGATCCGGACATCATAGAGACATGGGGGTTGGGTCTTTGGGTCATATTAGCTTCATGCTTGCTTCATGCTAAGTCATGCTAGCTTCGTGCTAGTTTCATGCTAGCTTTATGCTAATTTTATAATAAATCTTGCTAACTTAATGTTAAATCATGCTAGCTTCATGCTAAATCTTGTTAGCTTCATGCTAAATCATGCTAGCTTCATGCTAGTCATGCTAGCATCATCTTAATCATGCTAGCATCATGCTAATAATGCTAGGATCATGCTAATTTCATGCTAAATTCATGCTAACTTCATGGTAATCATGCTAGCATCATGCTAGCTTCATGCAAATTATGCTAGCTTCATGCTAATCATACTAACATCATGTTAGCTTTATGCTAATCATGATAACATCGTGCTAGCTTCATGCTAATCATACTAACATCGTGTTAGCTTCATGCTAATCATGATAACATCGTGCTAGCTTCATGCTAATCATGCTAGCATCGTGCTAGCTTCATGCTAATCATGCCAACATCGTGCTAGCTTCATGCTAATCATGCCAACATCGTGCTAGCTTCATGCTAATCATGCTAGCATCGTGCTAGCTTCATGCTAATCATGCTAGCATCGTGCTAGCTTCATGCTAATCATGCTAGCATCGTGCTAGCTTCATGCTAATCATGCTAGCATCGTGCTAGCTTCATGCTAATCATGCTAGCATCGTGCTAGCTTCATGCTAATCATGCTAGCATCGTGCTAGCTTCATGTTAATCATGCTAGCATCGTGCTAGCTTCATGCTAGTCATGCTAACATCGTGCTAGCTTCATGCTAGTCATGCTAGCATCATGCTAGCTTCATGCTAGTCATGCTAGCATCATGCTAGCTTCATGCTAATCATGCTAGCATCATGCTAGCTTCATGCTAGTCATGCTAGCTTCATGCTAGCTTCATGCTAATCATGCTAGCATCATGCTAACGTCATGCTAGCATCATGCTAGCATCATGCTAGCTTAATGCTAGTCATGCTAGCTTCGTGCTAGCTTCATGGTAATCATGCTAGCATCGTGTTATCTTCATGCTAATCATGCTAGCTTCGTGTTTATCATGATAACATTGTGCTAGCTTCATGCTAATCATGCTAGCATCGTGCTAGCTTCATGCTAATCATGCTAGCAACGTTCTAACTTCATGTTAATCATGCTAGCATCGTGCTAGCTTCATGCTAATCATGCTAGCATCGTGCTAGCTTCATGCTAATCATGCTAGCATCCTGCTAGCTTCATGCTAATCATGCTAGCATCCTGCTAGCTTCATGCTAGCATCGTGCTAGCTTCATGCTAGCATCATGCTAATCATGCTAGCAGCATGATAATCATGTTAGCATCATGCTAGCTTCATGCTAATCATGCTAACATCATGCTAGCTTCATGCTAATCATGCTAGCATCATGCTAGCTTCATGCTAATCATGCTAACATCATGTTAGCTTCATGCTAATCATGCTAGCATCATGCTAGCTTCATGCTAATCATGCTATCATCATGCTAGCTTCATGCTAATCATGCTAGCTTTATGCTAGCTTCATGCTAATCATGCTAGCATCATGCTAGCTTCATGCTAGTCATGCTAGCATCATGCTAGCTTCATGCTAGTCATGCTAGCTTCATGCTAGCTTCATGCTAATCATGCTAGCATCATGCTAACGTCATGCTAAATCATGCTAATCATGCTAGCATCATATTTCATCATGATAACTTTTTTAAATCATGCTAGCTTCACACTAAAACATGTCAACAGCCAGGTAAACTACTAGACTAAATTTCTTTTACATTTCTGGCAATCAACTTTTTGCATTTTCATGCACTGGTAATTCCTTGGGAATTGCATATCTAGTTTTGGATTCTTCTGCTTGCCTGTACACAGAATGTTTTATTAATAAAATGTTTGCTGAATATTACTGTGTAGATGCATTAAGCCACATTCAATGTTGTCTTTTAGGGCTTTATAAAGGGTCTGCATTTAACATAAAGATTTTGCTAGTGTTGTAGTCAAGACCACCTAAACTGAGACCAAGTCATGACCAAGACCAAGACAGGCCGAGACAAGACTTTAAAGGGTCGAGACCAAGACCAAGACAGGCCGAGACCAAGTCAAGACCAAGACCGGTGCAAGTCACTGCATTAAAACACTTATGATAAAATGTGGAATATGCATATGATTAGGCACTTCTTGTCTGTGTGTGTGTGTGTGTGTGTGTGTGTGTGTGTGTGTGTGTGTGTGTACCTGGTAATTATCACGTTGTGGGGACCAATTGTCCCCACAAAGATAGGAATACCAGTGTTTTTGTGACCTTGTGGGGACATTTTGATCTCCACATGAGGAAACAAGCTTATAAATCTAACAAGATGATGTTTATTGAAAATCTAAGTCTATTAGAATAAATCTTTGTCTATAAGCAAATAAAAGTGAACAAACACTAAAGAGCTGAAATCAACTTAACCATTTATTCTGAACTGTCTTTCCATGGCTTGCCATCCACTTAACACATTGCAGGTGTTTTTAGTAATAAAATTAGAAATATTGTCATTGGAAGAAAACAATGCCAGCATCACATGCCAAACCTGAATAAACTGCATAAAATTAATGATAAAAATTAAATTTGTGATGTGCCATCAGTTGTGGTCTTGACTGGTCTTGAAATAAAAAAATAAAATCCTCTTTGTCTGAGAACGAGACGAGACCGAGTAAAAATGCGGTCGATTCCAGGACGATTCCAGGACCCTACACAATTACCAAAACCCTTTATTCATTATGATATTCTGTTCATTGCATGCCTATTTTATTAAGGTGTGCACCGAATTTTGTTCGTTCACATTATCTCCCCCCATATTGCCTGTTATATGAGGAAGATTGCTTAAAATTGCCTTTCGTAGAGCATCTCCTTCATATTGTTTTATTAATAAGACAGGTATGTAATTTAATATCTGTTTTGCAGATCTGCGACTTTATTCTCTTTAAATAAAGACTTTATTCTTGTTAAATAACAATTTTATTCTCATTAAATAACGATTTTATTCTCGAAATTATATTTATTCAGACTTTTTTCTTGTTAAATAATGACTTTATTCTCACATTTTAATGACTTTAATCCCAAGATGGTTTTATTTTTTTTATTTTAGCTTGGCCCTAATCCTCCTTCATAGACTCTGGAGAGAAATTGTTAAAAACTTAAAGATGCTCTAGGCTCCAAATCCGGTTATGTAAAAAACAGAGATGTATACATTTACACAATTATCACACTTAACATCTGACCCCTAGTTTTTTAAAATGAAAGTGTTGCATGAGTTTTGAGTGTGTTTTAGATATTTCTATACTAGTGGCGGCTGCTGCTAAAAAAAAATTGTGGGGGGGGAACAAACTCAAAATAAATTTTTTACTGTAGTAATGCAGGACTGTAAATAGTCATTTATCAAGTGATGAATATCATTCTGCTTTGCAAAAATGCTGAAAATGTTACAGTTGAAGTCAACTGTTAAAGGAACACGCCCACATTTTGTGAATTTAGCTTATTCACTGTATCCCCCAGAGTTAAATAAGTCCATACATACCTTTCTCTGCTAAGTGCACTTTCAACAAGTGTCCACTTTGAGGAAGACCTTAGGGCTTAGTGTGAATATTGGGACAGGGCCTCAGTCATTCAAGGTGGCAGCCTTAGAAGTTCACGAAGAGAACTGAAATGAGACGGTCTAACCTTCAGAGAACCCATAATTGGCGTCACCTGCTGCACGCGCCCACCGCGCCTGTCAGCAGGACACAGCAGAGACGTTTCTGACATATTAAATTAAATATGCAATAAGAAAAGACACGGGGTTGGACCGTTTTACTTGTGGCTTGGAGTATAATCACTAGTGGATGCCAATTTTCTCCCTAGCAACCAAATACAGTACCCTAGCAACAGAATAAACAAGCCTTATATCTCCGCATCAGAACATCGTAGAGACACAGGGGTTGGACCGTTTTACTTGTGACTCAACGTGTGATCACTACTGTATGCCAATTTTCTCCCTAGCAACCAAATACAGTACCCTAGCAACGTAATAAATAAAGCCTTATATCTCTGCATCAGAACAACATAGAGTCATGGGGGTTGGGTCTTTTAATCATGTTAGCTTCAGACTAGCTTCATGCTAAGTCATACTAGCTTCATGCTAGTTTCATGCTAGCTTTATGCTAATTTCATAATAAATCTTGCTAGCTTCATGCTAATTCATGTGAGCATCATGCTAGCTTCATGTTTATTCATGTTAGCTTCATGCAAGCTTCATGCTAATTCATGTTAGCATCATGCTAGCTTCATGCTAATTCATGTTAGCATCATGCTTGCTTCATGCTAATTCATGTTAGCTTCATGCTAGATTCATGCTAATTATGTTAACTTCACGTTAAATCATGCTAGCTTCATGCTAATCATGCTAGCTTCATGCTAACTTCATGCTAACTTAATGCTAATCATGCTAAAATCATGTTAATCATGCTAGCATCATGCTAGCATCATGCTAGCTTCATGCTAAATAATGCTAGCTTCATGGTAATCATGCTAACTTCATGCTAAACATGTTAGCATCACGCCAGCTTCATGCTAATCATGCTAGCTTCATGCTAATCATGCTAGCATCATAATAGCATCATGCTAATCATGCTTACATGATGCTAGCTTCATGCTAAATCATACTAGCTTCATGCTAAATCAGTCTAGCTTCATACTGAAAAATACTGACAGCCAGAAAGCCTACTAAACTATACTTCTGTCAAACCGTTTTAAACGTTCAGGCTACGCTTTGTCAAGCCAACATAAAGTTTGTCAACAAAATTCTATCTAGTTATTATTATGTTGGCTTGAAAAAGCCAACATATTGTTATTGCTTTTAAACTTATTATGTTGGCTTTGAAAAAGCCAATATATTGTTATTGCTATTAAACTTATTATGTTGGCTTGAAAAAGCCAACATATTGTTATTGCTCTTAAACTTATTATTATTATTATGTTGGCTTGAAAAAGCCAAAATATTGTTATTGCTTTTAAACTTATTATATTGGCTTTGAAAAAGCCAATATATTGTTATTGCTATTAAACTTATTATGTATTTATGCAAGGCATCACTATTACTATTGCTCATACTTATTATGTTGGCTTGACAAAGCCAACATACTGTTATTGCTTTTAAACTTATTATGTTGGCTTTGAAAAAGCCAATATATTGTTATTGCTATTAAACTTATTATGTTGGCTTGAAAAAGCCAACATATTGTTATTGCTCTTAAACTTATTATTATTATTATTATGTTGGCTTGAAAAAGCCAACATATTGTTATTGCTTTTAAACTTATTATTATTCTTCTTAGCACCCCAAAATTTCTGACACTAACTCGTCCTATAGCTTTCAAGCTACATGCACCAAATTTTCCACGGACCTTCAGACTGGTCTGACTTAGTGTGCTATATCTTTTCTAACTGATGGGACCTTCCGAATTCCTAAACGGGCCGCTCAAACACCCCAAATTTCCCATTTACTTAACATGGAGACAAACTTTGACGGGCCATAGCTGCGAGTGAGAAACTTGTAGAAACTTGTGGCTTACCACATTTAAGGAGCCTGACAGGCTCTGTAAGAACATACATCACATTAAGGTGTAAACTGTTCCCCTGGGGTGTAAGAGGCCCCCAAAATTTCCCATTGACTTATAATGGGGCAGGAAACATGCCCATATAAGGGAGTTAAAGCGTCCCAGATGGAATATCTTCACTTTAGAGTGTCGTAGAGACATGGGGGTGGGCTCATTTTACTCAGTCATCCAATAGGTCTCTTAGGATCGCCCAGAGCTATTAAGCCACGCCCCTAGCAACAATTTTGGGTACCCTAGCAACATCTCCCATAGACTACCATTATAAAAAGCCCAGATGGATATCTTTACACCAGAGTGTCATAGAGACATAGGGGTGGGCTCATTTTACTCAGGCATCCAATCAGTCTCTTAGGATTCCTACTGAGGTATTAAACCACGCCCCTAGCAACCAATTTGACCACCCTAGCAACATAATAAACAAAGCCTTATATCTCTGGATCTGAACATCTTAGAGACATGGGGGTTGTGTCTTTGGGTCATGTTAGCTTCATGCTAGCTCCATGCTAAGTCATTCTAGCTTCATGCTAGTTTCATGCTAGCTTTATGCTAATTTCATAATAAATCTTGCTAACTTAATGCTAAATCATGCTAACTTCATGTTAAATCTTGTTAGCTGCACGTTAAATAGTGCTAGCTTAATGCTAATCATGCTAGCATCATGCTAATCATGCTAGCTTCTCGTTAAATCGTGCTAGCTTCATGCTAATCATGCTATTCTCATGCTAAATTCATGTTAATCATGCTAGCCTCGTGCTAGCTTCATGCTTATCATGCTAGCCTCATGCTAGCTTCATGCTAATCTTGCTAGTTTCATGCTAGCTTCATGTTAATTATGTTAGCTTCATGCTAATCATGTTAGAATCATGCTAATTGTGTTAGCTTCATGCTAATCATGCTAGCTACATGATAATCATGTTAGCATCATGCTAGCTACATGCTAATCATGCTACCATCATGCTAGCTACATGTTTTTCATGCTAACATCACGCTAGCTTCATGCTTATCATGCTAGAATCATGCTAGCTTCATGCTAGCTTCATGCTAACTTCATGCTAATCATGCTAGCTTTATGCTAACTTCATGCTAATCATGCTAGCATCATGCTAGCTTCATGCTAATCATGCTAGCTTCATGCTAGCTTCATGCTAATCATGCTAGCATCATGCTAGCTTCATGCTAATCATGCTAGCTACATGCTAATCATGCTAGCATCATGCTAGCTACATGCTAATCATGCTAGCATCATGCTAGCTTCATGCTAATCATGTTAGCATCATGATAGCTTCATGCTAGCATCATATTAGCTTCATGCTAATCATGCTAACATCATGCTAGCTTCATGGTAATCATGCTAGCATCATGTTAATCATGCTAGCATCATGCTAGCTTCATGCTAATCATGCTAGCATCATGCTAGCTTCATGCTAATCATGCTAACATTATGCTAGCATTATGCTAGCTTCATGCTAATTATGCTAACATTATGCTACCTTCATGCTAATCATGTTAGCATCATGTTAGCTTCATGCTAATGATAGCATCATGCTAGCTTCATGCTAATCATGATAGCATCATGCTAAATCATGCTACCTTCATACTTAAACATACTAACTGCCAGACAGCCTACTAAACTAAACTTCTGTCAAATCGTTTTAAATGTTCAGGCTACACTTTTTCAAGCCAACATAAAGTTGGCTTGAGAAAGCCAACATACTGTTGTTGCACTTAAACTTATTATTATTCTTCTTTTTCTTCTGAGACTAAAATTTCTAACTCTAACTCGCCCTAGAGCTTTCAAGCTACAGCCATCAAACTTTGGACAGACCTTCGTTCTGATCTGACGAGGTGTGCTATATCTTTTCAAACTGATGGGACCTTCCGAATTCCTAAACGGGGCGCTGAAACACCCCAAAATTTCCATTGACTTAACATTGAGACAAACTTTGACGGGTCATAGCTGTGAGTGAGAAACTTGTAGAAACTTGTGGCTTACCACATTTAAGGAGGCTGACAGGCTGTGTAAGAACATACCTCACAATGGGGTGTAAGCTGTACCCCTGTGGTGTAAGAGGCCCCCAAAATTTCCCATTGACTTATAATGGGGCAGGAAACATGCCCATAAAAGGGAATAAAAGCGTCCCAGATGGAATATCTTCACTTTAGAGTGTCTTAGAGACATGGGGGTGGGCTCATTTTACTCAAGCATCCAATCAGTCTCTTAGGATCACCCCAGAGCTATTAAGCCACGCCCCTAGCAACAATTTTGGGTACCCTAGCAACATCTCCCATAGACTACCATTATAAAAAGCCCAGATGGATATCTTTGCACCAGAGTGTCATAGAGACATAGGGGTGGGCTCATTTTACTCAGGCATCCAATCAGTCTCTTAGGATTCTTATTGAGGTATTAAGCCACGCCCCTAGCAACAAAATATGAAGACCCTAGCAACATAATAAACAAAGCCTTATGGGCCAGATTTACTAAGCGCTTGCGCCAGCGTAAACCATCATTTTGGCGGTAAATAGCGATGTCGGAATTTACTAAAGACGCGCAGTGGATCATTAGCGCTGAAAAGGTGTGGTCTAGTTCTTTTTGCGACTGACCTGATTGCATATGCATTTCTAGGAGTTTCCCTTTCAGACGCAAACATTTTGGGAGGAGACTATTTAAATGATTCACGCAACGCGATTTACTAATGTTTGCGCATGTGTTATGTATGGCATTTGCGCGACTATTTAACGCCGAAAAAAGCATGTCTTAAATCATTTTGCGCTCGAAATGGCTGCAATTGTTGTTGCTAGGAGGAGACATCGCAGAAATCAGAGACTGCATGGTAGAAGGGAGAGGATTTCCAGGATCATTTTACCAGATAAGTTCACGCGTCTCTCTGCCTTTATTTATCGGCCTGTATATCACATGCACCTGCAGGAGCATCATCTCTGCTTATTTGCAACCATGCGCTAATTTGCGCTGCTCTTAGTAGATTGGTTGGTCATTATGGAAATCAGCTGTTGCGCCTGTGTTATTTAAAAAGCGCTTTTTTAGTAAATAACCCGCAGATATCACCACTCCCATCAGCGCATTTTTGGAATTGCGCTCATGCGCTAATTTGCCCTGTTTAGTAAATCTGGCACTTTATCTCTGGATCTGAACATCGTAGAGACACAGGGGTTGGACCGTTTTACTTGTGGCTTGAAGTGTGATCATTATGGGATGCCAATTTTCTCCCTAGCAACCAAACTTAGTACCCTAGCAACGGAATAAACAAAGCCTTATATCTCCGCATCAGAACATTGTAGAGACACGGGGGTTGGACCGTTTTACTTGTGGCTTGAAGTGTGATCATTATGGGATGCCAATTTTCTCCCTAGCAACCAAACTTAGTACCCTAGCAACGGAATAAACAAAGCCTTATATCTCCGCATCAGAACATTGTAGAGACACGGGGGTTGGACCGTTTTACTTGTGGCTTGAAGGGTGATCATTATGGGATGCCAATTTTCTCCCTAGCAACCAAACTTAGTACCCTAGCAACGGAATAAACAAAGCCTTATATCTCCGCTTCAGAACATCATAGAGACATGGGGGTTGGACCATTTTACTTGTGGCTTGAAGGTTGATCATTATGGGATGCCAATTTTCTCCCTAGCAACCAAACTTAGTACCCTAGCAACGGAATAAACAAAGCCTTATATCTCCGCTTCAGAACATCATAGAGACACGGGGGTTGGACCGTTTTACTTGTGGCTTGAAGGTTGATCATTATGGGATGCCAATTTTCTCCCTAGCAACCAAACTTAGTACCCTAGCAACGGAATAAATGTTAGCTTCATTCTAGCTTCATGCTAATCATGTTAGCTTCATGCTAGCTTCATGCTAATCATGTTAGCTTCATGTTAGCTTCATGCTAATAATGTTAGCTTCATGCTAGCTTCATACTGATCATGCTAACATCATGCTAGCTTCATGCTAATCATGCTAGCTTCATGCTAATCATGCTAACAGCCAGATAGCCTACTAAAATAAACTTCTGTCAAACCATTTTAAATGTTCAGGCTACGCTTTTTCAAGCCAACATAAAGTTTGTCCTCAAACTTTAATATCTAGTTATGTTGGCTTGACAAAGCCAACATTCTGATATTGTATTTAAACTTATTATTATTATTATTCTTCTTCTGAGCGAAATTTCTGCGGCTAACTCGTCCGACAGCTTTCAACCTACATTCACCAAATTTTCCACGGACATTCTAACTGGTCTGAAGAAGTGTGCTATATCTTTTTGAAGGGATCCGACTTGCAGAATTCCTAAAACGGGACATTAAAATTCCGAAAGTCCCATTGACTTAACATTGGACAAACTTTGATGGGTTCTAGCTGCGAGCGAGAATTTTGTAGAAACTTCTGGGTTACCACATTTGAAGAGGCTGGCAGGCTCTGTAAGAACATACATCACATTGGGATGTAAGTTTCCCCCTTGGGGTGTAAGAGGCACCCAAAATTCCCCATTGACTTATAACGGGACAGGAAACATGCCCATATAAGGGGATAAAAATGTTCCAGATGGAATATCTTCGCTTTACAGTGTCATAGAGACATGGGGGTGGGCTCATTTTACTCGGGCATCCAATCAGTCTCTCAGGAATTTTTCAAAGCTATTAAGCCACGCCCCTAGCAACCATTTTTGGGCACCCTAGCAACATATCCCATAGACTGCCATTATAAAATGCCCAGATGGATATCTTTGCAGCACAGTGTCATAGAGACATGGGGGTGGGCTTATTTTACTCAGGCATCCAATCAGTCTCTTAGGATTCTTATTGAGCTATTAAGCCACGCCCCTAGCAACCAAATATGAGCACCCTAGCAACATAATAAACAAAGCCTTATATCTCTGGATCCGAACATCATAGAGACATGGGGGTTGGGTCGTTTGGTCATGTTAGCTTCATGCTAGCTCCATGCTAAGTCACACTAGCTTCATGCTAGTTTCATGCTAGCTTTATGCTAATTTCATGGTAACTTCATGGTAAATCATGTTAGCATCTTGCTAGCTTCATGCTAATTAATGTTAGCATCATGTTTGCTTCATGCTAATTAATGTTAGCATCATGCCAGTTTCATGCTAATTAATGTTAGCATCATGCTAAATTCATGCTAATTCATGTTAGCATCATGCTAACTTCATGCTAATTAATGTTAGCGTCATGTTAGCTTCATGCTAACTTCATGCTAATTCATGTTAGCATCATGCTAACGTCATGCTAATTCATGTTAGCATCATGCTAGCTTCATGCGAATTCATGTTAGCTTCATGCTACCTTCATGCTAATTCATGTTAGCATCATGCTAACGTCATGCTAATTCATGTTAGCATCATGCTAGCTTCATGCTAGTTTCATGTTAATTCATGTTAGCATCCTGCTAGCTTCATGCTAATTCATGTTAGCATCATGCTAGCTTCATGGTAATTCATGTTAGCTTCACCCTAGCTTCATGTTAATTAATGTTAGCATCATGCTAGCTTCATGTTAATTCATGTTAGCATCGTGCTAGCTTCATGCTAATTCATGTTAGCATCATGTTAGCTTCATGGTAATTCATGTTAGCTTCACGCTAGCTTCATGCTAATTAATGTTAGCATCATGCTAGCTTCATGCTAATTCATGTTAGCATCGTGCTAGCTTCATGCTAATTCATGTTAGTATCATGCTAACTTCATGCTAATTAATGTTAACATCATGCTAGCTTCATGCTAATTCATGTTAACTTCATGCTAGCTTCATGCTAAGTCATGTTAGCATCATGTTAGCTTCATGCTAAGTCATTTTAGCATCATGCTAGCTTCATGCTAATTCATGTTAGCTTCATGCTAGCTTCATGCTAATTCATCTTAGCATCATGCTAGCTTCATGCTAATTCATATTAGCATCATGCTAACGTCATGCTATTCATGTTAGCATCATGCTAGCTTCATGTTAACTTCATGCTAATCATGCTAGAATCATGCTAGCTTCATGCTAATCATGCTTGCATCATTCTAGCTTCATGCTAATCATGTTAGCATCATGCTAAATCAGCCTAGCTTCATACTTAAACATACTAACAGCCAGATAGCCTACTAAACTAAACTTCTATCAAACCGTTTTAAACGTTCAGGCTACGCTTTGTCAAGCCAACATAAAGTTTGTCAACAAACTTTTCTATCTAGTTATTATTATTCTTTTTCTCCCCCCAAAATTATAAACACTAACTCGTCCTAGGGCTTTCAAGCTACATGCACCAAATTTTCCACAGACCTTCAGACTGGTCTGACTTAGTGTGCTATATCTTTTCTAACTGATGGGACCTTCCGAATTCCTAAACGGGGGTCTCGAACACCCCAAAATTTCCATTGACTTAACATTGAGACAAACTTTGACGGGTCATAGCTGTGAGTGAGAAACTTGTAGAAACTTGTGGCTTACCACATTTAAGGTGGCTGACAGGCTCTGTAAGAACATACATCACAATGGGGTGTAAGCTATACCCCTGGGGTGTAAGAGGCCCCCAAAATTTCCCATTGACTTATAATGGGGCAGGAAACATGCCCATATAAGGGAATAAAAGCGTCCCAGATGGAATATCTTTACTTTAGAGTGTCGTAGAGACATGGGGGTTGGACCGTTTTACTTGTGGCTTGAAGGTTGATCATTATGGGATGCCATTTTTCTCCCTAGCAACCAAACTTAGTACCCTAGCAACGGAATAAACAAAGCCTTATTTCTCCGCTTCAGAACATCTTAGAGACACGGGGGTTGGACCGTTTTACTTGTGGCTTGAAGGTTGATTATTATGGGATGCCAATTTCCTCCCTAGCAACCAAACTTAGTACCCTAGCAACGGAATAAACAAAGCCTTATATCTCCGCTTCAGAACATCATAGAGACACGGGGGTTGGACCGTTTTATATGTGGCTTGAAGGTTGATCATTATGGGATGCCATTTTTCTCCCTAGCAACCAAACTTAGTACCCTAGCAACGGAATAAACAAAGCCTTATTTCTACGCTTCAGAACATCTTAGAGACACGGGGGTTGGACCGTTTTACTTGTGGCTTGAAGGTTGATTATTATGGGATGCCAATTTCCTCCCTAGCAACCAAACTTAGTACCATAGCAACGGAATAAACAAAGCCTTATATCTCAGCATCAGAACATGGTAGAGACACGGGGGTTGGACCGTTTTACTTGTGGCTTTAAGTGTGATCATTATGGGATGCCATTTTTCTCCCTAGCAACCAAACTTAGTACCCTAGCAACGGAATAAACAAAGCCTTATATCTCCGCTTCAGAACATCATAGAGACACGGGGGTTGGACCGTTTTACTTGTGGCTTGAAGGTTGATCATTATGGGATGCCAATTTTCTCCCTAGCAACCAAACTTAGTACCCTAGCAACGGAATAAACAAAGCCTTATATCTCCGCTTCAGAACATCATAGAGACATGGGGGTTGGACCGTTTTACTTGTGGCTTGAAGGTTGATCATTATGGGATGCCAATTTTCTCCCTAGCAACCAAACTTGGTACCCTAGCAACGGAATAAACAAAGCCTTATTTCTCCGCTTCAGAACATCTTAGAGACACGGGGGTTGGACCGTTTTACTTGTGGCTTGAAGGTTGATTATTATGGGATGCCAATTTCCTCCCTAGCAACCAAACTTAGTACCCTAGCAACGGAATAAACAAAGCCTTATATCTCAGCATCAGAACATTGTAGAGACACGGGGGTTGGACCGTTTTACTTGTGGCTTTAAGTGTGATCATTATGGGATGCCATTTTTCTCCCTAGCAACCAAACTAAGTTCCCTAGCAACGGAATAAACAAAGCCTTATATCTCCGCTTCAGAACATCATAGAGACACGGGAGTTGGACCGTTTTACTTGTGGCTTGAAGGTTGATCATTATGGGATGCCAATTTTCTCCCAAGCAACCAAACTTAGTACCCTAGCAACGGAATAAACAAAGCCTTATATCTCCACTTCAAAACATCATAGAGACATGGGGGTTGGACCGTTTTACTTGTGGCTTGAAGGTTGATCATTATGGGATGCCAATTTTCTCCCTAGCAACCAAACTTAGTACCCTAGCAACGGAATAAACAAAGCCTTATATCTCCGCTTCAGAACATCATAGAGACACGGGGGTTGGACCGTTTTACTTGTGGCTTGAAGGTTGATCATTATGGGATGCCATTTTTCTCCCTAGCAACCAAACTTAGTACCCTAGCAACGGAATAAACAAAGCCTTATTTCTACGCTTCAGAACATCTTAGAGACACGGGGGTTGGACCGTTTTACTTGTGGCTTGAAGGTTGATTATTATGGGATGCCAATTTCCTCCCTAGCAACCAAACTTAGTACCCTAGCAACGGAACAAACAAAGCCTTATATCTCAGCATCAGAACATTGTAGAGACACGGGGGTTGGACCGTTTTACTTGTGGCTTTAAGTGTGATCATTATGGGATGCCATTTTTCTCCCTAGCAACCAAACTTAGTACCCTAGCAACGGAATAAACAAAGCCTTATATCTCCGCTTCAGAACATCATAGAGACACGGGAGTTGGACCGTTTTACTTGTGGCTTGAAGGTTGATCATAATGGGATGCCAATTTTCTCCCTAGCAACCAAACTTAGTACCCTAGCAACGGAATAAACAAAGCCTTATATCTCCGCTTCAGAACATCATAGAGACATGGGGGTTGGACCGTTTTACTTGTGGCTTGAAGGTTGATCATTATGGGATGCCAATTTTCTCCCTAGCAACCAAACTTAGTACCCTAGCAACAGAATAAACAAAGCCTTTTATCTCCGCTTCAGAACATCTTAGAGACACGGGGGTTTGACCGTTTTACTTGTGGCTTGAAGGTTGATCATTATGGGATGCCAATTTTCTCCCTAGCAACCAAACTTAGTACCCTAGCAACGGAATAAACAAAGCCTTATATCTCCGCTTCATAACATCATAGAGACACGGGGGTTGGACCGTTTTACTTGTGGCTTGAAGGTTGATCATTATGGGATGCCAGTTTTCTCCCTAGCAATCAAACTTAGTACCGTAGCAACGGAATAAACAAAGCCTTATATCTCCGCTTCAGAACATCATAGAGACCTGGGGGTTGGACCGTTTTACTTGTGGCTTGAAGGTTGATCATTATGGGATGCCAATTTTCTCCCTAGCAACCAAACTTAGTACCCTAGCAACGGAATAAACAAAGCCTTATATCTCCGCTTCAGAACATCATAGAGACACGGGGGTTGGACCGTTTTACTTGTGGCTTGAAGGTTGATCATTATGGGATGCCAATTTTCTCCCTAGCAACCAAACTTAGTACCCTAGCAACGAAATAAATGTTAGCTTCATTCTAGCTTCATGCTAATCATGTTAGCTTCATGCTAGCTGCATGCTAATCATGCTAGCATCATGCTAGCTTCATGTTAATCATGTTAGCTTCATGTTAGCTTCATGCTAATCATGTTAGCTTCATGCTAGCTTCATACTGATCATGCTAACATCATGCTAGCTTCATGCTAATCATGCTAGCTTCATGCTAATCATGCTAACTTCATGCTAATCATGCTAACAGCCAGATAGCCTACTAAAATAAACTTCTGTCAAACCATTTTAAATGTTCAGGCTACGCTTTTTCAAGCCAACATAAAGTTTGTCCTCAAACTTTAATTAGTGGTGCTTGCATTTATGCAAGGCATCACTATTATTATTGCTCATACTTATTAGTGGTGCTTGCATTTATGCAAAGCATCACTATTACTATCTTGCATACTTATTATTATTATTATTATTAGTGGTGCTTGCATTTATGCAAAGCATCACTATTACTATTCCTCAGGGATATTATTATATTTTATTCTTACATCTGCACGTTTTTTCGGCACCTAACTCGTCCCGCACGGTTTGTCGTAGACCCATGAAAGAGGGCTCAAATCGACCGGCTTATTGAGGAGAGGTGTGCTATGACTTTTATAAGCGATCGGGTGCAGGATTTCCGAAAGGGGGGCGAAAAACCACCCGAAAAATCCCATTGACTTAACATTGCGCCCAACTTTGACGAGTCATAGCTCCGCTCGAGGATTTTGTAGAAACATGTGGGTTACAACTTTTGAAGAGGGTGGTAGACTCTGTAAGAAAATACATCACATTGGGGTGTAACTTGTACCCCTGGGGTGTAAGAGGCGCCCAAAAGTGCCCCAATGAAAAGTCAATGGGGGAAAATCCCATAGACTTAACATTGCAAAAACTTTGACGGGTCATAGGTACGAGCGAGGATTTTGTTAAAACATGTGGGTTACATTATTTGAAGAGGGTGGTAGACTCTGTAAGAACATGGACCACAATGGGGTGTAAGTTGTACCCCTGGGGTGTAAGAGGCACCCGAATGTTCCCATTGACTTATAATGGGGCAGGAAACATGCCCATATAAGGGAATATAAAAGTTCCAGATGGGATATCTTTGCTTTACAATGTCGTAAAGACAAGGGGGTGGGCTCATTTTACTCAGACATCCAATCAGTCTATCAGGATATTCCCAAAGCTTTTAAGCCACGCCCCTAGCAACCACTTTTGAGCACCCTAGCAACATAAAATTCAAACAGTTATATCTCTGCATCAGAACATCATAGAGACACGGGGGTTGGACCGTTTGACTAGTGACTCAGAGTGTAATCATTATGGGATGCCAATTTTTTCCCTAGCAACCAAATACAGTACCCTAGCAACAGAGTAAACAAAGCCTTATATCTCCGCATCAGAACATCGTAGAGACACGGGGGTTGGACCGTTTGACTCGTGACTCAGAGTGTAATCATTATGGGATGCCAATTTTTTCCCTAGCAACCAAATACAGTACCCTAGCAACAGAGTAAACAAAGCCTTATATCTCCGCACCAGAACAACGTAGAGACACGGGGGTTGGACCGTTTGACTAGTGACTCAGAGTGTAATCATTATGGGATGCCAATTTTTTCCCTAGCAACCAAATACAGTACCCTAGCAACAGAGTAAACAAAGCCTTATATCTCTGCATCAGAACATCGTAGAGACACGGGGGTTGAACCGTTTGACTAGTGACTCAGAGTGTAATCATTATGGGATGCCAATTTTTTCCCTAGCAACCAAATACAGTACCCTAGCAACAGAGTAAACAAAGCCTTATATCTCTGCATCAGAACATCGTAGAGACACGGGGGTTGAACCGTTTGACTAGTGACTCAGAGTGTAATCATTATGGGATGCCAATTTTTTACCTAGCAACCAAATACAGTACCCTAGCAACAGAGTAAACAAAGCCTTATATCTCCGCACCAGAACATCGTAGAGACACGGGGGTTGGACCGTTTGACTCGTGACTCAGAGTGTAATCATTATGGGATGCCATTTTTTTCCCTAGCAACCAAATAGAGTACCCTAGCAACAGAGTAAACAAAGCCTTATATCTCCGCATCAGAACATCGTAGAGACACGGGGGTTGGACCGTTTGACTCGTGACTCGGAGTGTAATCACTATGGGATGCCAATTTTTTCCCTAGCAACCAAATACAGTACCCTAGCAACAGAGTGTTATATCTCCGCACCAGAACATCGTAGAGACACGGGGGTTGGACCGTTTGACTAGTGACTCGGCGTGTAATCATTATGGGATGCCAATTTTTTCCCTAGCAACCAAATACAGTACCCTAGCAACAGAGTAAACAAAGCCTTATATCTCCGCATCAGAACATCGTAGAGACACAGGGGTTGGACCGTTTGACTCGTGACTCAGAGTGTAATCATTATGGGATGCCAATTTTTTCCCTAGCAACCAAATACAGTACCCTAGCAACAGAGTAAACAAAGCCTTATATCTCTGCATCAGAACATCGTAGAGACACGGGGGTTGGACCGTTTGACTAGTGACTCAGAGTGTAATCATTATGGGATGCCAATTTTTTCCCTAGCAACCAAATACAGTACCCTAGCAACAGAGTAAACAAAGCCTTATATCTCTGCATCAGAACATCGTAGAGACACGGGGGTTGGACCGTTTGACTAGTGACTCAGAGTGTAATCATTATGGGATGCCAATTTTTTCCCTAGCAACCAAATACAGTACCCTAGCAACAGAGTAAACAAAGCCTTATATCTCCGCATCATAACATCGTAGAGACACGGGGGTTGGACCGTTTGACTCGTGACTCAGAGTGTAATCATTATGGGATGCCATTTTTTTCCCTAGCAACCAAATAGAGTACCCTAGCAACAGAGTAAACAAAGCCTTATATCTCCGCATCAGAACATCGTAGAGACACGGGGGTTGGACCGTTTGACTCGTGACTCGGAGTGTAATCACTATGGGATGCCAATTTTTTCCCTAGCAACCAAATACAGTACCCTAGCAACAGAGTGTTATATCTCCGCACCAGAACATCGTAGAGACACGGGGGTTGGACCGTTTGACTAGTGACTCGGCGTGTAATCATTATGGGATGCCAATTTTTTCCCTAGCAACCAAATACAGTACCCTAGCAACAGAGTAAACAAAGCCTTATATCTCCGCATCAGAACATCGTAGAGACACAGGGGTTGGACCGTTTGACTCGTGACTCGGAGTGTAATCATTATGGGATGCCAATTTTTTCCCTAGCAACCAAATAGAGTATCCTAGCAACAGAGTAAACAAAGCCTTATATCTTCGCATCAGAACATCGTAGGGACACGGGGGTTGGACCGTTTGACTCGTGACTCAGAGTGTAATCATTATGGGATGCCAATTTTTTCCCTAGCAACCAAATACAGTACCCTAGCAACAGAGTAAACAAAGCCTTATATCTCCGCATCAGAACATCGTAGAGACACGGGGGTTGGACCGTTTGACTCGTGGCTCAGAGTGTAATCATTATGGGATGCCATTTTTTCACTAGCAACCAAATACAGTACCCTAGCAACAGAGTAAACAAAGCCTTATATCTCCGCATCAGAACATCGTACAGACACGGGGGTTGGACCATTTGACTCGTGACTCGGAGTGTAATCATTATGGGATGCCAATTTTTTCCCTAGCAACCAAATACAGTACCCTAGCAACAGAGTAAACAAAGCCTTATATCTCCGCATCAGAACATCGTAGAGACACGGGGGTTGGACCGTTTGACTCGTGACTCAGAGTGTAATCATTATGGGATCCCAATTTTTTCCCTAGCAACCAAATACAGTACCCTAGCAACAGAGTAAACAAAGCCTTATATCTCCGCATCAGAACATCGTACATACACGGGGGTTGGACCGTTTGACTCGTGACTCGGGGTGTAATCATTATGGAATGCCAATTTTTTCCCTAGCAACCAAATACAGTACCCTAGCAACAGAGTAAACAAAGCCTTATATCTCCGCATCAGAACATCTTAGAGACACGGGGGTTGGACGGTTTGACTCGTGACTTGGAGTGTAATCAGCAGTGGATGCCAATTTTCTCCATAGCAACCAAATACAGTACCCTAGCAACAGTGTAAACAAAGCCTTATATCTCCGCATCAGAACATCATAGAGACACGGGGGTTGGACCGTTTTACTTTTGGGTTGGAGTATAATCATATATTGTCCCGAGAATTTTGCCACGGCAAGCACCACTCACATTTTCTTCAGGAAATGTACCTATCTAGTTATTATTATTCTTTTTCTGGACACTTTTTCGGCGCGTAACTCGTCCCGCACGCTTTGTCGTAGACCCATAAATTAGGGCTCAAATCGACCGGCTTATTGAGGAGAGGTGTGCTATGACTTTTATAAGCGATCGGGTGCAGGATTTCCGAAAGGGGGGCGAAAAACCACCCAAAAAATCCCATTGACTTAACATTGCGCCCAACTTTGACGAGTCATAGCTCCGCTCGAGGATTTTGTAGAAACATGTGGGTTACAACATTTGAAGAGGGTGGTAGGCTCTGTAAGAACATGGATCACAATGGGGTGTAAGTTGTACCCCTGGGGTGTAAGAGGTGCCCAAAAGTGCCCCAATGAAAAGTCAATGGGGCAAAATCCCATAGACTTAACATTGCAAAAATTTTGACGGGTCATAGGTCCGAGCCAGGATTTCATAGAAACATGTGGGTTACTAAATTTGAAGAGGGTGCTAGACTCTGTCAGGACGTCCCCCACAATGGGGTGTAAGGTTACCATAGCAACCATTTTGGGCACCCTAGCAACCTATACCATAGACTGCCATTATAAATTGCCCGGATGGATATCTTTGCACCACAGTGTCATAGAGACATGGGGGTGGGCTCATTTTACTCAGGCATCCAATCAGTCTCACAGGATCCTTACAGACTTACTAAGCCACGCCCCTAGCAACCACTTTTGAGCACCCTAGCAACATAAAATACAAACAGTTATATCTCGGCATCAGAACATCGTAGAGACACGGGGGTTGGACCGTTTTACTTGTGACTAGGGGTGTAACAATTGGGCACATCATTGGCCACTCCCAAGCCACGCCCCTAGCAACCAAATTTGAGCACCCTAGCAACCGAATAAACAAAGCCTTATATCTCCGCATCAGAACATCGTAGAGACACGGGGTTTGGACCGTTTTACTTGTGACTCGGAGTGTAATCACTGGGCACATCATTGGCCACTCCCAAGCCACGCCCCTAGCAACCAAATACAGTACCCTAGCAACAGAGTAAACAAAGCCTTATATCTCCGCATCAGAACATCGTAGAGACACGGGGGTTGGACCGTTTTACTTGTGACTCGGAGTGTAATCACTGGGCACATAATTGGCCACTCCCAAGCCACGCCCCTAGCAACCAAATACAGTACCCTAGCAACAGAGTAAACAAAGCCTTATATCTCCGCATCAGAACATCGTAGAGACACGGGGGTTGGACCGTTTTACTTGTGACTCGGAGTGTAATCACTGGGCACATCATTGGCCACTCCCAAGCCACGCCCCTAGCAACCAAATACAGTACCCTAGCAACAGAGTAAACAAAGCCTTATATCTCAACATCAGAACATCGTAGAGACATGGGGGTTGGACCGTTTGACTCATGACTCGGAGGGTAATCACTAGTGGATGCCATTTTTTTCCCTAGCAACCAAATACAGTACCCTAGCAACAGAGTAAACAAAGCCTTATATCTCCGCATCAGAACATCGTAGAGACATGGGGTTTGGACCGTTTGACTCGTGACTCGGAGGGTAATCACTAGTGGATGCCATTTTTTTCCCTAGCAACCAAATACAGTACCCTAGCAACAGAGTAAACAAAGCCTTATATCTCCGCATCAGAACATCGTAGAGACACGGGGGTTGGACCGTTTGACTCATGACTCGGAGGGTAATCACTAGTGGATGCAATTTTCTCCCTAGCAACCAAATACAGTACCCTAGCAACCGAATAAACAAAGCCTTATATCTTCGCATCAGAATATCGTAGAGACATGTGGGTTGAATTGTTTTACTTTTGGCTTGGAGTAGAATCATATATTGTCCCCCGAAATTTGCCACGGCAAGCACCACTTCACATTTTCTTCAGGAAATGTACCTATCTAGTTATTATTATTATATCTTATTATTCTTATGTCTGCACACTTTTTCGGCGCGTAACTCGTCCCGCACGCTTTGTCGTAGACCCATAAATTAGGGCTCAAATCGACCGGCTTATTGAGGAGAGGTGTGCTATGACTTTTATAAGCGATCGGGTGCAGGATTTCCGAAAGGGGGGCGAAAAACCACCCAAAAAATCCCATTGACTTAACATTGCGCCCAACTTTGACGAGTCATAGCTCCGCTCGAGGATTTTGTAGAAACATGTGGGTTACAACATTTGAAGAGGGTGGTAGGCTCTGTAAGAACATGGATCACAATGGGGTGTAAGTTGTACCCCTGGGGTGTAAGAGGTGCCCAAAAGTGCCCCAATGAAAAGTCAATGGGGCAAAATCCCATAGACTTACCATTGCAAAAATTTTGACGGGTCATAGGTCCGAGCCAGGATTTCATAGAAACATGTGGGTTACTAAATTTGAAGAGGGTGCTAGACTCTGTCAGGACGTCCCCCACAATGGGGTGTAAGGTTACCATAGCAACCATTTTGGGCACCCTAGCAACCTATGCCATAGACTGCCATTATAAAATGCCCGGATGGATATCTTTGCACCACAGTGTCATAGAGACATGGGGGTGGGCTCATTTTACTCAGGCATCCAATCAGTCTCTCAGGATCCTTACAGACTTACTAAGCCACGCCCCTAGCAACCACTTTTGAGCACCCTAGCAACATAAAATACAAACAGTTATATCTCGGCATCAGAACATCGTAGAGACACGGGGGTTGGACCGTTTTACTTGTGACTAGGGGTGTAACAATTGGGCACATCATTGGCCACTCCCAAGCCACGCCCCTAGCAACCAAATTTGAGCACCCTAGCAACCGAATAAACAAAGCCTTATATCTCCGCATCAGAACATCGTAGAGACACGGGGTTTGGACCGTTTTACTTGTGACTCGGAGTGTAATCACTGGGCACATCATTGGCCACTCCCAAGCCACGCCCCTAGCAACCAAATACAGTACCCTAGCAACAGAGTAAACAAAGCCTTATATCTCCGCATCAGAACATCGTAGAGACACGGGGGTTGGACCGTTTTACTTGTGACTCGGAGTGTAATCACTGGGCACATAATTGGCCACTCCCAAGCCACGCCCCTAGCAACCAAATACAGTACCCTAGCAACAGAGTAAACAAAGCCTTATATCTCCGCATCAGAACATCGTAGAGACATGGGGGTTGGACCGTTTTACTTGTGACTCGGAGTGTAATCACTAGGCACATCATTGGCCACTCCCAAACCACGCCCCTAGCAACCAAATACAGTACCCTAGCAACAGAGTAAACAAAGCCTTATATCTCCACATCAGAACATCGTAGAGACACGGGGGTTGGACCGTTTTACTTGTGACTCGGAGTGTAATCACTAGGCACATCATTGGCCACTCCAAAGCCACGCCCCTAGCAACCAAATACAGTACCCTAGCAACAGAGTAAACAAAGCCTTATAACTCCGCATCAGAACATCGTAAAGACATGGGGGTTGGACCGTTTGACTCGTGACTCGGAGGGTAATCACTAGTGGATGCCATTTTTTCCCCTAGCAACCAAATACAGTACCCTAGCAACAGAGTAAACAAAGCCTTATATCTCTGCTTCAGAACATCGTAGAGACACGGGGGTTGGACCGTTTTACTTTTGGCTTGGAGTATAATCATAAATTGTCCCCCGAAATTTGCCACGGCAAGCACCACTTCACATTTTCTTCAGGAAATGTACCTATCTAGTTATTATTATTATATCTTATTATTCTTATGTCTGCACACTTTTTCGGCGCGTAACTCGTCCCGCACGCTTTGTCGTAGACCCATAAATTAGGGCTCAAATCGACCGGCTTATTGAGGAGAGGTGTGCTATGACTTTTATAAGCGATCGGGTGCAGGATTTCCGAAAGGGGGGCGAAAAACCACCCAAAAAATCCCATTGACTTAACATTGCGCCCAACTTTGACGAGTCATAGCTCCGCTCGAGGATTTTGTAGAAACATGTGGGTTACAACATTTGAAGAGGGTGGTAGGCTCTGTAAGAACATGGATCACAATGGGGTGTAAGTTGTACCCCTGGGGTGTAAGAGGTGCCCAAAAGTGCCCCAATGAAAAGTCAATGGGGCAAAATCCCATAGACTTACCATTGCAAAAATTTTGACGGGTCATAGGTCCGAGCCAGGATTTCATAGAAACATGTGGGTTACTAAATTTGAAGAGGGTGCTAGACTCTGTCAGGACGTCCCCCACAATGGGGTGTAAGGTTACCATAGCAACCATTTTGGGCACCCTAGCAACCTATACCATAGACTGCCATTATAAAATGCCCGGATGGATATCTTTGCACCACAGTGTCATAGAGACATGGGGGTGGGCTCATTTTACTCAGGCATCCAATCAGTCTCTCAGGATCCTTACAGACTTACTAAGCCACGCCCCTAGCAACCACTTTTGAGCACCCTAGCAACATAAAATACAAACAGTTATATCTCGGCATCAGAACATCGTAGAGACACGGGGGTTGGACCGTTTTACTTGTGACTAGGGGTGTAACAATTGGGCACATCATTGGCCACTCCCAAGCCACGCCCCTAGCAACCAAATTTGAGCACCCTAGCAACCGAATAAACAAAGCCTTATATCTCCGCATCAGAACATCGTAGAGACACGGGGTTTGGACCGTTTTACTTGTGACTCGGAGTGTAATCACTGGGCACATCATTGGCCACTCCCAAGCCACGCCCCTAGCAACCAAATACAGTACCCTAGCAACAGAGTAAACAAAGCCTTATATCTCCGCATCAGAACATCGTAGAGACACGGGGGTTGGACCGTTTTACTTGTGACTCGGAGTGTAATCACTGGGCACATAATTGGCCACTCCCAAGCCACGCCCCTAGCAACCAAATACAGTACCCTAGCAACAGAGTAAACAAAGCCTTATATCTCCGCATCAGAACATCGTAGAGACATGGGGGTTGGACCGTTTTACTTGTGACTCGGAGTGTAATCACTAGGCACATCATTGGCCACTCCCAAACCACGCCCCTAGCAACCAAATACAGTACCCTAGCAACAGAGTAAACAAAGCCTTATATCTCCACATCAGAACATCGTAGAGACACGGGGGTTGGACCGTTTTACTTGTGACTCGGAGTGTAATCACTAGGCACATCATTGGCCACTCCAAAGCCACGCCCCTAGCAACCAAATACAGTACCCTAGCAACAGAGTAAACAAAGCCTTATAACTCCGCATCAGAACATCGTAAAGACATGGGGGTTGGACCGTTTGACTCGTGACTCGGAGGGTAATCACTAGTGGATGCCATTTTTTCCCCTAGCAACCAAATACAGTACCCTAGCAACAGAGTAAACAAAGCCTTATATCTCTGCTTCAGAACATCGTAGAGACACGGGGGTTGGACCGTTTTACTTTTGGCTTGGAGTATAATCATAAATTGTCCCCTGAAATTTGCCACGGCAAGCACCACTCACATTTTCTTCAGGAAATGTACCTATCTAGTTATTATTATTATTATATCTTATTATTCTTATGTCTGCACACTTTTTCGGCGCGTAACTCGTCCCGCACGCTTTGTCGTAGACCCATAAATTAGGGCTCAAATCGACCGGCTTATTGAGGAGAGGTGTGCTATGACTTTTATAAGCGATCGGGTGCAGGATTTCCGAAAGGGGGGCGAAAAACCACCCAAAAAATCCCATTGACTTAACATTGCGCCCAACTTTGACGAGTCATAGCTCCGCTCGAGGATTTTGTAGAAACATGTGGGTTACAACATTTGAAGAGGGTGGTAGGCTCTGTAAGAACATGGATCACAATGGGGTGTAAGTTGTACCCCTGGGGTGTAAGAGGTGCCCAAAAGTGCCCCAATGAAAAGTCAATGGGGCAAAATCCCATAGACTTACCATTGCAAAAATTTTGACGGGTCATAGGTCCGAGCCAGGATTTCATAGAAACATGTGGGTTACTAAATTTGAAGAGGGTGCTAGACTCTGTCAGGACGTCCCCCACAATGGGGTGTAAGGTTACCATAGCAACCATTTTGGGCACCCTAGCAACCTATACCATAGACTGCCATTATAAAATGCCCGGATGGATATCTTTGCACCACAGTGTCATAGAGACATGGGGGTGGGCTCATTTTACTCAGGCATCCAATCAGTCTCTCAGGATCCTTACAGACTTACTAAGCCACGCCCCTAGCAACCACTTTTGAGCACCCTAGCAACATAAAATACAAACAGTTATATCTCGGCATCAGAACATCGTAGAGACACGGGGGTTGGACCGTTTTACTTGTGACTAGGGGTGTAACAATTGGGCACATCATTGGCCACTCCCAAGCCACGCCCCTAGCAACCAAATTTGAGCACCCTAGCAACCGAATAAACAAAGCCTTATATCTCCGCATCAGAACATCGTAGAGACACGGGGTTTGGACCGTTTTACTTGTGACTCGGAGTGTAATCACTGGGCACATCATTGGCCACTCCCAAGCCACGCCCCTAGCAACCAAATACAGTACCCTAGCAACAGAGTAAACAAAGCCTTATATCTCCGCATCAGAACATCGTAGAGACACGGGGGTTGGACCGTTTTACTTGTGACTCGGAGTGTAATCACTGGGCACATAATTGGCCACTCCCAAGCCACGCCCCTAGCAACCAAATACAGTACCCTAGCAACAGAGTAAACAAAGCCTTATATCTCCGCATCAGAACATCGTAGAGACATGGGGGTTGGACCGTTTTACTTGTGACTCGGAGTGTAATCACTAGGCACATCATTGGCCACTCCCAAACCACGCCCCTAGCAACCAAATACAGTACCCTAGCAACAGAGTAAACAAAGCCTTATATCTCCACATCAGAACATCGTAGAGACACGGGGGTTGGACCGTTTTACTTGTGACTCGGAGTGTAATCACTAGGCACATCATTGGCCACTCCAAAGCCACGCCCCTAGCAACCAAATACAGTACCCTAGCAACAGAGTAAACAAAGCCTTATAACTCCGCATCAGAACATCGTAAAGACATGGGGGTTGGACCGTTTGACTCGTGACTCGGAGGGTAATCACTAGTGGATGCCATTTTTTCCCCTAGCAACCAAATACAGTACCCTAGCAACAGAGTAAACAAAGCCTTATATCTCTGCTTCAGAACATCGTAGAGACACGGGGGTTGGACCGTTTTACTTTTGGCTTGGAGTATAATCATAAATTGTCCCCTGAAATTTGCCACGGCAAGCACCACTCACATTTTCTTCAGGAAATGTACCTATCTAGTTATTATGTTGGCTTGACAAAGCCAACATACTGATATTGTATTTAAACTTATTATTATTATTCTTCTTCTTCTTCTTCTGAGACTAAAATTTCTGCGGCTAACTCGTCCGACAGCTTTCAAGCTACATCCACGAAATTTTCCACGGACATTCTGACTGGTCTAAAGAAGTGTGCTATATCTTTTTGACGGGATCCGACTTACAGAATTCCTAAAACGGGACATTAAACTTCGGAAAAGTCCCATTTACTTAACATTGCGACAAACTTTGACGGGTCATAGCTGCAAGCGAGAAATTTGTAGAAACTTGTGGGTTACCACTTTTCAAGAGGCTGGCAGGCACTGTGAGAACATACCTCACATTGGGGTGTAAGCTGTACCCCTTGGGTGTAAGAGGACCCCAAAATTCCCCATTGACTTATAACGGGGCAGGAAACATGCCCATATAAGGGAATAAAAGCGTCCCAGATGGAATATCTTCGCTTTACAGTGTCACAGAGACATGTGGGTGGGCTCATTTTACTCAGGCATCCAATCAGTCTCGGAGGATTCTTATTGAGGTATTAAGCCACGCCCCTAGCAACCAAATATGAGCACCCTAGCAACATAATAAACAAAGCCTTATATCTCTGGATCCGAAAATCATAGAGACATGGGGGTTGGGTCTTTTGGTCATGTTAGCCTTATGCTAGCTCCATGCTAAGTCATACTAGCTTCATGCTAGTTTAGTGCTAGCTTTATGCTAATTTCATAATAAATCATGCTAGCTTCATGCTAATTCATGTTACCATCGTGCTAGCTTCATGCTAATTCATGTTAGCATCGTGCTAGCTTCATGCTAATTCATGTTAGCATCGTGCTAGCTTCATGCTAATTCATGTTAGCATCGTGCTAGCTTCATGCTAATTCATGTTAGCATCGTGCTAGCTTCATGCTAATTCATGTTAGCATCGTGCTAGCTTCATGCTAATTCATGTTAGCATCGTGCTAGCTTCATGCTAATTCATGTTAGCATCGTGCTAGCTTCATGCTATTTCATGTTAGCATCGTGGTAGCTTCATGCTAATTCATGTTAGCATCGTGCTAGCTTCATGCTAATTCATGTTAGCGTCGTGCTAGCTTCATGCTAATTCATGTTGGCATCGTGCTAGCTTCATGCTAATTCATGTTAGCGTCGTGCTAGCTTCATGCTAATTCATGTTAACGTCGTGCTAGCTTCATGCTAATTCATGTTAACGTCGTGCTAGCTTCATGCTAATTCATGTTAGCGTCGTGCTAGCTTCATGCTAATTCATGTTAGCGTCGTGCTAGCTTCATGCTAATTCATGTTAGCGTCGTGCTAGCTTCATGCTAATTCATGTTAGCGTCGTGCTAGCTTCATGCTAATTCATGTTAGCGTCGTGCTAGCTTCATGCTAGCATCGTGCTAGCTTCATGCTAATCATGCTAGCATCGTGCTAGCTTCATGCTAATCATGCTAGCATCGTGCTAGCTTCATGCTAATCATGCTAGCATCATGCTAGCTTCATGCTAATTCATGCTAGCATCATGCTAGCTTCATGCTAATTCATGTTAGCATCATGCTAGCTTCATGCTAATTCATGTTAGCATCATGCTAGCTTCATGCTAATTCATGTTAGCATCATGCTAGCTTCATGCTAATTCATATTAGCATCATGCTAGCTTTATGCTAATTCATGTTAGCATCATGCTAGCTTCATGCTTATTCATGTTAACATCATGCTAGCTTCATGCTAATTCATGTTAGCATCATGCTAGCTTCATGCTAATTCATGTTAACATCATGCTAGCTTCATGCTAATTCATGTTACCATCATGCTAGCTTCATGCTAATTCATGTTAGCATCATGCTAATTCATGTTAGCATCATGCTAGCTTCATGCTAATTCATGTTAGCATCATGCTAGCTTCATGCTAATTCATGTTAGCATCATGCTAGCTTCATGCTAATTCATGTTAGCATCATGCTAGCTTCATGCTAATTCATGTTAGCATCATGCTAGCTTCATGCTAATTCATTTTAGCATCATGCTAGCTTCATGCTAATTCATGTTAGCATCATGCTAGCTTCATGCTAATTCATATTAGCATCATGCTAACGTCATGCTAATTCATGTTAGCATCATGCTAGCTTCATGTTAACTTCATGCTAATCATGCTAGCATCATGCTAGCTTCATGCTAATCATGCTAACATCATGCTAGCTTCATGCTAATCCTGCTAACATCATGCTAGCTTCATGTTACTCATGCTAGAATCATGCTAGCTTCATGCTAATCATGCTAGCATCATTCTAGCTTCATGCTAATCATGTTAGCATCATGCTTAATCAGCCTAGCTTCATACTTAAACATACTAACAGCCAGATAGTCTACTAAACTAAACTTCTATCAAACCGTTTTAAACGTTCAGGCTACGCTTTGTCAAGCCAACATAAAGTTTGTCAACAAACTTTTCTATCTAGTTATTATTATTATTCTTCTTTTTCTGGACACTTTTTCGGCGCGTAACTCGTCCCGCACGCTTTGTCGTAGACCCATAAATTAGAGCTCAAATCGACCGGCTTATTGAGGAGAGGTGTGCTATGACTTTTATAAGCGATCGGGTGCAGGATTTCCGAAAGGGGGGCGAAAAACCACCCAAAAAATCCCATTGACTTAACATTGCGCCCAACTTTGACGAGTCATAGCTCCGCTCGAGGATTTTGTAGAAACATGTGGGTTACAACATTTGAAGAGGGTGGTAGGCTCTGTAAGAACATGGATCACAATGGGGTGTAAGTTGTACCCCTGGGGTGTAAGAGGTGCCCAAAAGTGCCCCAATGAAAAGTCAATGGGGCAAAATCCCATAGACTTACCATTGCAAAAATTTTGACGGGTCATAGGTCCGAGCCAGGATTTCATAGAAACATGTGGGTTACTAAATTTGAAGAGGGTGCTAGACTCTGTCAGGACGTCCCCCACAATGGGGTGTAAGGTTACCATAGCAACCATTTTGGGCACCCTAGCAACCTATACCATAGACTGCCATTATAAAATGCCCGGATGGATATCTTTGCACCACAGTGTCATAGAGACATGGGGGTGGGCTCATTTTACTCAGGCATCCAATCAGTCTCTCAGGATCCTTACAGACTTACTAAGCCACGCCCCTAGCAACCACTTTTGAGCACCCTAGCAACATAAAATACAAACAGTTATATCTCGGCATCAGAACATCGTAGAGACACGGGGGTTGGACCGTTTTACTTGTGACTAGGGGTGTAACAATTGGGCACATCATTGGCCACTCCCAAGCCACGCCCCTAGCAACCAAATTTGAGCACCCTAGCAACCGAATAAACAAAGCCTTATATCTCCGCATCAGAACATCGTAGAGACACGGGGTTTGGACCGTTTTACTTGTGACTCGGAGTGTAATCACTGGGCACATCATTGGCCACTCCCAAGCCACGCCCCTAGCAACCAAATACAGTACCCTAGCAACAGAGTAAACAAAACCTTACATCTCCGCATCAGAACATCGTAGAGACACGGGGGTTGGACCGTTTTACTTGTGACTCGGAGTGTAATCACTGGGCACATAATTGGCCACTCCGAAGCCACGCCCCTAGCAACCAAATACAGTACCCTAGCAACAGAGTAAACAAAGCCTTATATCTCCGCATCAGAACATCGTAGAGACACGAGGGTTGGACCGTTTTACTTGTGACTCGGAGTGTGATCACTGGGCACATCATTGGCCACTCCCAAGCCACGCCCCTAGCAACCAAATACAGTACCCTAGCAACAGAGTAAACAAAGCCTTATATCTCCACATCAGAACATCGTAGAGACAAGGGGGTTGGACCGTTTGACTCATGACTCGGAGGGTAATCACTAGTGGATGCCATTTTTTTCCCTAGCAACCAAATACAGTACCCTAGCAACAGAGTAAACAAAGCCTTATATCTCTGCATCAGAACATCGTAGAGACACGGGGGTTGGATTGTTTTACTTTTGGCTTGGAGTATAATCATAAATTGTCCCCTGAAATTTGCCACGGCAAGCACCACTCACATTTTCTTCAGGAAATGTACCTATCTAGTTATTATTATTATATCTTATTATTCTTATGTCTGCACACTTTTTCGGCGCGTAACTCGTCCCACACGGTTTGTCGTAGACACACGAAAGAGGGCTCAAATTGACCGGATTATTGAGGAGAGGTGTGCTATGACTTTTATAAGAGATCGGGTGCAGGATTTCCGAAAGGGGGGCGAAAAACCACCCAAAAAATCCCATTGACTTAACATTGGGCCGAACTTTGACGGGTCATAGCTCCGCTCGAGGATTTGGTAGAAACATGTGGGTTATAACATTTGAAGAGGGTGGTAGGCTCTGTAAGAACATACATCACAATGGGGTGTAAGCTGTACCCCTGGGGTGTAAGAGGCACCCGAAATTTCCCATTGACTTATAATGGGGCAGGGAACACGCCCATATAAGGTAATAAAATCGTTCCAGATGGGATATCTTTGCTTTACAGTGTCGTAGAGATAAGTGGGTGGGCTCATTTTACTCGGGCATCCAATCAGTCTCTCAGGATCATCTCAGAGCTATTAAGCCACGCCCCTAGCAACCACTTTTGAACACCCTAGCAACATCTCCCATAGACTGCCATTATAAAATGCCCAGATGGATATCTTTGCAGCACAGTGTCATAGAGACATGGGGGTGGGCTCATTTTACTCAGGCATCCAATCAGTTTCTCAGGATCCTTAAAGACTTACTAAGCCACGCCTCTAGCAACCACTTTTCAGCACCCTAGCAACATAAAATTCAAACAGTTATATCTCAGCATCAGAACATCGTAGAGACACAGGGGTTGGACCGTTTGACTCGTGACTCAGAGTGTAATCATTATGGGATGCCCATTTTTTCCCTAGCAACCAAATACAGTACCCTAGCAACAGAGTAAACAAAGCCTTATATCTCCGCATCAGAACGTCGTAGAGACACGGGGGTTGGACCGTTTGACTCGTGACTCAGAGTGTAATCATTATGGGATGCCAATTTTTTCCCTAGCAACCAAATACAGTACCCTAGCAACAGAGTAAACAAAGCCTTATATCTCCGCATCAGAACATCGTAGAGACATGGGGGTTGGACCGTTTGACTCGTGACTCAGAGTGTAATCATTATGGGATGCCAATTTTTTCCCTAGCAACCAAATACAGTACCCTAGCAACAGAGTAAACAAAGCCTTATATCTCCGCATCAGAACATCGTAGAGACACGGGGGTTGGACCGTTTGACTCGTGACTCTGAGTGTAATCATTATGGGATGCCAATTTTTTCCCTAGCAACCAAATACAGTACCCTAGCAACAGAGTAAACAAAGCCTTATATCTCCGCATCAGAACATCGTAGAGACATGGGGGTTGGACCGTTTGACTCATGACTCAGAGTGTAATCATTATGGGATGCCAATTTTTTCCCTAGCAACCAAATACAGTACCCTAGCAACAGAGTAAACAAAGCCTTATATCTCCGCATCAGAACGTCGTAGAGACACGGGGGTTGGACCGTTTGACTCGTGACTCAGAGTGTAATCATTATGGGATGCCAATTTTTTCCCTAGCAACCAAATACAGTACCCTAGCAACAGAGTAAACAAAGCCTTATATCTCCGCATCAGAACATCGTAGAGACATGGGGGTTGGACCGTTTGACTCGTGACTCAGAGTGTAATCATTATGGGATGCCAATTTTTTCCCTAGCAACCAAATACAGTACCCTAGCAACAGAGTAAACAAAGCCTTATATCTCCGCATCAGAACATCGTAGAGACACGGGGGTTGGACCGTTTGACTCGTGACTCTGAGTGTAATCATTATGGGATGCCAATTTTTTCCCTAGCAACCAAATACAGTACCCTAGCAACAGAGTAAACAAAGCCTTATATCTCCGCATCAGAACATCGTAGAGACATGGGGGTTGGACCGTTTGACTCATGACTCAGAGTGTAATCATTATGGGATGCCAATTTTTTCCCTAGCAACCAAATACAGTACCCTAGCAACAGAGTAAACAAAGCCTTATATCTCTGCATCAGAACATCGTAGAGACATGGGGGTTGGACCTTTTGACTCGTGACTCAGAGTGTAATCATTATGGGATGCCAATTTTTTCCCTAGCAACCAAATACAGTACCCTAGCAACAGAGTAAACAAAGCCTTATATCTCCGCATCAGAACATCGTAGAGACATGGGGGTTGGACCGTTTGACTCGTGACTCAGAGTGTAATCATTATGGGATGCCAAATTTTTTCCCTAGCAACCAAATACAGTACCCTAGCAACAGAGTAAACAAAGCCTTATATCTCCGCATCAGAACATCGTAGAGACATGGGGGTTGGACCGTTTGACTCGTGACTCAGAGTGTAATCATTATGGGATGCCAATTTTTTCCCTAGCAACCAAATACAGTACCCTAGCAACCGAATAAACAAAGCCTTATATCTCTGCATCAGAACATCGTTGAGACACGGGGGTTGGACCGTATGACTCGTGACTCAGAGTGTAATCATTATGGGATGCCAAATTTTCCCTAGCAACCAAATACAGTACCCTAGCAACCGGATAAACACAGCCTTATATCTTCACATCAGAACATCGTACAGACACGGGAGTTGGATCGTTTAACTTTTGGCTTGGAGTATAATCATATATGGGCCCCAGAATTTTGCCACGGCAAGCACCACTCACATTTTCTTCAGGAAATGTACCTATCTAGTTATTATTATTATATCTTATTATTCTTATGTGTGCACACTTTTTCGGCGCGTAACTCGTCCCACACGGTTGGTCGTAGACACACGAAAGAGGGCTCAAATTGACCGGATTATTGAGGAGAGGTGTGCTATGACTTTTATAAGAGATCGGGTGCAGGATTTCCGAAAGGGGGGCGAAAAACCACCCGAAAAATCCCATTGACTTAACATTGGGCCAAACTTTGACGGGTCATAGCTCCGCTCGAGGATTTGGTAGAAGCATGTGGGTTATAACATTTGAAGAGGGTGGTAGGCTCTGTAAGAGCATACATCACAATGGGGTGTAAGCTGTACCCCTGGGGTGTAAGAAGCACCCGAAATTTCCCTTTGACTTATAATGGGGCAGGGAACACGCCCATATAAGGGAATAAAATCATTCCAGATGGGATATCTTTGCTTTACAGTGTCGTAGAGATAAGTGGGTGGGCTCATTTTACTCGGGCATCCAATCAGTCTCTCAGGATCATCTCAGAGCTATTAAGCCACGCCCCTAGCAACCACTTTTGAGCACCCTAGCAACCTATCCCATAGACTGCCATTATAAAATGCCCAGATGGATATCTTTGCACCACAGTGTCATAGAGACATGGGGGTTGGCTCATTTTACTCAGGCATCCAATCAGTCTCTCAGGATCCTTACAGAGTTACTAAGCCACGCCCCTAGCAACCACTTTTGAGCACCCTAGCAACATAAAATACAAACAGTTATATCTCGGCATCGGAACATCGTAGAGACACGGGGGTTGGACCGTTTTACTTGTGACTAGGGGTGTAACAATTGGGCACATCATTGGCCACTCCCAAGCCACGCCCCTAGCAACCAAATACAGTACCCTAGCAACAGAGTAAACAAAGCCTTATATCTCCGCATCAGAACATCGTAGAGACACGGGGGTTGGACCGTTTTACTTGTGACTCGGAGTGTAATCACTGGGCACATAATTGGCCACTCCCAAGCCACGCCCCAAGCAACCAAATACAGTACCCTAGCAACAGAGTAAACAAAGCCTTATATCTCCGCATCAGAACATCGTAGAGACACGGGGGTTGGACCGTTTTACTTGTGACTCGGAGTGTAATCACTGGGCACATCATTGGCCACTCCCAAGCCACGCCCCTAGCAACCAAATACAGTACCCTAGCAACAGAGTAAACAAAGCCTTATATCTCCCCATCAGAACATCGTAGAGACATGGGGGTTGGACCGTTTGACTCGTGACTCGGAGGGTAATCACTAGTGGATGCCATTTTTTCCCTAGCAACCAAATACAGTACCCTAGCAACAGAGTAAACAAAGCCTTATATCTCCTCATCAGAACATCGTAGAGACATGGGGTTTGGACCGTTTGACTCGTGACTCGGAGGGTAATCACTAGTGGATGCCATTTTTTCCCCTAGCAACCAAATACAGTACCCTAGCAACAGAGTAAACAAAGCCTTATATCTCCGCATCAGATCATCATAGAGACACGGGGGTTGGACCGTTTGACTCATGACTCGGAGGGTAATCACTAGTGGATGCATTTTTTTCCCCTAGCAACCAAATACAGTACCCTAGCAACAGAGTAAACAAAGCCTTATATCTCCGCATTAGAACATCGTAGAGACACGGGGGTTGGACCGTTTGACTCGAGACTCGGAGGGTAATCACTAGTGGATGCCATTTTTTCCCCTAGCAACCAAATACAGTACCCTAGCAACAGAGTAAACAAAGCCTTATATCTCCGCATCAGAACATCGTAGAGACACGGGGTTTGGACCGTTTGACTCGTGACTCGGAGGGTAATTACTAGTGGATGCCAATTCTCTCCCTAGCAACCAAATACATTACCCTAGCAACAGAGTAAACAAAGCCTTTTATCTCCACATCAGAACATCGCAGAGACACGGGGGTTGGACTGTTTGACTCGTATCTCGGAGTGTAATCACTAGTGGATGCCAATTTTTTCCCTAGCAACCAAATACAGTACCCTAGCAACAGAGTAAACAAAGCCTTATATCTCCGCATCAGAACATCGTAGAGACACGGGGGTTTGACCGTTTGACTCGTGACTCGGAGTGTAATCACTAGTGGATGCCAATTTTCTCCCTAGCAACCAAATACAGTACCCTAGCAACCGAATAAACAAAGCCTTATATCTTCGCATCAGAATATCGTAGAGACATGTGGGTTGAATTGTTTTACTTTTGGCTTGGAGTATAATCATATATTGTCCCCCGAAATTTGCCACGGCAAGCACCACTTCACATTTTCTTCAGGAAATGTACCTATCTAGTTATTATTATTATTATTATTCTTTATCTGGACACTTTTTCGGCGCGTAACTCGTCCCGCACGCTTTGTCGTAGACCCATAAATTAGGGCTCAAATCGACCGGCTTATTGAGGAGAGGTGTGCTATGACTTTTATAAGCGATCGGGTGCAGGATTTCTGAAAGGGGGGCGAAAAACCACCCAAAAATTCCCATTGACTTAACATTGCGCCCAACTTTGACGAGTCATAGCTCCACTCGAGGATTTTGTAGAAACATGTGGGTTACAACATTTGAAGAGGGTGGTAGGCTCTGTAAGAACATGGATCACAATGGGGTGTAAGTTGTATCCCTGGGGTGTAAGAGGTGCCCAAAAGTGCCCCAATGAAAAGTCAATGGGGCAAAATCCCATAGACTTACCATTGCAAAAATTTTGACGGGTCATAGGTCCGAGCCAGGATTTCATAGAAACATGTGGGTTACTAAATTTGAAGAGGGTGCTAGACTCTGTCAGGACGTCCCCCACAATGGGGTGTAAGGTTACCATAGCAACCATTTTGGGCACCCTAGCAACCTATACCATAGACTGCCATTATAAAATGCCCGGATGGATATCTTTGCACCACAGTGTCATAGAGACATGGGGGTGGGCTCATTTTACTCAGGCATCCAATCAGTCTCTCAGGATCCTTACAGACTTACTAAGCCACGCCCCTAGCAACCACTTTTGAGCACCCTAGCAACATAAAATACAAACAGTTATATCTCGGCATCAGAACATCGTAGAGACACGGGGGTTGGACCGTTTTACTTGTGACTAGGGGTGTAACAATTGGGCACATCATTGGCCACTCCCAAGCCACGCCCCTAGCAACCAAATTTGAGCACCCTAGCAACCGAATAAACAAAGCCTTATATCTCCGCATCAGAACATCGTCAACACATCCTCATCCCATGGCGTCAATATTTGACGCCACTTGACCATGCGTCAATATGTTGACGCGGAGGGTATACCCTTCGCGTCATTTCTTGACGAACTGGGGACTTCAATACTATTAGGTACGCGAAATTAAACAGTTGTCGCCTGACATTGGGGTTAGGGATGGGTTTGGGTAGGGATGTCATTATGTAAATCTAACCCTAAACCGACGCGAAAATGGTAAGAAAATGGTACGAAAATAGGAAAGAGAATGCAACGGACTCAATAGTATTGAAGTCCCCAGTTCGTCAAAAAATGACGCGAAGGGTATACCCTCCGCGTCAACATATTGACGCATGGTCAAGTGGCGTCAAATATTGACGCCATGGGATGAGGATGGGCTGACATCGTAGAGACACGGGGTTTGGACCGTTTTACTTGTGACTCGGAGTGTAATCACTGGGCACATCATTGGCCACTCCCAAGCAACGCCCCTAGCAACCAAATACAGTACCCTAGCAACAGAGTAAACAAAGCCTTATATCTCCGCATCAGAACATCGTAGAGACACGGGGGTTGGACCGTTTTACTTGTGACTCGGAGTGTAATCACTGGGCCGTCATTGGCCACTCCCAAGCCACGCCCCTAGCAACCAAATACAGTACCCTAGCAACAGAGTAAACAAAGCCTTATATCTCCACATCAGAACATCGTAGAGACATGGGGGTTGGACCGTTTGACTCATGACTCGGAGGGTAATCACTAGTGGATGCCATTTTTTCCCTAGCAACCAAATACAGTACCCTAGCAACAGAGTAAACAAAGCCTTATATCTCCGCATCAGAACATCGTAGAGACATGGGGTTTGGACCGTTTGACTCGTGACTCGGAGGGTAATCACTAGTGGATGCCATTTTTTTCCTTAGCAACCAAATATAGTACCCTAGCAACAGAGTAAACAAAGCCTTATATCTCCGCATCAGAACATCGTAGAGACACGGGGGTTGGACCGTTTGACTCATGACTCGGAGGGTAATCACTAGTGGATGCCATTTTTTCCCTAGCAACCAAATACAGTATCCTAGCAACAGAGTAAACAAACCCTTATATCTCCGCATCAGAACATCGTAGAGACACGGGGTTTGGACCATTTGACTCGTGACTCGGAGTGTAATCACTAGTGGATGCCAATTTTCTCCCTAGCAACCAAATACAGTACCCTAGCAACCGAATAAACAAAGCCTTATATCTTCGCATTAGAATATCGTAGAGACATGTGGGTTGAATTGTTTTACTTTTGGCTTGGAGTATAATCATATATTGTCCCCCGAAATTTGCCACGGCAAGCACCACTTCACATTTTCTTCAGGAAATGTACCTATCTAGTTAGTGGTGCTTGCATTTATGCAAGGCATCACTATTACTATCTTGCATACTTATTAGTGGTGCTTGCATTTATGCAAAGCATCACTTTTACTATCTTGCATACTTATTATTATTTTTATTATTAGTGGTGCTTGCATTTATGCAAAGCATCACTATTACTATCTTGCATACTTATTATTATTATTAGTGGTGCTTGCATTTATGCAAGGCATCACTATTACTATTGCTCATATTTATTAGTGGTGCTTGCATTTATGCAAGGCATCACTATTATTATTGCTCATACTTATTAGTGGTGCTTGCATTTATGCAAAGCATCACTATTACTATCTTGCATACTTATTATTATTATTATTATGTTGGCTTGACAAAGCCAACATACTGTTATTGTAGTTAAACTTATTATGTTGGCTTGACAAAGCCAACATACTGTTCTTCGATCTAAGCTTATTATTATTATTAGTGGTGCTTGCATTTATGCAAAGCATCACTATTACTATTCCTCAAAGATATTATTAGTGGTGCTTGCATTTATGCAAAGCATCACTATTACTATCTTGCATACTTATTATTATTATTATTATTCTTCTTTTTCTGGACACTTTTTTGGCGCGTAACTCGTCCCGCACGCTTTGTCGTAGACCCATAAATTAGGGCTCAAATCGACCGGCTTATTGAGGAGAGGACTGCTATGACTTTTATAAGCGATCGGGTGCAGGATTTCCGAAAGGGGGGCGAAAAACCACCCAAAAAATCCCATTGACTTAACATTGCGCCCAACTTTGACGAGTCATAGCTCTGCTCGAGGATTTTGTAGAAACATGTGGGTTACAACATTTGAAGAGGGTGGTAGGCTCTTTAAGAACATGGATCACAATTGGGTGTAAGTTGTACCCCTGGGGTGTAAGAGGTGCCCAAAAGTGCCCCAATGAAAAGTCAATGGGGCAAAATCCCATAGACTTACCATTGCAAAAATTTTGACGGGTCATAGGTCCGAGCCAGAATTTCATAGAAACATGTGGGTTACTAAATTTGAAGAGGGTGCTAGACTCTGTCAGGACGTCCCCCACAATGGGGTGTAAGGTTACCATAGCAACCATTTTGGGCACCCTAGCAACCTATACCATAGACTGCCATTATAAAATGCCTGGATGGATATCTTTGCACCACAGTGTCATAGAGACATGGGGGTGGGCTCATTTTACTCAGGCATCCAATCAGTCTCTCAGGATCCTTACAGACTTACTAAGCCACGCCCCTAGCAACCACTTTTGAGCACCCTAGCAACATAAAATACAAACAGTTATATCTCGGCATCAGAACATCGTAGAGACACGGGGGTTGGACCGTTTTACTTGTGACTAGGGGTGTAACAATTGGGCACATCATTGGCCACTCCCAAGCCACGCCCCTAGCAACCAAATTTGAGCACCCTAGCAACCGAATAAACAAAGCCTTATATCTCCGCATCAGAACATCGTAGAGACACGGGGTTTGGACCGTTTTACTTGTGACTCGGAGTGTAATCACTGGGCACATAATTGGCCACTCCCAAGCCACGCCCCTAGTAACCAAATACAGTACCCTAGCAACAGAGTAAACAAAGCCTTATATCTCCGCATCAGAATATCGTAGAGACACAGGGGTTGGACCGTTTTATTTGTGACTCGGAGTGTAATCACTGGGCACATAATTGGCCACTCCCAAGCCACGCCCCTAGTAACCAAATACAGTACCCTAGCAACAGAGTAAACAAAGCCTTATATCTCCGCATCAGAACATCGTAGAGACACGGGGGTTGGACCGTTTTACTTGTGACTCGGAGTGTAATCACTGGGCACATCATTGGCCACTCTCAAGCCACGCCCCTAGCAACCAAATACAGTACCCTAGCAACAGAGTAAACAAAGCCTTATATCTCCACATCAGAATATCGTAGAGACACGGGGGTTGGACCGTTTTACTTGTGACTCGGAGTGTAATCACTGGGCACATAATTGGCCACTCCCAAGCCACGCCCCTAGTAACCAAATACAGTACCCTAGCAACAGAGTAAACAAAGCCTTATATCTCCGCATCAGAACATCGTAGAGACACGGGGGTTGGACCGTTTTACTTGTGACTCGGAGTGTAATCACTGGGCACATCATTGGCCACTCTCAAGCCACGCCCCTAGCAACCAAATACAGTACCCTAGCAACAGAGTAAACAAAGCCTTATATCTCCACATCAGAACATCGTAGAGACATGGGGGTTGGACCGTTTGACTCATGACTCGGAGGGTAATCACTAGTGGATGCCATTTTTTCCCCTAGCAACCAAATACAGTACCCTAGCAACAGAGTAAACAAAGCCTTATATCTCCGCATCAGAACATCGTAGAGACATGGGGTTTGGACCGTTTGACTCGTGACTCGGAGGGTAATCACTAGTGGATGCCATTTTTTCCCCTAGCAACCAAATACAGTACCCTAGCAACAGAGTAAACAAAGCTTTATATCTCCGCATCAGAACATCGTAGAGACACGGGGGTTGGACCGTTTGACTCATGACTCGGAGGGTAATCACTAGTGGATGCAATTTTTTCCCCTAGCAACCAAATACAGTACCCTAGCAACAGAGTAAACAAAGCCTTATATCTCCGCATCAGAACATCATAGAGACACGGGGGTTGGACCGTTTGACTCGTGACTCGGAGGGTAATCACTAGTGGATGCCATTTTTTTCCCTAGCAACCAAATACAGTACCCTAGCAACAGAGTAAACAAAGCCTTATATCTCCGCATCAGAACATCGTAGAGACACAGGGTTTGGACCGTTTGACTCGTGACTCGGAGGGTAATCACTAGTGGATGCCATTTTTTTCCCTAGCAACCAAATACAGTACCCTAGCAACAGAGTAAACAAAGCCTTATATCTCCGCATCAGAACATCGTAGAGACATGGGGTTTGGACCGTTTGACTCGTGACTCGGAGGGTAATCACTAGTGGATGCCATTTTTTTCCCTAGCAACCAAATACAGTACCCTAGCAACAGAGTAAACAAAGCCTTATATCTCCGCATCAGAACATCGTAGAGACACGGGGGTTGGACCGTTTGACTCATGACTCGGAGGGTAATCACTAGTGGATGCAATTTTTTTCCCTAGCAACCAAATACAGTACCCTAGCAACAGAGTAAACAAAGCCTTATATCTCCGCATCAGAACATCGTAGAGACACGGGGGTTGGACCGTTTGACTCGTGACTCGGAGGGTAATCACTAGTGGATGCCATTTTTTTCCCTAGCAACCAAATACAGTACCCTAGCAACAGAGTAAACAAAGCCTTATATCTCCGCATCAGAACATCGTAGAGACACGGGGTTTGGACCGTTTGACTCGTGACTCGGAGGGTAATCACTAGTGGATGCCATTTTTTTCCCTAGCAACCAAATACAGTACCCTAGCAACAGAGTAAACAAAGCCTTATATCTCCGCATCAGAACATCGTAGAGACACGGGGGTTGGACCGTTTGACTCGTGACTGAGAGTGTAATCACTAGTGGATGCCATTTTTTTCCTTAGCAACCAAATACAGTACCCTAGCAACAGAGTAAACAAAGCCTTATATCTCCGCATCAGAACATCGTAGAAACACGGGGGTTGGACCGTTTGACTCATGACTCGGAGGGTAATCACTAGTGGATGCCATTTTTTTCCTAGCAACCAAATACAGTACCCTAGCAACAGAGTAAACAAACCCTTATATCTCCGCATCAGAACATCGTAGAGACACGGGGTTTGGACCGTTTGACTCGTGACTCGGAGTGTAATCACTAGTGGATGCCAATTTTCTCCCTAGCAACCAAATACATTACCCTAGCAACAGAGTAAACAAAGCCTTTTATCTCCACATCAGAACATCGTAGAGACACGGGGGTTTGACCGTTTGACTCGTGACTCGGAGTGTAATCACTAGTGGATGCCAATTTTCTCCCTAGCAACCAAATACAGTACCCTAGCAACCGAATAAACAAAGCCTTATATCTTCGCATCAGAATATCGTAGAGACATGTGGGTTGAATTGTTTTACTTTTGGCTTGGAGTATAATCATATATTGTCCCCCGAAATTTGCCACGGCAAGCACCACTCACATTTTCTTCAGGAAATGTACCTATCTAGTTATTATTATTCTTCTTTTTCTGGACACTTTTTCGGCGCGTAACTCGTCTCGCACGGTTTGGCGTAGTGCCATGAAAGAGGGCTCAAATCGACCGGATTATTGAGGAGAGGTGTGCTATGACTTTTATAAGCGATCGGGTGCAGGATTTCCGAAAGGGGCGCGAAAAACCTCCCGAAAACGTCCCATTGACTTTACATTGCGTCGAACTTTGGCAGGTCATAGCTCCACTCTAGGATTTTGTAGAAAAATGTGGGTTACAGCATTTGAAGAGGGTGGTAGGCTCTGTAAGAACATGGATCACATTGGGGTGTAAGTTGTACCCCTGGGGTGTAAGAGGTGCCCAAAAGTGCCCTAATGGAAAGTCAATGGGGCGAAAATCCCATAGACTAACATTGCCAAAAAAAATTGACAGGTCACAGGTCCAAGTGAGGATTTCATAGAAACATGTGGGTTACTAAAATTGAAGAGGGTGCTAGACTCTGTCAGGACGTCCCCCACAATGGGGTGTAAGGTTACCCTAGCAACCGTTTTGGGCACCCTAGCAACATCTCCCATAGACTGCCATTATAAAATGCCCAGGTGGATATCTTTGCAGCACAGTGTCATAGAGACATGGGGGTGGGCTCATTTTACTTAGGTATCCAATCAGTATCTTAGGATCCTTAAAAACAAACTAAGCCACGCCCCTAGCAACCACTTTTGAGCACCCTAGCAACATAAAATTCAAACAGTTATATCTCGGCATCAGAACATCGTAGAGACACGGGGGTTGGACCGGTTTACTTGTGACTAGGGGTGTAACAATTGGGCACATCATTGGCAACTCCCAAGCCACGCCCCTAGCAACCAAATTTGAGCACCCTAGCAACGGAATAAACAAAGCCTTATATCTCTGCATCAGAACATCGTAGAGACACGGGGGTTGGACCGTTTTACTCGTGACTCGAAGGGTAATCACTAGTTAATGCCAAGAGGTGTTAAGCCACGCCCCTAGCAACCAAATATGAACACCCTAGCAACCGAATAAACAAAGCCTTATAACGTCGCATCAGAACATCGTAGAGACACGGGGGTTGGACCGTTTTACTCGTGACTCGTAGGGTAATCACTAGTGGAAGCCAAGAGGTGTTAAGCCACGCCCCTAGCAACCAAATATGAACACCTAGCAACGGAATAAACAAAGCCTTATATCTCCACATCAGAACATCGTAGAGACACGGGGGTTGGACCGTATTACTTGTGACTCGGGGTGTAATCACTGGCCAAATCATTGGCCACTCCCAAGCCACGCCCCTAGCAACCAAATTTGAGCACCCTAGCAACGGAATAAACAAAGCCTTATATCTCTGCATCAGAACATCGTAGAGACACGGGGGTTGGACCGTTTTACTCGTGACTCGAAGGGTAATCACTAGTTAATGCAAAGAGGTGTTAAGCCACGCCCCTAGCAACCAAATATGAACACCCTAGCAACCAAATAAACAAAGCCTTATAACGTCGCATCAGAACATCGTAGAGACACGAGGGTTGGACCGTTTTACTCGTGACTCGAAGGGTAATCACTAGTGGAAGCCAAGAGGTGTTAAGCCACGCCCCTAGCAACCAAATATGAACACCTAGCAACGGAATAAACAAAGCCTTATATCTCCACATCAGAACATCGTAGAGACACGGGGGTTGGACCGTTTTACTTGTGACTCGGAGTGTAATCACTGGGCACATCATTGGCCACTCCCAAGCCACGCCCCTAGCAACCAAATACAGTACCCTAGCAACAGAGTAAACAAAGCCTTATATCTCCACATCAGAACATCGTAGAGACATGGGGGTTGGACCGTTTGACTCATGACTCGGAGGGTAATCACTAGTGGATGCCATTTTTTTCCCTAGCAACCAAACACAGTACCCTAGCAACAGAGTAAACAAAGCCTTATATCTCCGCATCAGAACATCGTAGAGACACGGGGTTTGGACCGTTTGACTCGTGACTCGGAGGGTAATCACTAGTGGATGCCATTTTTTTCCCTAGCAACCAAATACAGTACCCTAGCAACAGAGTAAACAAAGCCTTATATCTCCGCATCAGAACATCGTAGAGACACGGGGGTTGGACCGTTTGACTCATGACTCGGAGGGTAATCACTAGTGGATGCAATTTTTTTCCCTAGCAACCAAATACAGTACCCTAGCAACCGAATAAACAAAGCCTTATATCTTCGCATCAGAATATCGTAGAGACATGTGGGTTGAATTGTTTTACTTTTGGCTTGGAGTATAATCATATATTGTCCCCCTATATTTGCCACGGCAAGCACCACTTCACATTTTCTTCAGGAAATGTACCTATCTAGTTATTATTATTCTTCTGGTACAAACTTTTTCTCACAGTAACTCCTCCTAGAGCTTTCAAGCTACACCCACAAAACTTTACAAAACTTTTAAGACTGGTACGTAGATTGTTGCTATGACTTTTCTAACTGATGGGACCTACCGAATTCCTAAACGGGGCGCTCAAACACCCCAAATTTTCCATTGACTTAACATTGCGACAAACTTTGACGGGTCATAGCTGCAAGCGAGAAATTTGTAGAAACTTGTGGGTTACCACATTTGAAGAGGCTGGCAGGCTCTGTAAGAACATACATCACATTGGGGTGTAAGCTGTACCCCTGGGGTGTAAGAGGCCCCTAAAATTTCCCATTGACTTATAATGGGGCAGGAAACATGCCCATATAAAGGAATAAAAGCGTCCCAGATGAAATATCTTCACTTTAGAGTGTCTTAGAGACATGGGGGTTGGACCGTTTTACTTGTGGCTTGAAGGTTGATCATTATGGGATGCCAATTTTCTCCCTAGCAACCAAACTTAGTACCCTAGCAACGGAATAAACAAAGCCTTATATCTCCGCTTCAGAACATCATAGAGACATGGGGGTTGGACCGTTTTACTTGTGGCTTGAAGGTTGATCATTATGGGATGCCAATTTTCTCCCTAGCAACCAAACTTAGTACCCTAGCAACGGAATAAACAAAGCCTTATATCTCCGCTTCAGAACATCATAGAGACACGGGGGTTGGACCGTTTTACTTGTGGCTTGAAGGTTGATCATTATGGGATGCCAATTTTCTCCCTAGCAACCAAACTTAGTACCCTAGCAACGGAATAAACAAAGCCTTATATCTCCGCTTCAGAACATCATAGAGACATGGGGGTTGGACCGTTTTACTTGTGGCTTGAAGGTTGATCATTATGGGATGCCAATTTTCTCCCTAGCAACCAAACTTAGTACCCTAGCAACGGAATAAACAAAGCCTTATATCTCCGCTTCAGAACATCATAGAGACACGGGGGTTGGACCGTTTTACTTGTGGCTTGAAGGTTGATCATTATGGGATGCCAATTTTCTCCCTAGCAACCAAACTTAGTACCCTAGCAACGGAATAAACAAAGCCTTATATCTCCGCTTCAGAACATCATAGAGACACGGGGGTTGGACCGTTTTACTTGTGGCTTGAAGGTTGATCATTATGGGATGCCATTTTTCTCCCTAGCAACCAAACTTAGTACCCTAGCAACGGAATAAACAAAGCCTTATATCTCCGCTTCAGAACATCATAGAGACATGGGGGTTGGACCGTTTGACTTGTGGCTTGAAGTGTAATCATTATGGGATGCCAATTTTCTCCCTAGCAACCAAACTTAGTACCCTAGCAACGGAATAAACAAAGCCTTATTTCTCCGCTTCAGAACATCTTAGAGACACGGGGGTTGGACCGTTTTACTTGTGGCTTGAAGGTTGATTATTATGGCATGCCAATTTCCTCCCTAGCAACCAAACTTAGTACCCTAGCAACGGAATAAACAAAGCCTTATTTCTCCGCTTCAAAACATCTTAGAGACACGGGGGTTGGACCGTTTTACTTGTGGCTTGAAGGTTGATCATTATGGGATGCCAATTTTCTCCCTAGCAACCAAAGTTAGTACCCTAGCAACGGAATAAACAAAGCCTTATATCTCCGCTTCAGAACATCATAGAGACACGGGGGTTGGACCGTTTTACTTGTGGCTTGAAGGTTGATCATTATGGGATGCCAATTTTCTCCCTAGCAACCAAACTTAGTACCCTAGCAACGGAATAAACAAAGCCTTATATCTCCGCTTCAGAACATCATAGAGACACGGGGGTTGGACCGTTTTACTTGTGGCTTGAAGGTTGATCATTATGGGATGCCAATTTTCTCCCTAGCAACCAAACTTAGTACCCTAGCAACGGAATAAACAAAGCCTTATATCTCCGCTTCAGAACATCATAGAGACATGGGGGTTGGACCGTTTTACTTGTGGCTTGAAGGTTGATCATTATGGGATGCCAATTTTCTCCCTAGCAACCAAACTTAGTACCCTAGCAACGGAATAAACAAAGCCTTATATCTCCGCTTCAGAACATCATAGAGACACGGGGGTTGGACCGTTTTACTTGTGGCTTGAAGGTTGATCATTATGGGATGCCAATTTTCTCCCTAGCAACCAAACTTAGTACCCTAGCAACGGAATAAACAAAGCCTTATATCTCCGCTTCAGAACATCATAGAGACACGGGGGTTGGACCGTTTTACTTGTGGCTTGAAGGTTGATCATTATGGGATGCCATTTTTCTCCCTAGCAACCAAACTTAGTACCCTAGCAACGGAATAAACAAAGCCTTATATCTCCGCTTCAGAACATTATAGAGACATGGGGGTTGGACCGTTTGACTTGTGGCTTGAAGTGTAATCATTATGGGATGCCAATTTTCTCCCTAGCAACCAAACTTAGTACCCTAGCAACGGAATAAACAAAGCCTTATTTCTCCGCTTCAGAACATCTTAGAGACACGGGGGTTGGACCGTTTTACTTGTGGCTTGAAGGTTGATTATTATGGCATGCCAATTTCCTCCCTAGCAACCAAACTTAGTACTCTAGCAACGGAATAAACAAAGCCTTATTTCTCCGCTTCAAAACATCTTAGAGACACGGGGGTTGGACCGTTTTACTTGTGGCTTGAAGGTTGATCATTATGGGATGCCAATTTTCTCCCTAGCAACCAAACTAAGTACCCTAGCAACGGAATAAACAAAGCCTTATTTCTCCGCTTCAAAACATCTTAGAGACACGGGGGTTGGACCGTTTTACTTGTGGCTTGAAGGTTGATCATTATGGGATGCCAATTTTCTCCCTAGCAACCAAACTTAGTACCCTAGCAACGGAATAAACAAAGCCTTATATCTCCGCTTCAGAACATCATAGAGACACGGGGGTTGGACCGTTTTACTTGTGGCTTGAAGTGTAATCATTATGGGATGCCGATTTTCTCCCTAGCAACCAAACTTAGTACCCTAGCAACAGAACAAACAAAGCCTTACATCTCCGCATCAGAACATCATAGAGACATGGGGGTTGGAACGTTTTACTTGTGGCTTGAAGTGTAATCATTATGGGATGCCAATTTTCTGCCTAGCAACCAAACTTAGTACCCTAGCAACGGAACAAACAAAGCCTTATATCTCCGCATCAGAACATCATAGAGACATGGGGGTTGGGTCTTTAAACATATTAGCTTTATGCTGACTTTATGCTAAATCATGTTAGCTTCATGCTAAATCAGGCTAGCTTTATGCTAAATTATGTTAGCTTTATTTTAAAAAGCTTCATACTTAAGCATACTAACAACAAGATAGCCTACTAAACCAAACTTCTGTCAAACTTCTGTCAAACTGTCTTAAACGTTCAGACCAGGCTTTGTCAAGCCAACATAAAGTTTGTCCTCAAACTTTAATATCTAGTTATTATTATTATTATTTTTCTTCTGAGACTAAATTTCTGCAGCTAACTCGTCCTACAGCTTTCAAGCTACATCCACCAAATTTTCCACGGACATTCTAACTGGTCTGAAGAAGTGTGCTATGACTTTTTGAAGGGATCCGACTTACAGAATTCCTAAAACGGGAAATAAAAATTCCAAAAGTTCCATTGACTTAACATTGGACAAACTTTGACGGGTTCTAGCTGCGAGCGAGAATTTTGTAGAAACTTGTGGGTTACCACATTTGAAGAGGCTGGCAGGCTGTGTAAGAACATACATCACATTGGGGTGTAAGTTTCACCCCTCGGGTGTAAGAGGCCCCCAAAATTCCCCATTGACTTATAACGGGGCAGGAAACATACCCATATAAGGGAATAAAAATGTTCCAGATGGAATATCTTCGCTTTTTCGGTGTCATAGAGACATGGGGGCGGGCTCATTTTACTCAGGCATCCAATCAGTCTCTCAGGATCGTCCCATAGCTATTAAGCCACGCCCCTAGCAACCATTTTTGGGCACCCTAGCAACATCTCCCATAGACTGCCATAATAAAATGCCCAGATGGATATCTTTGCAGCACAGTGTCTCAGACACATGGGGGTGGGCTCATTTTACTTAGGCATCCAATCAGTCTCTAAGGATTCTTATTGAGGTATTAAGCCACGCCCCTAGCAACCAAATATGAGCACCCTAGCAACATAATAAACAAAGCCTTATATCTCTGGATCAGAACATCATAGAGACATGGGTTTTGGGTCTTTTGGTCATGTTAGCTTCATGCTAGCTTCATGCTAAGTCATACTAGCTTCATGCTAGTTTCATGCTAGCTTTATGCTAATTTCATAATAAATCTTGCTAGCTTCATGCTAATTCATGGTTAACATCATGTAAGCTTCATGTTTATTCATGTTAACTTTATGCTAGCTTCATGCTAATTCATGTTAGCATCATGCTAGCTTCATTATAATTCATGTTAGCTTCATGCTAACGTCATGCTAATTCATGTTAGCATCATGCTAGCTTCATGCTAATTCATGTTAGCATCATGCTACCTTCATGCTAATTCATGTTAGCTTCATGCTAACGTCATGCTTATTCATGTTAGCATCATGTTAGCTTCATGCTAATTCATGTTAGCATCATGCTAGCTTCATACTAATTCATGTTAACTTCATGTTACCTTCATGCTAATTCATGTTAGCATCATGCTAGCTTCATGCTAATTCATGTTAGCATAATGTTAGCTTCATGCTAATTCATGTTAGCATCATGCTAGCATCATGCTAACTCATGTTATCATTATGGTAACGTCATGCTAATTCATGTTAGCATCATGCTAGCTTCATGCTAATTCATGTTAGCATCATGCTAATTCTTGTTAGCATCATGTTAGCTTCATGCTAATTCATGCTAGCTTCATGCTAATTCATGTTAGCATCATGCTAGCTTCATGCTAATTTATGTTAGCATCATGCTAGCTTCATGCTAATTCATGCTAGCTTCATGTTAATTCATTCTAGCTTCATGCTAATTCATGTTAGCATCATGCTAGCTTCATGATTATCATGTTAACATTATGCTAGCTTCATGCTAATCATGTTAGCATCATGCTAGCTTCATGCTAATCATGTTAGCATCATGCTAGCTTCATGCTAATCATGCTAGCATCTTGCTAGCTTCATGCTAATTCATGTTAGCATCATGCTAACGTCATGTTAATCATGCTAACATCATGCTAGCTTCATGCTAATCATGCTAGCATCATGCTAGCTTCATGCTAATCATGCTAGCATCATGCTAGCTTCATGCTAATCATGCTAGCATCATGCTATCTTCATGCTAATCATGCTAGCATCATGCTAGCTTCATGTTAATCATGTTAGCATCATGCTAGCTTCATGCTAATCATGCTAGCATCATGCTAGCTTCATGTTAAATCAGCCTAGCTTCATACTTAAACATACTAACAGCCAGATAGCCTACTAAACTAAACTTCTATCAAACCGTTTTAAACGTTCAGGCTACGCTTTGTCAAGCCAACATAAAGTTTGTCAACAAACTTTTCTATCTAGTTATTATTATTCTTTTTCTGGACACTTTTTCGGCGCGTAACTCGTCCCGCACGCTTTGTCGTAGACCCATAAATTAGGGCTCAAATCGACCGGCTTTTTGAGGAGAGGTGTGCTATAACTTTTATAAGCGATCGGGTGCAGGATTTCCGAAAGGGGGGCGAAAAACCACCCAAAAAATCCCATTGACTTAACATTGCGCCCAACTTTGACGAGTCATAGCTCCGCTCGAGGATTTTGTAGAAACATGTGGGTTACAACATTTGAAGAGGGTGGTAGGCTCTGTAAGAACATGGATCACAATGGGGTGTAAGTTGTACCCCTGGGGTGTAAGAGGTGCCCAAAAGTGCCCCAATGAAAAGTCAATGGGGCAAAATCCCATAGACTTACCATTGCAAAAATTTTGACGGGTCATAGGTCCGAGCCAGGATTTCAGGGGTTAGGGTTAGGTTAGGGTTAGAGGGTGCTAGACTCTGTCAGGACGTCCCCCACAATGGGGTGTAAGGTTACCATAGCAACCATTTTTGGGCACCCTAGCAACCTATACCATAGACTGCCATTATAAAATGCCCGGATGGATATCTTTGCACCACAGTGTCATAGAGACATGGGGGTGGGCTCATTTTACTCAGGCATCCAATCAGTCTCTCAGGATCCTTACAGACTTACTAAGCCACGCCCCTAGCAACCACTTTTGAGCACCCTAGCAACATAAAATACAAACAGTTATATCTCGGCATCAGAACATCGTAGAGACACGGGGGTTGGACCGTTTTACTTGTGACTAGGGGTGTAACAATTGGGCACATCATTGGCCACTCCCAAGCCACGCCCCTAGCAACCAAAATTTGAGCACCCTAGCAACCGAATAAACAAAGCCTTATATCTCCGCATCAGAACATCGTAGAGACACGGGGTTTGGACCGTTTTACTTGTGACTCGGAGTGTAATCACTGGGCACATCATTGGCCACTCCCAAGCCACGCCCCTAGCAACCAAATACAGTACCCTAGCAACAGACTAAACAAAGCCTTATATCTCCGCATCAGAACATCGTAGAGACACGGGGGTTGGACCGTTTTACTTGTGACTCGGAGTGTAATCACTGGGCACATAATTGGCCACTCCCAAGCCACGCCCCTAGCAACCAAATACAGTACCCTAGCAACAGAGTAAACAAAGCCTTATATCTCCGCATCAGAACATCGTAGAGACACGGGGGTTGGACCGTTTTACTTGTGACTCAGAGTGTAATCACTGGGCACATCATTGGCCACTCCCAAGCCACGCCCCTAGCAACCAAATACAGTACCCTAGCAACAGAGTAAACAAAGCCTTATATCTCCACATCAGAACATCGTAGAGACATGGGGTTTGGACCGTTTGACTCGTGACTAGGAGGGTAATCACTAGTGGATGCCATTTTTTCCCTAGCAACCAAATACAGTACCCTAGCAACAGAGTAAACAAAGCCTTATATCTCCGCATCAGAACATCGTAGAGACATGGGGTTTGGACCGTTTGACTCGTGACTAGGAGGGTAATCACTAGTGGATGCCATTTTTTTCCCTAGCAACCAAATACAGTACCCTAGCAACAGAGTAAACAAAGCCTTATATCTCCGCATCAGAACATCGTAGAGACACGGGGGTTGGACCGTTTGACTCGTGACTCGGAGGGTAATCACTAGTGGATGCAATTTTTTTCCCTAGCAACCAAATACAGTACCCTAGCAACAGAGTAAACAAAGCCTTATATCTCCGCATCAGAACATCATAGAGACACGGGGGTTGGACCGTTTGACTCGTGACTCGGAGTGTAATCATTATGGGATGCCAATTTTTTCCCTAGCAACCAAATACAGTACCCTAGCAACAGAGTAAACAAAGCCTTATATCTCCGCATCAGAACATCGTAGAGACACGGGGGTTGGACCGTTTGACTCGTGACTCAGAGTGTAATCAATATGGGATGCCAATTTTTTCCCTAGCAACCAAATACAGTACCCTAGCAACAGAGTAAACAAAGCCTTATATCTCCGCATCAGAACATCGTAGAGACACAGGGGTTGGACCGTTTGACTCGTGACTCAGAGTGTAATCATTATGGGATGCCAATTTTTTCCCTAGCAACCAAATACAGTACCCTAGCAACAGAGTAAACAAACCCTTATATCTCCGCATCAGAACATCATAGAGACACGGGGGTTGGACCGTTTGACTCGTGACTCGGAGTGTAATCATTATGGGATGCCAATTTTTTCCCTAGCAACCAAATACAGTACCCTAGCAACAGAGTAAACAAAGCCTTATATCTCCGCATCAGAACATCGTAGAGACACGGGGGTTGGACCGTTTGACTCGTGACTCAGAGTGTAATCAATATGGGATGCCAATTTTTTCCCTAGCAACCAAATACAGTACCCTAGCAACAGAGTAAACAAAGCCTTATATCTCCGCATCAGAACATCGTAGAGACACAGGGGTTGGACCGTTTGACTCGTGACTCAGAGTGTAATCATTATGGGATGCCAATTTTTTCCCTAGCAACCAAATACAGTACCCTAGCAACAGAGTAAACAAAGCCTTATATCTCCGCATCAGAACATCGTAGAGACACGGGGGTTGGACCGTTTGACTCGTGACTCGGAGTGTAATCATTATGGGATGCCAATTTTTTCCCTAGCAACCAAATACAGTACCCTAGCAACAGAGTAAACAAAGCCTTATATCTCCGCATCAGAACATCGTAGAGACACGGGGGTTGGACCGTTTGACTCGTGACTTAGAGTATAATCATATATTGTTTCCCGAAATTTGCCACGGCAAGCACCACTTCACATTTTCTTCAGGAAATGTACCTATCTAGTTATTATTATTATTATTATATCTTATTATTCTTATGTCTGCACACTTTTTCGGCGCGTAACTCGTCCCACACGGTTTGTCGTAGACCCATAAATTAGGGCTCAAATCGACCGGCTTATTGAGGAGAGGTGTGCTATGACTTTTATAAGCGATCGGGTGCAGGATTTCCGAAAGGGGGGCGAAAAACCACCCAAAAAATCCCATTGACTTAACATTGCGCCCAACTTTGACGAGTCATAGCTCCGCTCGAGGATTTTGTAGAAACATGTGGGTTACAACATTTGAAGAGGTTGGTAGGCTCTGTAAGAACATGGATCACAATGGGGTGTAAGTTGTACCCCTGGGGTGTAAGAGGTGCCCAAAAGTGCCCCAATGAAAAGTCAATGGGGCAAAATCCCATAGACTTAACATTGCAAAAACTTTGACGGGTCATAGGTACGAGCGAGGATTTCATAGAAACATGTGGGTTACTAAATTTGAAGAGGGTGCTAGACCTGTCAGGACGTCCCCCACAATGGGGTGTAAGGTTACCATAGCAACCATTTTGGGCACCCTAGCAACCTATACCATAGACTGCCATTATAAAATGCCCGGATGGATATCTTTGCACCACAGTGTCATAGAGACATGGGGGTGGGCTCATTTTACTCAGGCATCCAATCAGTCTCTCAGGATCCTTACAGAATTACTAAGCCACGCCCCTAGCAACCACTTTTGAGCACCCTAGCAACATAAAATACAAACAGTTATATCTCGGCATCAGAACATCGTAGAGACACGGGGGTTGGACCGTTTTACTTGTGACTAGGGGTGTAACAATTGGGCACATCATTGGCCACTCCCAAGCCACGCCCCTAGCAACCAAATTTGAGCACCCTAGCAACCGAATAAACAAAGCCTTATATCTCCGCATCAGAACATCGTAGAGACACGGGGTTTGGACCGTTTTACTTGTGACTCGGAGTGTAATCACTGGGCACATCATTGGCCACTCCCAAGCCACGCCCCTAGCAACCAAATACAGTACCCTAGCAACAGAGTAAACAAAGCCTTATATCTCCGCATCAGAACATCGTAGAGACACGGGGGTTGGACCGTTTTACTTGTGACTCGGAGTGTAATCACTGGGCACATAATTGGCCACTCCCAAGCCACGCCCCTAGCAACCAAATACAGTACCCTAGCAACAGAGTAAACAAAGCCTTATATCTCCACATCAGAACATCGTAGAGACACGGGGGTTGGACCGTTTTACTTGTGACTCGGAGTGTAATCACTGGGCACATCATTGGCCACTCCCAAGCCACGCCCCTAGCAACCAAATACAGTACCCTAGCAACAGAGTAAACAAAGCCTTATATCTCCACATCAGAACATCGTAGAGACACGGGGGTTGGACCGTTTGACTCATGACTCGGAGGGTAATCACTAGTGGATGCCATTTTTTCCCCAAGCAACCAAATACAGTACCCTAGCAACAGAGTAAACAAAGCCTTATATCTCCGCATCAGAACATCGTAGAGACATGGGGATTGGACCGTTTGACTCGTGACTCGGAGGGTAATCACTAGTGGATGCCATTTTTTCCCTAGCAACCAAATACAGTACCCTAGCAACAGAGTAAACAAAGCCTTATATCTCCGCATCAGAACATCGTAGAGACACGGGGGTTGGACCGTTTGACTCATGACTCGGAGGGTAATCACTAGTGGATGCATTTTTTTTCCCTAGCAACCAAATACAGTACCCTAGCAACAGAGTAAACAAAGCCTTATATCTCCGCATCAGAACATCGTAGAGACACGGGGGTTGGACCGTTTGACTCGTGACTCGGAAGGTAATCACTAGTGGATGCCATTTTTTTCCCTAGCAACCAAATACAGTACCCTAGCAACAGAGTAAACAAAGCCTTATATCTCCACATCAGAACATCGTAGAGACACGGGGTTTGGACCGTTTGACTCATGACTCGGAGGGTAATCACTAGTGGATGTCATTTTTTTCCCTAGCAACCAAATACAGTACCCTAGCAACAGAGTAAACAAAGCCTTATATCTCCGCATCAGAACATCGTAGAGACACGGGGGTTGGACCGTTTGACTCGTGACTCGGAGGGTAATCACTAGTGGATGCCATTTTTTTCCTTAGCAACCAAATACAGTACCCTAGCAACAGAGTAAACAAAGCCTTATATCTCCGCATCAGAACATCGTAGAGACACGGGGGTTGGATCGTTTGACTCGTGACTCGGAGGGTAATCACTAGTGGATGCCATTTTTTTCCTTAGCAACCAAATACAGCACCCTAGCAACAGAGTAAACAAAGCCTTATATCTCCGCATCAGAACATCATAGAGACACGGGGGTTGGACCGTTTGACTCATGACTCGGAGGGTAATCACTAGTGGATGCCATTTTTTTCCCTAGCAACCAAATACAGTACCCTAGCAACAGAGTAAACAAAGCCTTATATCTCCGCATCAGAACATCGTAGAGACACGGGGTTTGGACCGTTTGACTCATGACTCGGAGGGTAATCACTAGTGGATGCCATTTTTTTCCCTAGCAACCAAATACAGTACCGTAGCAACAGAGTAAACAAAGCCTTATATCTCCGCACCAGAACATCGTAGAGACACGGGGGTTGGACCGTTTGACTAGTGACTCAGAGTGTAATCATTATGGGATGCCATTTTTTTCCCTAGCAACCAAATACAGTACCCTAGCAACAGAGTAAACAAAGCCTTATATCTCCGCATCAGAACATCGTAGAGACACGGGGGTTGGACCGTTTGACTCGTGACTCGGAGTGTAATCATTATGGGATGCCAATTTTTTCCCTAGCAACCAAATACAGTACCCTAGCAACAGAGTAAACAAAGCCTTATATCTCCGCATCAGAACATCGTAGAGACACGGGGTTTGGACCGTTTGACTCGTGACTCAAAGTGTAATCATTATGGGATGCCATTTTTTTCCCTAGCAACCAAATACAGTACCCTAGCAACAGAGTAAACAAAGCCTTATATCTCCACATCAGAACATCGTAGAGACACGGGGGTTGGACCGTTTGACTCGTGACTCAAAGTGTAATCATTATGGGATGCCAATTTTCTCCCTAGCAACCAAATACAGTACCCTAGCAACCGAATAAACAAAGCCTTATATCTTCGCATCAGAATATCGTAGAGACATGTGGGTTGAATTGTTTTACTTTTGGCTTGGAGTATAATCATATATTGTCCCCCGAAATTTGCCACGGCAAGCACCACTTCACATTTTCTTCAGGAAATGTACCTATCTAGTTATTATTATTATATTTTATTCTTACATCTGCACGTTTTTTCGGCACCTAACTCGTCCCGCACGGTTTGTCGTAGACCCATGAAAGAGGGCTCAAATCGACCGGCTTATTGAGGAGAGGTGTGCTATGACTTTTATAAGCGATCGGGTGCAGGATTTCCGAAAGGGGGGCGAAAAACCACCCGAAAAATCCCATTGACTTAACATTGCGCCCAACTTTGACGAGTCATAGCTCCGCTCGAGGATTTTGTAGAAACATGTAGGTTACAACATTTGAAGACGGTGGTAGAGTCTGTAAGAACATACATCACATTGGGGTGTAAGTTGTACCCCTGGGGTGTAAGAGGCGCCCAAAAGTGCCCCAATGAAAAGTCAATGGGGGAAAATCCCATAGACTTAACATTGCAAAAACTTTGACGGGTCATAGGTACGAGCGAGGATTTTGTAAAAACATGTGGGTTACATTATTTGAAGAGGGTGGTAGACTCTGTAAGAACATGGATCACAATGGGGTGTAAGTTGTACCCCTGGGGTGTAAGAGGCACCCGAATTTTCCCATTGACTTATAATGGGGCAGGAAACATGCCCATATAAGGGAATAAAAAAGTTCCAGATGGGATATCTTTGCTTTACAATGTCGTAAAGACAAGGGGGTTGGCTCATTTTACTCAGACATCCAATCAGTCTATCAGGATATTCCCAAAGCTTTTAAGCCACGCCCCTAGCAACCACTTTTGAGCACCCTAGCAACATAAAATTCAAACAGTTATATCTCTGCATCAGAACATCATAGAGACACGGGGGTTGGACCGTTTGACTAGTGACTCAGAGTGTAATCATTATGGGATGCCAATTTTTTCCCTAGCAACCAAATACAGTACCCTAGCAACAGAGTAAACAAAGCCTTATATCTCCGCATCAGAACATCGTAGAGACACGGGGGTTGGACCGTTTGACTCGTGACTCGGAGTGTAATCATTATGGGATGCCAATTTTTTCCCTAGCAACCAAATACAGTACCGTAGCAACAGAGTAAACAAAGCCTTATATCTCCGCACCAGAACATCGTAGAGACACGGGGGTTGGACCGTTTGACTAGTGACTCAGAGTGTAATCATTATGGGATGCCAATTTTTTCCCTAGCAACCAAATACAGTACCCTAGCAACAGAGTAAACAAAGCCTTATATCTCCGCATCAGAACATCGTAGAGACACGGGGGTTGGACCGTTTGACTCGTGACTCGGAGTGTAATCATTATGGGATGCCAATTTTTTCCCTAGCAACCAAATACAGTACCCTAGCAACAGAGTAAACAAAGCCTTATATCTCCGCATCAGAACATCGTAGAGACACGGGGGTTGGACCGTTTGACTCGTGACTTAGAGTATAATCATATATTGTTTCCCGAAATTTGCCACGGCAAGCACCACTTCACATTTTCTTCAGGAAATGTACCTATCTAGTTATTATTATTATTATTATATCTTATTATTCTTATGTCTGCACACTTTTTCGGCGCGTAACTCGTCCCACACGGTTTGTCGTAGACCCATAAATTAGGGCTCAAATCGACCGGCTTATTGAGGAGAGGTGTGCTATGACTTTTATAAGCGATCGGGTGCAGGATTTCCGAAAGGGGGGCGAAAAACCACCCAAAAAATCCCATTGACTTAACATTGCGCCCAACTTTGACGAGTCATAGCTCCGCTCGAGGATTTTGTAGAAACATGTGGGTTACAACATTTGAAGAGGTTGGTAGGCTCTGTAAGAACATGGATCACAATGGGGTGTAAGTTGTACCCCTGGGGTGTAAGAGGTGCCCAAAAGTGCCCCAATGAAAAGTCAATGGGGCAAAATCCCATAGACTTAACATTGCAAAAACTTTGACGGGTCATAGGTACGAGCGAGGATTTCATAGAAACATGTGGGTTACTAAATTTGAAGAGGGTGCTAGACCTGTCAGGACGTCCCCCACAATGGGGTGTAAGGTTACCATAGCAACCATTTTGGGCACCCTAGCAACCTATACCATAGACTGCCATTATAAAATGCCCGGATGGATATCTTTGCACCACAGTGTCATAGAGACATGGGGGTGGGCTCATTTTACTCAGGCATCCAATCAGTCTCTCAGGATCCTTACAGAATTACTAAGCCACGCCCCTAGCAACCACTTTTGAGCACCCTAGCAACATAAAATACAAACAGTTATATCTCGGCATCAGAACATCGTAGAGACACGGGGGTTGGACCGTTTTACTTGTGACTAGGGGTGTAACAATTGGGCACATCATTGGCCACTCCCAAGCCACGCCCCTAGCAACCAAATTTGAGCACCCTAGCAACCGAATAAACAAAGCCTTATATCTCCGCATCAGAACATCGTAGAGACACGGGGTTTGGACCGTTTTACTTGTGACTCGGAGTGTAATCACTGGGCACATCATTGGCCACTCCCAAGCCACGCCCCTAGCAACCAAATACAGTACCCTAGCAACAGAGTAAACAAAGCCTTATATCTCCGCATCAGAACATCGTAGAGACACGGGGGTTGGACCGTTTTACTTGTGACTCGGAGTGTAATCACTGGGCACATAATTGGCCACTCCCAAGCCACGCCCCTAGCAACCAAATACAGTACCCTAGCAACAGAGTAAACAAAGCCTTATATCTCCACATCAGAACATCGTAGAGACACGGGGGTTGGACCGTTTTACTTGTGACTCGGAGTGTAATCACTGGGCACATCATTGGCCACTCCCAAGCCACGCCCCTAGCAACCAAATACAGTACCCTAGCAACAGAGTAAACAAAGCCTTATATCTCCACATCAGAACATCGTAGAGACACGGGGGTTGGACCGTTTGACTCATGACTCGGAGGGTAATCACTAGTGGATGCCATTTTTTCCCCAAGCAACCAAATACAGTACCCTAGCAACAGAGTAAACAAAGCCTTATATCTCCGCATCAGAACATCGTAGAGACATGGGGATTGGACCGTTTGACTCGTGACTCGGAGGGTAATCACTAGTGGATGCCATTTTTTCCCTAGCAACCAAATACAGTACCCTAGCAACAGAGTAAACAAAGCCTTATATCTCCGCATCAGAACATCGTAGAGACACGGGGGTTGGACCGTTTGACTCATGACTCGGAGGGTAATCACTAGTGGATGCATTTTTTTTCCCTAGCAACCAAATACAGTACCCTAGCAACAGAGTAAACAAAGCCTTATATCTCCGCATCAGAACATCGTAGAGACACGGGGGTTGGACCGTTTGACTCGTGACTCGGAAGGTAATCACTAGTGGATGCCATTTTTTTCCCTAGCAACCAAATACAGTACCCTAGCAACAGAGTAAACAAAGCCTTATATCTCCACATCAGAACATCGTAGAGACACGGGGTTTGGACCGTTTGACTCATGACTCGGAGGGTAATCACTAGTGGATGTCATTTTTTTCCCTAGCAACCAAATACAGTACCCTAGCAACAGAGTAAACAAAGCCTTATATCTCCGCATCAGAACATCGTAGAGACACGGGGGTTGGACCGTTTGACTCGTGACTCGGAGGGTAATCACTAGTGGATGCCATTTTTTTCCTTAGCAACCAAATACAGTACCCTAGCAACAGAGTAAACAAAGCCTTATATCTCCGCATCAGAACATCGTAGAGACACGGGGGTTGGATCGTTTGACTCGTGACTCGGAGGGTAATCACTAGTGGATGCCATTTTTTTCCTTAGCAACCAAATACAGCACCCTAGCAACAGAGTAAACAAAGCCTTATATCTCCGCATCAGAACATCATAGAGACACGGGGGTTGGACCGTTTGACTCATGACTCGGAGGGTAATCACTAGTGGATGCCATTTTTTTCCCTAGCAACCAAATACAGTACCCTAGCAACAGAGTAAACAAAGCCTTATATCTCCGCATCAGAACATCGTAGAGACACGGGGTTTGGACCGTTTGACTCATGACTCGGAGGGTAATCACTAGTGGATGCCATTTTTTTCCCTAGCAACCAAATACAGTACCGTAGCAACAGAGTAAACAAAGCCTTATATCTCCGCACCAGAACATCGTAGAGACACGGGGGTTGGACCGTTTGACTAGTGACTCAGAGTGTAATCATTATGGGATGCCATTTTTTTCCCTAGCAACCAAATACAGTACCCTAGCAACAGAGTAAACAAAGCCTTATATCTCCGCATCAGAACATCGTAGAGACACGGGGGTTGGACCGTTTGACTCGTGACTCGGAGTGTAATCATTATGGGATGCCAATTTTTTCCCTAGCAACCAAATACAGTACCCTAGCAACAGAGTAAACAAAGCCTTATATCTCCGCATCAGAACATCGTAGAGACACGGGGTTTGGACCGTTTGACTCGTGACTCAAAGTGTAATCATTATGGGATGCCATTTTTTTCCCTAGCAACCAAATACAGTACCCTAGCAACAGAGTAAACAAAGCCTTATATCTCCACATCAGAACATCGTAGAGACACGGGGGTTGGACCGTTTGACTCGTGACTCAAAGTGTAATCATTATGGGATGCCAATTTTCTCCCTAGCAACCAAATACAGTACCCTAGCAACCGAATAAACAAAGCCTTATATCTTCGCATCAGAATATCGTAGAGACATGTGGGTTGAATTGTTTTACTTTTGGCTTGGAGTATAATCATATATTGTCCCCCGAAATTTGCCACGGCAAGCACCACTTCACATTTTCTTCAGGAAATGTACCTATCTAGTTATTATTATTATATTTTATTCTTACATCTGCACGTTTTTTCGGCACCTAACTCGTCCCGCACGGTTTGTCGTAGACCCATGAAAGAGGGCTCAAATCGACCGGCTTATTGAGGAGAGGTGTGCTATGACTTTTATAAGCGATCGGGTGCAGGATTTCCGAAAGGGGGGCGAAAAACCACCCGAAAAATCCCATTGACTTAACATTGCGCCCAACTTTGACGAGTCATAGCTCCGCTCGAGGATTTTGTAGAAACATGTAGGTTACAACATTTGAAGACGGTGGTAGAGTCTGTAAGAACATACATCACATTGGGGTGTAAGTTGTACCCCTGGGGTGTAAGAGGCGCCCAAAAGTGCCCCAATGAAAAGTCAATGGGGGAAAATCCCATAGACTTAACATTGCAAAAACTTTGACGGGTCATAGGTACGAGCGAGGATTTTGTAAAAACATGTGGGTTACATTATTTGAAGAGGGTGGTAGACTCTGTAAGAACATGGATCACAATGGGGTGTAAGTTGTACCCCTGGGGTGTAAGAGGCACCCGAATTTTCCCATTGACTTATAATGGGGCAGGAAACATGCCCATATAAGGGAATAAAAAAGTTCCAGATGGGATATCTTTGCTTTACAATGTCGTAAAGACAAGGGGGTTGGCTCATTTTACTCAGACATCCAATCAGTCTATCAGGATATTCCCAAAGCTTTTAAGCCACGCCCCTAGCAACCACTTTTGAGCACCCTAGCAACATAAAATTCAAACAGTTATATCTCTGCATCAGAACATCATAGAGACACGGGGGTTGGACCGTTTGACTAGTGACTCAGAGTGTAATCATTATGGGATGCCAATTTTTTCCCTAGCAACCAAATACAGTACCCTAGCAACAGAGTAAACAAAGCCTTATATCTCCGCATCAGAACATCGTAGAGACACGGGGGTTGGACCGTTTGACTCGTGACTCGGAGTGTAATCATTATGGGATGCCAATTTTTTCCCTAGCAACCAAATACAGTACCGTAGCAACAGAGTAAACAAAGCCTTATATCTCCGCACCAGAACATCGTAGAGACACGGGGGTTGGACCGTTTGACTAGTGACTCAGAGTGTAATCATTATGGGATGCCAATTTTTTCCCTAGCAACCAAATACAGTACCCTAGCAACAGAGTAAACAAAGCCTTATATCTCCGCATCAGAACATCGTAGAGACACGGGGGTTGGACCGTTTGACTCGTGACTCGGAGTGTAATCATTATGGGATGCCAATTTTTTCCCTAGCAACCAAATACAGTACCCTAGCAACAGAGTAAACAAAGCCTTATATCTCCGCATCAGAACATCGTAGAGACACGGGGGTTGGACCGTTTGACTCGTGACTTAGAGTATAATCATATATTGTTTCCCGAAATTTGCCACGGCAAGCACCACTTCACATTTTCTTCAGGAAATGTACCTATCTAGTTATTATTATTATTATTATATCTTATTATTCTTATGTCTGCACACTTTTTCGGCGCGTAACTCGTCCCACACGGTTTGTCGTAGACCCATAAATTAGGGCTCAAATCGACCGGCTTATTGAGGAGAGGTGTGCTATGACTTTTATAAGCGATCGGGTGCAGGATTTCCGAAAGGGGGGCGAAAAACCACCCAAAAAATCCCATTGACTTAACATTGCGCCCAACTTTGACGAGTCATAGCTCCGCTCGAGGATTTTGTAGAAACATGTGGGTTACAACATTTGAAGAGGTTGGTAGGCTCTGTAAGAACATGGATCACAATGGGGTGTAAGTTGTACCCCTGGGGTGTAAGAGGTGCCCAAAAGTGCCCCAATGAAAAGTCAATGGGGCAAAATCCCATAGACTTAACATTGCAAAAACTTTGACGGGTCATAGGTACGAGCGAGGATTTCATAGAAACATGTGGGTTACTAAATTTGAAGAGGGTGCTAGACCTGTCAGGACGTCCCCCACAATGGGGTGTAAGGTTACCATAGCAACCATTTTGGGCACCCTAGCAACCTATACCATAGACTGCCATTATAAAATGCCCGGATGGATATCTTTGCACCACAGTGTCATAGAGACATGGGGGTGGGCTCATTTTACTCAGGCATCCAATCAGTCTCTCAGGATCCTTACAGAATTACTAAGCCACGCCCCTAGCAACCACTTTTGAGCACCCTAGCAACATAAAATACAAACAGTTATATCTCGGCATCAGAACATCGTAGAGACACGGGGGTTGGACCGTTTTACTTGTGACTAGGGGTGTAACAATTGGGCACATCATTGGCCACTCCCAAGCCACGCCCCTAGCAACCAAATTTGAGCACCCTAGCAACCGAATAAACAAAGCCTTATATCTCCGCATCAGAACATCGTAGAGACACGGGGTTTGGACCGTTTTACTTGTGACTCGGAGTGTAATCACTGGGCACATCATTGGCCACTCCCAAGCCACGCCCCTAGCAACCAAATACAGTACCCTAGCAACAGAGTAAACAAAGCCTTATATCTCCGCATCAGAACATCGTAGAGACACGGGGGTTGGACCGTTTTACTTGTGACTCGGAGTGTAATCACTGGGCACATAATTGGCCACTCCCAAGCCACGCCCCTAGCAACCAAATACAGTACCCTAGCAACAGAGTAAACAAAGCCTTATATCTCCACATCAGAACATCGTAGAGACACGGGGGTTGGACCGTTTTACTTGTGACTCGGAGTGTAATCACTGGGCACATCATTGGCCACTCCCAAGCCACGCCCCTAGCAACCAAATACAGTACCCTAGCAACAGAGTAAACAAAGCCTTATATCTCCACATCAGAACATCGTAGAGACACGGGGGTTGGACCGTTTGACTCATGACTCGGAGGGTAATCACTAGTGGATGCCATTTTTTCCCCAAGCAACCAAATACAGTACCCTAGCAACAGAGTAAACAAAGCCTTATATCTCCGCATCAGAACATCGTAGAGACATGGGGATTGGACCGTTTGACTCGTGACTCGGAGGGTAATCACTAGTGGATGCCATTTTTTCCCTAGCAACCAAATACAGTACCCTAGCAACAGAGTAAACAAAGCCTTATATCTCCGCATCAGAACATCGTAGAGACACGGGGGTTGGACCGTTTGACTCATGACTCGGAGGGTAATCACTAGTGGATGCATTTTTTTTCCCTAGCAACCAAATACAGTACCCTAGCAACAGAGTAAACAAAGCCTTATATCTCCGCATCAGAACATCGTAGAGACACGGGGGTTGGACCGTTTGACTCGTGACTCGGAAGGTAATCACTAGTGGATGCCATTTTTTTCCCTAGCAACCAAATACAGTACCCTAGCAACAGAGTAAACAAAGCCTTATATCTCCACATCAGAACATCGTAGAGACACGGGGTTTGGACCGTTTGACTCATGACTCGGAGGGTAATCACTAGTGGATGTCATTTTTTTCCCTAGCAACCAAATACAGTACCCTAGCAACAGAGTAAACAAAGCCTTATATCTCCGCATCAGAACATCGTAGAGACACGGGGGTTGGACCGTTTGACTCGTGACTCGGAGGGTAATCACTAGTGGATGCCATTTTTTTCCTTAGCAACCAAATACAGTACCCTAGCAACAGAGTAAACAAAGCCTTATATCTCCGCATCAGAACATCGTAGAGACACGGGGGTTGGATCGTTTGACTCGTGACTCGGAGGGTAATCACTAGTGGATGCCATTTTTTTCCTTAGCAACCAAATACAGCACCCTAGCAACAGAGTAAACAAAGCCTTATATCTCCGCATCAGAACATCATAGAGACACGGGGGTTGGACCGTTTGACTCATGACTCGGAGGGTAATCACTAGTGGATGCCATTTTTTTCCCTAGCAACCAAATACAGTACCCTAGCAACAGAGTAAACAAAGCCTTATATCTCCGCATCAGAACATCGTAGAGACACGGGGTTTGGACCGTTTGACTCATGACTCGGAGGGTAATCACTAGTGGATGCCATTTTTTTCCCTAGCAACCAAATACAGTACCGTAGCAACAGAGTAAACAAAGCCTTATATCTCCGCACCAGAACATCGTAGAGACACGGGGGTTGGACCGTTTGACTAGTGACTCAGAGTGTAATCATTATGGGATGCCATTTTTTTCCCTAGCAACCAAATACAGTACCCTAGCAACAGAGTAAACAAAGCCTTATATCTCCGCATCAGAACATCGTAGAGACACGGGGGTTGGACCGTTTGACTCGTGACTCGGAGTGTAATCATTATGGGATGCCAATTTTTTCCCTAGCAACCAAATACAGTACCCTAGCAACAGAGTAAACAAAGCCTTATATCTCCGCATCAGAACATCGTAGAGACACGGGGTTTGGACCGTTTGACTCGTGACTCAAAGTGTAATCATTATGGGATGCCATTTTTTTCCCTAGCAACCAAATACAGTACCCTAGCAACAGAGTAAACAAAGCCTTATATCTCCACATCAGAACATCGTAGAGACACGGGGGTTGGACCGTTTGACTCGTGACTCAAAGTGTAATCATTATGGGATGCCAATTTTCTCCCTAGCAACCAAATACAGTACCCTAGCAACCGAATAAACAAAGCCTTATATCTTCGCATCAGAATATCGTAGAGACATGTGGGTTGAATTGTTTTACTTTTGGCTTGGAGTATAATCATATATTGTCCCCCGAAATTTGCCACGGCAAGCACCACTTCACATTTTCTTCAGGAAATGTACCTATCTAGTTATTATTATTATATTTTATTCTTACATCTGCACGTTTTTTCGGCACCTAACTCGTCCCGCACGGTTTGTCGTAGACCCATGAAAGAGGGCTCAAATCGACCGGCTTATTGAGGAGAGGTGTGCTATGACTTTTATAAGCGATCGGGTGCAGGATTTCCGAAAGGGGGGCGAAAAACCACCCGAAAAATCCCATTGACTTAACATTGCGCCCAACTTTGACGAGTCATAGCTCCGCTCGAGGATTTTGTAGAAACATGTAGGTTACAACATTTGAAGACGGTGGTAGAGTCTGTAAGAACATACATCACATTGGGGTGTAAGTTGTACCCCTGGGGTGTAAGAGGCGCCCAAAAGTGCCCCAATGAAAAGTCAATGGGGGAAAATCCCATAGACTTAACATTGCAAAAACTTTGACGGGTCATAGGTACGAGCGAGGATTTTGTAAAAACATGTGGGTTACATTATTTGAAGAGGGTGGTAGACTCTGTAAGAACATGGATCACAATGGGGTGTAAGTTGTACCCCTGGGGTGTAAGAGGCACCCGAATTTTCCCATTGACTTATAATGGGGCAGGAAACATGCCCATATAAGGGAATAAAAAAGTTCCAGATGGGATATCTTTGCTTTACAATGTCGTAAAGACAAGGGGGTTGGCTCATTTTACTCAGACATCCAATCAGTCTATCAGGATATTCCCAAAGCTTTTAAGCCACGCCCCTAGCAACCACTTTTGAGCACCCTAGCAACATAAAATTCAAACAGTTATATCTCTGCATCAGAACATCATAGAGACACGGGGGTTGGACCGTTTGACTAGTGACTCAGAGTGTAATCATTATGGGATGCCAATTTTTTCCCTAGCAACCAAATACAGTACCCTAGCAACAGAGTAAACAAAGCCTTATATCTCCGCATCAGAACATCGTAGAGACACGGGGGTTGGACCGTTTGACTCGTGACTCGGAGTGTAATCATTATGGGATGCCAATTTTTTCCCTAGCAACCAAATACAGTACCGTAGCAACAGAGTAAACAAAGCCTTATATCTCCGCACCAGAACATCGTAGAGACACGGGGGTTGGACCGTTTGACTAGTGACTCAGAGTGTAATCATTATGGGATGCCAATTTTTTCCCTAGCAACCAAATACAGTACCCTAGCAACAGAGTAAACAAAGCCTTATATCTCCGCATCAGAACATCGTAGAGACACGGGGGTTGGACCGTTTGACTCGTGACTCGGAGTGTAATCATTATGGGATGCCGATTTTTTCCCTAGCAACCAAATACAGTACCCTAGCAACAGAGTAAACAAAGCCTTATATCTCCGCATCAGAACATCGTAGAGACACGGGGGTTGGACCGTTTGACTCGTGACTCAGAGTGTAATCATTATGGGATGCCAATTTTTTCCCTAGCAACCAAATACAGTACCCTAGCAACAGAGTAAACAAAGCCTTATATCTCCGCATCAGAACATCGTAGAGACACGGGGTTTGGACCGTTTGACTCGTGACTCAAAGTGTAATCATTATGGGATGCCATTTTTTTCCCTAGCAACCAAATACAGTACCCTAGCAACAGAGTAAACAAAGCCTTATATCTCCGCATCAGAACATCGTAGAGACACGGGGGTTGGACCGTTTGACTCGTGAATCAGAGTGTAATCACTATGGGATGCCATTTTTTTCCTAGCAACCAAATACAGTACCCTAGCAACAGAGTAAACAAAGCTTTATATCTCTGCATCAGAACATCGTAGAGACACGGGGGTTGGACCGTTTTACTTGTGACTCGGAGTGTAATCACTGGGCACATAATTGGCCACTCCCAAGCCACGCCCCTAGCAACCAAATACAGTACCCTAGCAACAGAGTAAACAAAGCCTTATATCTCCGCATCAGAACATCGTAGAGACACGGGGGTTGGACCGTTTGACTCGTGACTCAGAGTGTAATCATTATGGGATGCCAATTTTTTCCCTAGCAACCAAATACAGTACCCTAGCAACAGAGTAAACAAAGCCTTATATCTCCGCATCAGAACATCGTAGAGACATGGGGGTTGGACCGTTTGACTCGTGACTCAGAGTGTAATGATTATGGGATGCCAATTTTTTCCCTAGCAACCAAATACAGTACCCTAGCAACAGAGTAAACAAAGCCTTATATCTCCGCATCAGAACATCGTAGAGACACGGGGGTTGGACCGTTTGACTCGTGACTCGGCGGGTAATCACTATGGGATGCCAATTTTCTCCCTAGCAACCAAATACAGTACCCTAGCAACAGAGTAAACAAAGCCTTATATCTCCGCATCAGAACATCGTAGAGACACAGGGGTTGGACCGTTTGACTCATGACTCGGAGGGTAATCCCTATGGGATGTCAAAATTTTCCCTAGCAACCAAATACAGTACCCTAGCAACCGAATAAACAAAGCCTTATATCTCTGCATCAGAACATCGTTGAGACACGGGGGTTGGACCGTATGACTCGGGACTCAGAGTGTAATCATTATGGGATGCCAAATTTTTCCCTAGCAACCAAATACAGTACCCTAGCAACCGGATAAACACAGCCTTATATCTCCACATCAGAACATCGTAGAGACACAGGGGTTGGACCGTTTTACTTTTGGCTTGGAGTATAATCATAAATTGTCCCCCGAAATTTGCCACGGCAAGCACCACTCACATTTTCTTCAGGAAATGTACCTTTCTAGTTAGTGGTGCTTGCATTTATGCAAAGCATCACTATTACTATCTTGCATACTTATTATTATTATTATTAGTGGTGCTTGCATTTATGCAAAGCATCACTATTATTATTGCTCAGGGATATTATTATTATTATATTTTATTCTTACATCCGGACACTTTTTTCGGCGATTAACTCGTCCCGCACGCTTTGTTGTAGACCCATGAAAGAGGGCTCAAATCGACCGGCTTATTGAGGAGAGGTGTGCTATGACTTTTATAAGGGATCGGGTGCAGGATTTCCGAAAGGGGGGCGTAAAACCACCCCAAAAATCCCATTGACTTAACATTGGGCCCAACTTTGATGGGTCATAGCTCCGCTCGTGGATTTTGTAGAAACATGTGAGTTACAACATTTGAAGAGGGTGGTAGGCTCTGTAAAAACATGGATCACAATGGGGTGTAAGTTGTACCCCTGGGGTGTAAGAGGTGCCCAAAAGTGTCCCAATGAAAAGTCAATGGGGCAAAATCCCATAGACTTACCATTGCAAAAATTTTGACGGGTCATAGGTCCGAGCCAGGATTTCATAGAAACATGTGGGTTACTAAATTTGAAAAGGGTGCTAGACTCTGTCAGGACGTACCCCACAATGGGGTGTAAGGTTACCATAGCAACCATTTTGGGCACCCTAGCAACCTATACCATTGACTGCCATTATAAAATGCCTAGATGGATATCTTTGCACCACAGTGTCATAGAGACATGGGGGTGGGCTCATTTTACTCAGGCATCCAATCAGCCTCTCAGGACCCTTGCAGAGTTACTAAGCCACGCCCCTAGCAACCACTTTTAAGCACCCTAGCAACATAAAATTCAAACAGTTATATCTCGACATCAGAACATCGTAGCGACACGGGGGTTGGACTGTTTTACTTGTGACTCGGAGTGTAATCACTTGCCACATCATTGGCCACTCCCAAGCCACGCCCCTAGCAACCAAATATGAGCACCCTAGCAACGGAATAAACAAATCGTTATATCTCCGCATCAGAAAATCGTAGAGACACGGGGGTTGGACCGTTTTACTCGTGACTCAGAGGGTAATCATTAGTGGATGCCAAGAGGTATTAAGCCACGCCCCTAGCAACCAAATAAGAGCACCCTAGCAACCGAATAAACAAAGCCTTAAATCTCCGCATCAGAAAATCGTAGAGACACGGGGGTTGGACCGTTTTACTCGTGACTCAGAGGGTAATCATTAGTGGATGCCAAGAGGTATTAAGCCACGCCCCTAGCAACCAAATATGAGCACCCTAGCAACCGAATAAACAAATCATTATATCTCCACATCAGAAAATCATAGAGACACGGGGGTTGGACCGTTTTACTCGTGACTCAGAGGGTAATCATTAGTGAATGCCAAGAGGTATTAAGCCACGCCCCTAGCAACCAAATATGAGCACCCTAGCAACCGAATAAACAAATCATTATATCTCCACATCAGAAAATCGTAGAGACACGGGGGTTGGACCGTTTTACTCGTGACTTGGAGTGTAATCACTCGTGGATGCCAATTTTCTCCCTAGCAACCAAATACAGTACCCTAGCAACAGAGTAAACAAAGCCTTATATCTCCGCATCAGAACATCATAGAGACACGGGGGTTGGACCGGTTGACTTGTGACTTGGAGTGAAATCACTAATGGATGCCAATTTTCTCCCTAGCAACCAAATACAGTACCCTAGCAACAGAGTAAACAAAGCCTTATATCTCCGCATCAGAACATCGTAAAGACACGGGGTTTGGACCGTTTGACTCGTGACTCGGAGGGTAATCACTAGTGGATGCCATTTTTTCCCCTAGCAACCAAATACAGTACCCTAGCAACAGAGTAAACAAAGCCTTATATCTCCGTATCAGAACATCGTAGAGACACGGGGGTTGGACCGTTTGACTCGTGACTCGGAGGGTAATCACTAGTGGATGCCATTTTCTCCCTAGCAACCAAATACAATACCCTAGCAACAGAGTAAACAAAGCCTTATATCTCCGCATCAGAACATCGTAGAGACACGGGGGTTGGGCCATTTTACTTGTGACTCGGCATGTAATCACTAGTGGATGCCATTTTTTTCCCTAGCAACCAAATACAGTACCCTAGCAACCGCATAAACAAAGCCTTATATCGCCGCATCAGAACATTGTAGAGACACGAGAGTTGGATCGTTTTACTTTTGGCTTGGAGTATAATCATATATGGTTCCCAGAATTTTGCCACGGCAAGCACCACTTCACATTTTCTTCAGGAAATGTACCTATCTAGTTATTATTATTATTATTCTTTTTCTGGACACTTTTTCGGCGCGTAACTCGTCCCGCACGCTTTGTCGTAGACCCATAAATTAGGGCTCAAATCGACCGGCTTATTGAGGAGAGGTGTGCTATGACTTTTATAAGCGATCGGGTGCAGGATTTCCGAAAGGGGGGCGAAAAACCACCCAAAAAATCCCATTGACTTAACATTGCGCCCAACTTTGACGAGTCATAGCTCCGCTCGAGGATTTTGTAGAAACTTGTGGGTTACAACATTTGAAGAGGGTGGTAGGCTCTGTAAGAACATGGATCACAATGGGGTGTAAGTTGTACCCCTGGGGTGTAAGAGGTGCCCAAAAGTGCCCCAATGAAAAGTCAATGGGGCAAAATCCCATAGACTTACCATTGCAAAAATTTTGACGGGTCATAGGTCCGAGCCAGGATTTCATAGAAACATGTGGGTTACTAAATTTGAAGAAGGTGCTAGACTCTGTCAGGACGTCCCCCACAATGGGGTGTAAGGTTACTATAGCAACCATTTTGGGCACCCTAGCAACCTATACCATAGACTGCCATTATAAAATGCCCGGATGGATATCTTTGCACCACAGTGTCATAGAGACATGGGGGTGGGCTCATTTTACTCAGGCATCCAATCAGTCTCTCAGGATCCTTACAGACTTACTAAGCCACGCCCCTAGCAACCACTTTTGAGCACCCTAGCAACATAAAATACAAACAGTTATATCTCGGCATCAGAACATCGTAGAGACACGGGGGTTGGACCGTTTTACTTGTGACTAGGGGTGTAACAATTGGGCACATCATTGGCCACTCCCAAGCCACGCCCCTAGCAACCAAATTTGAGCACCCTAGCAACCGAATAAATAAAGCCTTATATCTCCGCATCAGAACATCGTAGAGACACGGGGTTTGGACCGTTTTACTTGTGACTCGGAGTGTAATCACTGGGCAAATCATTGGCCACTCCCAAGCCACGCCCCTAGCAACCAAATACAGTACCCTAGCAACAGAGTAAACAAAGCCTTATATCTCCGCATCAGAACATCGTAGAGACACGGGGGTTGGACCGTTTTACTTGTGACTCGGAGTGTAATCACTGGGCACATAATTGGCCACTCCCAAGCCACGCCCCTAGCAACCAAATACAGTACCCTAGCAACAGAGTAAACAAAGCCTTATATCTCCGCATCAGAACATCGTAGAGACACGGGGGTTGGACCGTTTTACTTGTGACTCGGAGTGTAATCACTGGGCACATCATTGGCCACTCCCAAGCCACGCCCCTAGCAACCAAATACAGTACCCTAGCAACAGAGTAAACAAAGCCTTATATCTCCACATCAGAACATCGTAGAGACATGGGGGTTGGACCGTTTGACTCGTGACTCGGAGGGTAATCACTAGTGGATGCCATTTTTTCCCCTAGCAACCAAATACAGTACCCTAGCAACAGAGTAAACAAAGCCTTATATCTCTGCTTCAGAACATCGTAGAGACACGGGGGTTGGACCATTTTACTTTTGGCTTGGAGTATAATCATAAATTGTCCCCTGAAATTTGCCACGGCAAGCACCACTCACATTTTCTTCAGGAAATGTACCTATCTAGTTATTATTATTCTTCTGATCCCCAAAATTTTTGACTGTAACTCCTCCTAGAGCTTTCAAGCTACATTCACCAAACTTTCCAAAAGTCTTCAGACTGGTCTGACTTAGCGTGCTATGACTTTTCTAACTGATGGGACCTACCGAATTCCTAAACGGGGCGCTTAAACACCCCAAATTTTCCATTTACTTAACATTGCGACAAACTTTGACGGGTCATAGCTGCGAGCGAGAAATTTGTAGAAACTTCTGGGTTACCACATTTGAAGAGGCTGGCAGGCTCTGTAAGAACATGCCTCACATTGGGGTGTAAGTTTCACCCCTGGGGCGTAAGGGCCACCCAAATTTCCCCATTGACTTATAATGGGGCAGGGAACATGCCCATATAAGAGAATAAAAGCATCCCAGATGGAATATCTTCACTTTAGAGTGTCGTAGAGACATGGGGGTGGGCTCATTTTACTCAGTCATCCAATCAGTCTCTTAGGATCACCCCAGAGCTATTAAGCCACGCCCCTAGCAACCATTTTGGGCACCCTAGCAACATCTCCCATAGACTGCCATTATAAAATGCCCAGATGGATATCTTTGCATCACAGTGTCACAGAGACATGGGGGCGGGCTTATTTTACTCAGACATCCAATCAGTCTCTTAGGATCACCCCAGAGCTATTAAGCCACGCCCCTAGCAACCATTTTGGGCACCCTAGCAACATCTCCCATAGACTGCCATTATAAAATGCCCAGATGGATATCTTTGCATCACAGTGTCACAGAGACATGGGGGTGGGCTTATTTTACTGAGACATCCAATCAGTCTCTTTGCATTCTTATTGAGGTATTAAGCCACGCCCCTAGCAACCAAATATGAGCACCCTAGCAACATAATAAACAAAGCCTTATATCTCTGGATCCGAACATCATAGAGACATGGGGGTTGGGTGTTTGGGTCATATCAGCTTCATGCTAGCTTCATGCTAAGTCATACTAGCTTCATGCTAGTTTCGTGCTAGCTTTATGCTAATTTCATAATAAATCTGGCTAACTTCATGCTAAATCATGCTAGCTTCATGTTAAATCTTGTTAGCTTTACGTTAAATCATGCTAGCTTCATGCTAGTCATGTTAGCATCATGTTAGCTTCATGCTAATCATGTTAGCATAATGCTAATGTCATGCTAATCATGCTAACATCATGTTAATCATGTTAGCTTCAAGCTAGCTTCATGCTAATCATGCTAGCATCATGCTAGCTTCATGCTAATCATGCTAACTTCATGCTAATCATGCTAGCATCATGCTAGCTTCATGCTAATCATGCTAGCATCATGCTAGCTTCATGCTCACTTCATGTTAATCATGCTAGCAACATGCTAGCTTCATGCTAATCATGCTAGCATCATGCTAGCTTTATGCTAATCATGCTAGCATCATGCTAGCTTCATGCTAATCATGTTAGCATCATGCTAGCTTCATGCTAATCATGCTAGCATCATGCTAGCTTCATGCTAATCATGCTAGCTTCATGCTAATCATGCTAACATCATGCTAGCTTCATGTTAATCATGCTAGCAACATGCTAGCTTCATGCTAACATCATGCTAGCTTCATGCTAATCATGCTAGCTTTATGCTAATCATGCTAGTATCATGCTAGCTTCATTCTAATCATGTTAGCATCATGCTAACTTCATGCTAATCATGCTAGATTCATGCTAATCATGGTAGCATCATGCTAGCTTCATGCTAATCATGCTAGCTTCATGCTAGCTTAATGCTAGCAACATGCTAGCTTCATGCTAATCATGCTAGCATCATGCTAGCTTCATGCTAATCATGCTAACATCATGCTAGCTTCATGCTAATCATGCTAGCATCATGCTAGCTTCATGCTAACAACATGCTAGCTTCATGCTAATCATGCTATCTTCATGCTAATCATGCTAGCATCATGCTAATCATGTGCTACTAATAAACACAGGATCCAGAAGGGTGTTGTTTTCAGCAGTCCCAGTGTGGATCAGTTGTGTATATCCTTTGTCATTAAACAGTTTCAAAATGGGTTTGTTCCCATGGGACAGCTGGTCTTCATTGAAGTCTCCTAAAATGATAACAGGGTTGATGTTTATGATTTCCAGGGATGTCATAAGGGCATTTAGGTTAGTCAAAAACACTCCTAGGTTGTATTTAGGTGGTCTGTAGATTACTGTGACCAGTGCTTTTTTGGGGTGTTCTATTTTTAAAACCAAATATTCCAGGTCTGTTACGTTCTGTATGTACATCAGAGGATGAGCTTGTAAGCTATTTCTCACATAAATGGCCACTCCACCACCATTTCTGTTTGCCAACTGTAGATTATTTGTGTAGGAGGTATGTCTGTTGCGATTATAAATTCTGTATCCTTCCAGCTGGAGACACTCATGAGCAGATGAGCCAGACAGGTGTGTTTCAGTGAGACACAAAACATCAGCCAACAAAAGCTCATGATGACTTTTTAAATCATCCATATGACACTGTAATCCCTCTATGTTATGATGAATGATAGTAAGATTAGAATTTACATCATACTCAGTGTGTAGAAGAGGTTGGACATGTTGAAAGTCAGCTTTTGGCATGTTCTCCAAAGAGGCATTTATTTCTGGATCACAGTAAATTCTTTTTTCATCAAAGTCTATGATGTGCAATCCACTAAGCGCTGTGGTTCTGCTTAGTGCAACATATGCCATGCCTGGTTCAAAAATATGCTTTAGAGATACAAAGCACGATCAGTTGTCATTCCTTGAACTTTGTGTATAGTGCATGCAAAAGCAAGTTTCATGGGAAATTGCCTTCGAACTGTTCCCTTTTTTTTTAGCGGCTCCTCTGACCTCTCAATATAAACAATGTTGTCATCTCCACCAGGTGCTTTGTTACAATGTTTTTGTCCAGCATTTACATCATCCAGGTAAAGTCCAATTAACAACACATATGAAACACCATCTCGTTCCTGAGTTGTAATTTTTGCCACTTTACCAAAAGTACCATTAACCAGTCCATCTTCCACATCAATATTTCTGGTAAGCATTACTCGTGCACCAATTGCAATCTGTAGTTTGTCAATAAGATCACATTTGTCTCCTTTAAAAGGTGCAGCTTGCTTTTTCATTTCACCTGTTCGGGGATCTTTTTTGTAGTCGTTGGCATCAATGGTAATAATATTTGAAAATTGAGAGAATATGGCTGCAGTGTTGTGATTGTCTACCTCTTTATTGGTTGCAAAAATGTGTAATGCATCAGTGGGACACTCTTTGGGAGACAAACTGTGGGATTTTTATGTTGTTTTATTAATCAGTATGTCATGTTATAATTGATATGTGCCATTATGCTTTCTGTGCTGAGATATGTGAGAGACTGTCTGTGTGTAAAGTTGAGAGGCTGTGGTTTCGGTTGGGGGAGAAACCAGCAAACGCTGATAACAAAGCCCTGAAGGGAAAACACGCAGAACAGATGGTTTCAATAACCAAGTTGTTTGCTTTATAACTATGTTATATTTAGAGAAAGTGAAAATTAGTATGTTTAACTAATGAATGCATTTAACCAATTCATGAACAATGGAGTACTGTTGTGTTGTTGAATAATTATGTTTTACATATTTACTGCCTGCATTTCATGCTGATTGCTAAAAGTGTTAAAGTTACAAAGATGTCCAAATAAGGACTGTGGAAATTGATTTTGTTCCATTTTATATTTCTTTAATTAATCATTTTATTCTATAAACATTGTGTGTTTCATATATGCACTGAGCTATTATGTAGAAATGAGGTGTTTATGTTTGAGAGTGGAAAGTTGCCAGCTTTTGTATGTGTGTAAAAGCTGCAAGGAGCATCAGCTAGGAATTTACGCCTGGCATTGATCAAGATAAGAGAGAGGCCTGAGGGGGAAAAGTATTTAATGATGTTATTAACCAATGCTTTAATATTCACAGGATAAAATATGCCATGTATTTCTTACTTAATCAGTATTAATTATTGAATAATTGATGTAATAAATATAAGATGTTGTCTTTGATAAATGTGTATTAACCAATTAAATGAAGGTTGCATACAGAATAACCTAATGGGGGCAGGGCAGCTCAACCTTGAAGAACAGAATCTCCTGTGTGTGTGTGTGTTTTCTTTCCTAACAGATGGTTTTTAATAATGATTAAAGTGTTTCCTTAGAAGTAGTATTGCAGTAAAAGATTTAATATGTGTTTATCTATCTAAAGAAGTTAATGTGTGCCTTATTCATATAACCAATTTTACGAATAATGAAATGATGTCATGATATTGAAATATGTTTTACATAATAATCACTTTCATCTTACAGCTTATGTTTTTTATAAATGAATGTTTTATTAATGATTTGTTTTTAAGAAAGCATTATAACATGCTATGTGACGTGGAGGAGTACTAGAGAGGAACTGCAGGGCTCCCAGGGATGAGAGGAGAACAGTTTGTTTTTCTTTGTCTATGTGTGTCCATCTTTGCCTACAGGCTAAAATTGGGTGTGGTGATGGAGTCAGATGGACGAGGGGAACGGCCTTTGTGGGTGGAGATTTTCTGAAGAAAGATCGACGTCACATATTTTATAAATATGCATGTTACTTCCTGAGCTGGTTGTTCGCTACTTGAGAGGACCCAGCGCGCTGTTAAACTTTTTCATATCTGATCAATAAATATTTGAACTTAGAGATTTGTATCTTGTGCCTTTCCTCTAAATTATGAACATGCAATGGACGCCTTAAAGTCCAACAATTGGTGACCGCTGAAGAAGTTTATTTTAATCCCAATCTACATGAATATGAGTTTACCATTATAATCACATGCAATTTGTTTACCATGAAGTTATGCAGTATTTGTGTCATGTGTTATGCTGTGTGTAAGTCAGGAGTTTGCCATGGGATTGCTATTGCAACCCAGCTGTGTGTGTTTCATGTCAAAGGGCACAAAGGGTTTAAGTAAGTGAATGGCCAGGGTCAAATAGGTCACGGGAAGAAGACACTGGTCTGAGGAATGTCATTTGGTTCCTGCCTGAACAGAAACATATTGTTTTAAGCATGGAGGAGGGGGGGAACCAAAACCATATATATTTACCAAGCCTGGCTCAGAAAGTCAGACTGGTTTGAAGATTTCTCCCAGGCCAGCCTGACTGGTTCTGGGAGGTTTTATCAGGCAGGCTCGGCTTTTTATTTGTCCGGATAATAAAAGTCTATCTCTTGAAATCAAAACCTAAGACTGAAGATTGTTTCATTGGAGGAAAATGAAAACCACAACATTTGGTGCCGAAACCCGGGATAGAAAAGAGCTGGACAGTCACACCACCTGGGCGAACCTGACGAGCAACACAAACAACGTATGGCCATAAGGTAAGCACTTTTTGCTTATTAAATTAGGTTTGTGTTGTTTGCCAGAATTTGCTCAACGTGGTGAGAAATTTAAGCTCTTCTAAATTTAAGAACCATATATGTGAACTGGGTTTTGATTTCAGGGGTACAATCTAACTAAGGCATGCATGCATGAATCTGTATTTGACTTACTGGGGGATGGCTTTGTTGATCACAGTGACTTGAAAACAGATTTTAAGTGAAGAGAACGCGTAATTGTTGCCTATGTCTGTGGGTACATAGAAGTCTGTGCTTGTGGTTGGAAGAGGATGGCACAGAGGTCAATGTCGTGTGGTTGGAAGTGTTTATCGATATTGACAGTATACCGTGTAAAAGTGGTATATTTTATTGTTTTAGTTAATGACCGTGTTGATGGAGGTGTAATGGTCATTCGATTTGGGTATATAAGGTGATATCAAGAGGTGGCATAAAAGGTTTTATGTATGAAAATATATGTACTCTCTGTGTTTGAATTTTGAGTGTGTATGCAGCTGCAGAGTGTGTGTGAGTGAGAGAAATGTGAACTTGCATCTGGCAGGCAGGGAGAGAGTTTCCCTAAGGCAGTCTCTGCGGGCTGTTAAGGGGGGTTTAAGTGTATCCTTTGAGTGTAGGGTAAATAACTACTGTGTTATAGTGTGGAAGAATGAGCCCTAAGGAAATAAATAAATAAAATAAATAGAGCCCAATTAAATACATAAAGGGTTGCACATAAATGCTAATGGGTTATTACTGAAAAATGGTTGGGTTAACAATTTGGTTTATAGGTTATCAAACATACATTTGAAATTTAAGGTTTGGTCAAACAATTGACACCAGATGGGATATCAAAAAGAGCACAGAACCTGAGACCACAGCTAACTTTCTCGATGGGCAATGCAATCAGGTGGCCACCTATTAATCAATCAATTTTGCTTGTTTAAAGATTGTATTGTTCACCTGAGAGGGCTCGGGGTGGTCAAATCTCAAATGCTCTTCAAAATTTAAGAATTAAAAGGGGAAATTAAAGATTACTAGATTAAATGATAAGAATAAAGGGTTTCATTTTCAAAAGGAATGTGGGCTAGGACAGATGATGGTTTATTGTGTGAATGAGTTTTATTTTTGTCGTTGGAGGCTTGGATAAAGATTTAATGTTAAAGTTGAGAAAATGCCTAAGAAGTTTCGCGAACCTGAGTGTTACCGTGTCGGGGCAGACACGTTGGGGTTCGGAGAGAAGAGTACTCAAATCCTGTAGGTCAGGTACAATCTATGTGTTATTTGTCTTGTTGATTTGAAAGGCCCGGGCTGATGAGAGATATTGTTTTTGTTTTATTTGTCATGTCGTATTGGTAAATTGTGTAAGTGAATCTTTTCCACGTTGATGGAAGTGAAGTGGAATGATGAACTTGGCCAGGTAGTCTAGATAGAGTTGTTTTATTTTATTTGTGTGAGGATGTAATGTGTCTGTGATATAAAGAGTCTGTGTGTGAATGTATGAGATGGCAAGAGTGGGGGCTGAGTGAGCAGTGGGTGTGTCTTTCTTCTGTGGCTCTGCAAAGAGCGCAGAGAGGTGTTGTGTTACACTAAAGTGGAGTGAAGGATTGTTTTAAAACTGTGGAGAGGTAATACAGTTTGTGAAAGATGTGAATATGAGTAAGATATAAGTATGAATATAAATACGATAAGAATAAGAGACAGTTATAAATGCTGGGTAATAAATATGATATTGGAAGGTATTGTGGAGTTATTGTAGCCACAAATATAAATTTTTATAGTAAAGTACGCAGGTACTTCTAATATCTGAATAACTCATTTAAATGATTGATTCAAATAAATGAGTGTGCTCGATAGGAAAAGTATAGCTTGCCCAGAAAAGCACAAAAGTGTGTGATGGAGTTTAACATTATTTGAAAGAATCTTGTTTTAAGGACACATTGGGAATCTGAGTAATTATTTGGAGAGTAGATAAATTGGACAAATAAAAAACAATAAGATTGTGAAGTGTTAAAATGAGAAATAATTATAAAATATAAAGTCTGTTATATTGCAAAGAAAAGATTATGGCAGTCAGATTAATGGAAAAATAAGGATTAAACAACTGTTGTGTGGAGAATTAGAAAATAGAATAATTGGATGTTCAAATGAGGAAACATTTGATGTGGCATTGTGTGAGAAGAAATATAACTAAATAAAAATATTAACTAAAAGAAAGAAAAAGAAGAAGAGATAATTAACAATCAAGGAAATGCTTAGAGAGAGAGAGAGAGAGAGAGAGAGAGAGAGAGAGAGAGAGAGAGAGAGAGAGATAGAAAGAAAGGGAGGGGAAAACAAACGGTCACCAGATTTGACCTGTAAAGATCAACTCTCATTGCTCGAGGGGAATTGTGGGATTAAGTAAAATCTAGCAGAAAAACAAGAGGTGAAGCAAGCTTTGAAAGAAAAACAACAAATTAGAGAAAAAAAGAGTAGAGACCAAGTTATTAAAGGTGGAAATAAAGATGAAAAATTAAAAAGGACAGAAAAATTATTAAAAGGTGAATGACACAGATAAATTATATAAAGGAAAAAAGATTTAACAAAATGAAGAGGAGTCTTCATCTGATGATTGAAGGTGGTCACAAAATAAATTTTATGTTAAATTGAAAGGCAATATTTTGCAATGGGTTAAGTTAAACCTTGAAAGGCTGAAAGCTCTGATCCTTTGACATTCAAGAAAGTGAATAAAAGCTGGCGATGCAAAGACAATGAAAAACTGTGTGTGACATCAAAGTGTTGGAGTTGCAAAAAGAGGAGAACTCATAAACTAAGCTGTGGACACATCCTACATGAATGGGACTATAACTAATCTCAAGCAGTGAAGGGGGCACTGCGCAACACCGAAAAGACTGAGTGGAGTCCAGAAAGAGACCCACAAAGACAATATTGTTCTTGGAGACAAGAGAAACATTGGACTATACTTTTGCTTCTTCATACAAGCCGTTGAGTGAAAAAGGGGAAAGAGTAAACAGCCGTTCAATGTTTAGTAAAGACCTTGATACTATAGGGACATAGACAATCTTTATGAGAAAATCAGCTAGACAAAATTAAAGGCTGATTAAGAACTTATGTTGTTAGGTGTGACTACCTTTTCTGAAATCAAATCAGACACCTATTAATCTGACAGGAAGAAATGCATAATGAAAATTTGGGGTTTTTAAATTTGGTATTCTACAGAGGAAGTTAGAACTCCAAAGATGGTACTAAGCTTAAAAGCAAATATAAATGGCATAGAACAGCTATGGAAGAAAGGAAAATAAAATAGATAAAAGAAATAAATTGGAAAAACAAAATAGGATACTATAAAAGGTAAACAAGGAAAAGCTGTGAGAATAGAAAAAAAGAAATAACTAATTATTGTAACAAACTTAGGATTTAAGGAAATAAATCTAAATTGTATCTAGTCACGATTTAAGAGCAATTAATGACAAGAAAAGATTGATGATCCAAAAAATTACATACTCTGCTTACAAGTGTTTCTCCATTTGATAAACATTTTACTGTGAATTATGATTTGCATAAGAAGTAGATACTTGCATTTACGTATTTAATTATAAGGGAAAATATTATACAGGTTTAGGATGGATGAACTACTATTCCAACATGCGGAAAGTTAATTTGGTTGATTAATGCTAAAAAGTTGATAAAATGATTGGTTGTCATTGAGTTATAGTTGCCAGCATTGGCAAACAGATGTGGAAGCTAAAAAGGGCCTCAGAGTGTCAGGAGATCTTTTTAGATTGTATAAGAAGTGAAAAAATTTCAGTCATAAATACTATTATCATAGATGTACATGGGGGAAATAAGTGGAATGAAAATAAATCAATTGATTCATGAGAAGAAAAAAGATTTTGAGTTTAGATAAAAAGGGAAAAACGGAGGTGACGGGCAAGATAGAAGAAAAATTTGACTATCATCTATAATCACAAAGGATGGTAGATAAAAAGGTATAGAAAAGGAATAATCATCAAAGCCATACTTAACAAAATGTGTGAAAATACTAATCATAACAGAACTTATGTTTTACCTAAACTAACAACCGTACACCTTTAACACTGCATGAAATATTCGCCGATAGACCTATGCGTATTGTAAAAACATCTGGAATTAAGTGTTATATGAAGAAACTAATTGTCTATGTATTGAGTTATTTGTGTACAGAAAAAGCTGAAAGGAGTTGAGGAGGACATGAGACAACATGACTTGATGAGTGCGAGATGATCTAGCTTATCTGAGGGTCGAGAGGTCGGAGGAGGCCAAACACGGCCACAGGGGCCTAAACTGGGGGAGACAGAAGGATGAGAGCGACCCCAGAAATGTCCAAAGTGGGAGGAGCAGCCAATGTAGCAGAGCTCGTAGGAAGGAGAGAAGGAGAGAAGAATGCCATGATATGAAAGAAGAAACATCAAAACCAAATCAAATCAAAAGCAATTCAAGTATACCGACGGATGGAGAGCAAAGTTTTGAGCACCGAGAGGAAGAAGTGAAAAAGAGAAATTGTCAAAAGAAATTGAATTGAAAAGATCGAAGCTGAGTACTACAGAAGATTTGCATTGCTACAGTCAATTAAAGAACGAAGCTGATTACTACAGAAAATTTGCATGGCTACAGTCAATTAAACTTCCTGGCGATGGACTATTGCCTTAAACGAGGCCAAGTGAAAGATCTGTAACAATCTCAAAGGAACAGAATCTGAAAGAAAGACTGAAAACATAGAGACATTGAACTGAGAACATAAGGTGGACATTTTATGGGAAACATTCCAAAGATAACAAATGATACAAATGGGGAATATTTAGAGTTAAGGAAATATGTTTACAAAGTTGCTTTTTAGGCTTTAAACTAAACTAGATTTCAATAATGCAATAACATTTTCAAGTCCACATAAATAGGGTGATGAATTCAACAAAAATTCTAATGGATAAGAGAAAAAATTAAGGTCAGAATAATATTTAGGTCTTTTGGGAAATTCTGAGTTTAAAAATACATTTTACAGGCCACAATTTAGAAATTTGTGTCAATGGTAGTATGTTCGCAAAACATTAAAATAAAATAAAGCAGGAAGGATAGAGATTTTTTAGAACGGTACAGTAGGATTACAATCAAGAAAATATTAACCCTATGGAATTATAGAATTAGCAAAAGTCAATATGAAATGCTTTATAACAGGAATCTTGAACGAATCAATATAAAACTCTATATATATTATGAAGACATCAAAGAGTCTAGCTTAAGGTGTAAAAGTGAGAAGAGAGATGCTATTAGAAGAATAGTATAATCAAATCAGAGCAACATATTCAATGAAGGTATTTGAAGATCAAATAGATCGATTGGAGAATTATTTTGGATTTGTAGAAAAAGAAAATGTTTGACCTCGTTATCATTAGGATGGAGAGAAAAGGTACTTAAATATAATGGAGACAGGAAATCATTACAAAAGAAGGGTATTTAGAATCCTTATAAAAGGATGAACAAAACAATTAATCATAAAATTATATGTAGATTCTGTCAATCAACCAAACGGGTACCAAATTAGATTAAGGTATGGGATTAAGCTAAATACGGAATTTAGTAAAGTTTTGTCAGAATAAAAATACAGAATAAATGAATTATGTACGGTACTACAATCAAAAGTAGATTATTAAGTTTACCAATAAGGCATTAATTTATCTTAGGAAAACAACTAGATGAAGCCAGTAGAAATACAAGACATATTCTGAATACATTTTAATCAGAAGTTAGTGGGTAAATAAGGTGTAGGTATCTTTTTAGAAAAATCTAACAAAAGTTAAAATATTAGGAGGATGGAAAAATTAATTTTAAATCAATAAGAATGGTATCAGAACTTACGTTACAAAATAGTATTGAATTCACAACGGGTAGATAATATTCAAGAACCTTTGATGATGATGATGATGATGATGATGATGACGAAGAAGAGGAATAAGCTGTATTTGTATTGAAACAAATATTTCGTATTATGAATGATTTATTTTTTGTTTTTATTTTCAGTAATTTTGTTTTATTTGCTTTTTGGTTTTCTTTGCTTTTATTTTTGTTTCCTTTTAACTATTACAATATATTCTACATATCTGTGACAACCAACAGCAGGTGCAGAACCAATTGCACACATTTTTAAACTGTTTATATAGAGGGGCTTTAAGTTCTTTTACTTTTACATTCAAAGACAAAACAAGAATGGAAAGAGGTTTGCTCTTATTGTCCATAGTTCGAAGTGCTGTGGCGTAATTTGGTAATTGGTAATGTATGGTGGCTTTCTTTAGTCACAAGTTAGTAATAACTGAGAAGGCTGAATTATGAAACTGCACTCCGGATTAAAATAAACAGGAAAAGTGAGGCTAAATTAAGCCTCAGAGCGGGGATTATGAAGAAGTTTATTTTAATCCCAATCTACATGAATATGAGTTTACCATTATAATCACATGCAATTTGTTTACCATGAAGTTATGCAGTATTTGTGTCATGTGTTATGCTGTGTGTAAGTCAGGAGTTTGCCATGGGATTGCTATTGCAACCCAGCTGTGTGTGTTTCATGTCAAAGGGCACAAAGGGTTTAAGTAAGTGAATGGCCAGGGTCAAATAGGTCACGGGAAGAAGACACTGGTCTGAGGAATGTCATTTGGTTCCTGCCTGAACAGAAACATATTGTTTTAAGCATGGAGGAGGGGGGGAACCAAAACCATATATATTTACCAAGCCTGGCTCAGAAAGTCAGACTGGTTTGAAGATTTCTCCCAGGCCAGCCTGACTGGTTCTGGGAGGTTTTATCAGGCAGGCTCGGCTTTTTATTTGTCCGGATAATAAAAGTCTATCTCTTGAAATCAAAACCTAAGACTGAAGATTGTTTCATTGGAGGAAAATGAAAACCACAACACCGCCGACGTTTTGTGGAGGGAAAGGAGAGAGTGAGAGGAAGGAGGGTTTCACATTGAAGAAACCAGAGTAAGGGAGGGCTCCATTTCAACACAAAAAGAGCGCTCTACTAAAACAAGGTAAGCAGAAGCCTGTTTTATCGAATTCTGCTATTTGGATATACCAAATTACTTGTGTTGATAAGGAGATCCAAACTGAAAGTAATAAATACTTGAATACAAGATCAGATTGAAAAACTTAAAAGAATGGGAGTAATAAGTTTGGGTTAGAGGCCCTTAATGTACTAGACATTATGAAGTAATAAGTTTGGGTTAGAGGCCCTTAATGTACTAGACATTATAAAGTAATAAGTTTGGGTTTGAGGCCATCGGGTTAAAGTCCCGTAAAGGTAAATTGTGGTTGGAGTCCATTAATGTATTAGACATTATAAAGTACCAAGTGGGTTAAAGTCCCTCGGATGCAAGTTCCATAAATTCTAATTTTAATCCGGATATTATTTAATCGCTTTCAACTTTCGCTAAAAAGACGGGTCAGTAGTCGCACGGGTGAAACCCCTGAAAACTACTGGTGTATATATTCTTTTGCTAGATTAGAGTGACGTTTTGTGTTTTTTTGAAATTCTGAATGCTTGTAAATTGTGTGAAAATGGCTAAATTTCAGAAAGAATGTGATGAGTATGAGTGTCCACCAGTGTATGTGTAATCGCAAAAGATTGTGAGGCTTAGGATGGTCCGAACAGATCCAAATGCTTTTGTATATACAGAAAAGACAAAAAGAGGTTGCATTAGCGTGGAACACGTTGAGAGAAGAAAACTGTTGGGAGGCAGAGGAGAAAAAGAGAGTTCCTCTCACGCCTATTATTTTTGCCATGGAACATAGACTGGTAAACAAAATTAAGATTGTGAAAGCAGAAGGAAAAAGTGGTTTGGTAAAGGACCAAATGTGACAAGCTTAGAGAAAGAGTTGAGAATTCAGACGAGATTAGCTCTGGTTGCTGCTGTCATGCAGGCTATTAAATCAAATAGAAAAAGGGGAAGTTGGCAGTTGTGCAGCTGCAAAGCAAAAGGAAGTTAAACAAGGAAACAGTCAGCCAGACTTAAGTGTGACACCTACGGCTCCTCCTCCAGTTCCACCCCCAGTGAAATCGATCTACCCCTCCTTGCACACACCTCCTCCTTATGAGAAAGCCAAAGCCCCAATGCAACAGCCTGTTTTTCAAATCAATAGCGGTGAATTAAATGTAGATGTAGATTTTATTTGTGTGAAAATGTAGTGTGTCTGTGATATAATGAATCTGTTAAAACCAGAAATGGGATTAAGCAAAACCTAGCAGAAAGACAGAAGCGAAGCTTTGAAAGAAAAAACAACAAATTAGAGAAAAAGAGTAGAAACCAAGTTATTAAAAGGTGAATGACATAGATAAATTATACAAAGATAAATTATTACAAAATGAAGAAGAGTCTTCATCTGATGATGGAAGGTGGTCACAAAATAAATTTTATTTTAAATTGAAAGGCAATATTTTGCAATGGGTTAAGTAAACCTTGAAAGGCTGAAAGCTCTGATCCTTTGACATTCAAGAAAGTGAATAAAAGCTGGCGATGAAAAGACAATGGCAAAAACTGTGTGTGACATCAAAGTGTTGGAGTTGCAAAGAGAGAAGTAACTCATAAACTGGACTGTGGACACATCCTATATGAATGGGACTATATGAAGCAGTGAAGGGGGCACTGCACAATGTTCAGAAAAAGACTGAGTGGAGTCCAGAAAGACTCAAAAAGACATTAATGTTCTTGGAGGCAAGAGAAACTGGACAATACTTCAATGGACACTGAATTTTTCATCTTCATACGGGCCTTTGAGTGAAAAAGGGGAAAGAGTAAACAGCCGTTCAATGTTTAGTAAAGACCTTGTTACTATAGGGACACAGACAATCTTTATGAGAAAATCAGCTAAACACATTTAAAGGCTGATCAAGAACTTTGTTGTTAGGTGTGACTACCTGTTCTGAAATCAAATCAGACTCCTATTAATCTGACAGGAAGAAATGCATAATTGAATTTGGTATCTACAGCAGTGACGCCCCCAAGGGGCCCCCCCATAAAAGTCACTGGCCCCCCAGTGGCCCCCCCAAACAGAATGAGATTTAAAAAAAAATTTTTTTTGTTGAGATTTTTATATTTAAATAATAGTAGTAATATGTATTCATTAAAATGTACACTAAAAGCACTATGTAAAAAAATAATATGCATTTGTATAATGTGTTAAATAGAATACGATCTTAACCCCTCCCCTCACCTTTACCCGCAAAGCCGTGAGTATGCGCAGCCGCACTGCCATCCATGTGACGTACATGTGACGTCCTGTTCGCTCCTGTTCAGCCATTGGATGCATTACAGAAGAAACTCACAAACTAGTAAGTAAAACTCAGTTAATTATAGGTTATATAAAGCATATTGTTCCAAGCTTAATCACTGTCAGGGTTTAAATTGGGCTGGGGCACCAGAGACGTCATGCCCATTCAAACTGACCCTCCGTTTTTGAGCCAACTGGATTTTGCATGCAACCTCAAATTCACAGAAGCATCCATTAATCTGTTACTTGTCTTTTAATCTGTTTAATATGCGCAATATAATCAATTCTGTGCTGCATCCTTGTCACTTTTCGGAGATTTTCGCCGTTTTGATCATGTTAAATTTCTTTGTTCTGGCGTCATCAGCGTCTGAGAGCGCTCATGAGCTTTGCTGTTGCCTTTGGCTTTCTGAGGAATTAAAACGTCTAAGAAACACTCACAACATTTCCAAACCCCAGGACGGTAATGTGCAGTTAACCTCCTCTGTGTAGAAAATGTATAGTTTAAAATGTGACCGTCTCGACGTTATATTAGAGATTTCTAGATTCATCTTCTTGGTGCAACGGCAAAGGTCGCCAGAGTTCACGGGCACGGGGGCGCGGAATCACACATGCTCACATACGAGGTAACATTTAATGCAAAAGTCCGTTCCTCTAATAATTTTATCTAAACATATTTTTTTAAATCGTTATTGAACATTAAAACCAATCACGTGGCTAAAGCTTATGTCATTTTCGTTGTTTATATACTTTATGAATTTAAAATTACATTAATTTCATAGGATAATGCAGTTGTTTTGCAAAATGCATTAATGACACAATTAAAGTCATTAAACAAAACGTAAATAAACAAAACATGCCGTTTCAGATGTAAATATGATGCCAATATGTCATTATTCCGATTGAATAGTATTTCATATAAAAGTTAGTCAACACATTTATTTTGGAGGTTTTTGCATGAAAGCATGGGGCGCTCAGATTGTTAGAAATGTAAGTGCCATGGAAAAGACTGAAGAATCTATAATATTTCGTTTGATGTCTGTGTATGCACAAATTTCTGTGAGCTGTGCGCACTGTGCCCCCTTAAAAAAAATGGTGCATGACGCCCCTGCCCGGCACATAGGCTGAAGGTCTCGCTCTACTCTTGCCAGTGTACCTGCTGCGCTTGTGCGTGTGCACTCGCTGCCTGCGGTGCCGCGAAGGGAATAATGTGTTTCCATTCATTATTGGGCATACTCACCAAACGCAAGTTCAACGATTTGCGCGAGTAGATTACATACAAAGTCATGGCAAAGACGCAATCAGACAGACGCGTCCTTGCAAGGGGGGATGCGAATGACGCGAATTGGGCTGCGCAATTGCCGAAAACACGCGCTTTTCCCTTCAAACGCGTCTTTGTGTGTGTGTGTGTGTGTGTGTGTGTGAGAGAGAGAGGAGAGAGAGAGAGAGAGAGAGAGAGAGAGAGAGAGAGAGAGAGGTAAGATTGGTGCCCACGTCGAGAAAACTTAAGACTAGAGACGTGTTAAGGACTAAAGTATGTCACTCATTTAATTAGAGTATGTTAACTGGATAACACTGGATATAACTCATTGTATAGTTTAATAAAATAATGTATTTTAAATACACAATTCAAACGGTGATCGGTTGATACTCATCTTTGATAGATTAATACTATTCCACCATCTGATCTTTAAATTATTTGCAATTTTTATTTGTCTCTAGTATATCATATACTAGTAATAAATAAGAATAACTATAGTCCAAGTAGCATTAAAAGCAAAGGGAAAACTGTTGACCATTAGATGCAGGCATAATACATTTTTTAATTGTGCCACCCTAAGATTTGTGCTGGCCCCTTTGTGCCCCCCCATGAAAACAATCCTGGGGGCGCCACTGATCTACAGAGGAAGTCAGAATTCCACTGATGGTACTGAGCTAAAAAGCAAATATATATGGCATAGAACAGCTATGGTAGAAAGGAAATTAAAATAGATAAAATAAATAAATTGAAAAAGAAAAAAGAACACCATAGAACACTATAAAAGGTAAACAAGAAAAGCTGTGAGAATCGAAAAATAACTGATTATTGTAATAAACTTTGTATTTAAGGAAATTGCCAGCCCAGACATCATATATGTGCATGAAGGTGTTCAAATGGCAGATCTAATCACTGAGGGTGAGCCACATGCTTGCATACCATTGACTGATATAAAAATTGTTATTATTATAATTAATTGTAATTGTTATACCATTGACTGAAAAGGCAAACAAATTGAGAGAAGGTTTGTTCGCGGTACCACTGACAACTCCCCCACCGGTAATCTAAATGTTTACAGATGGTTGTTGTTTTAGAGCATCAGATGGTTCGCTAAAGGCAGGCTTTGCTGTGGTTGAGCAAGTTGAGGGTGATTTTGTGACTAGAGTGAGTGGTAAATTGGAGGGTAAGCAGTCAGCACAGAGAGCTGAAATGGTAGCTGTTATCAAAGCCTTGCACTACACTGGTGAAGAGAGGGTGATTATTTATAGTGACTGTGCATATGTGATTGGTGCAGTATATATGGAACTGCCATATGGCAGATAGGTGGGTTTGAAACCAGGAAAGGCCGGCCTATAGTAAATGCTAGCAAAGCCTGACACATACTACAGGCTGTGAAGGTACCTAATGAAGTGGCTGTTGTCAACTGCCTAATAAACCACTTATATCCCAAACCATGGTTTCCCAAGACAAAGATAGATCTGACAAAATTGACAAACACGCACTGGAATTGACATATAGTTTCGGGGCTGCTTATCACCCAAATGTTAGAGCAAAGCTGAAATAGTGAACCTGACTTTGACATTAAAACTTGACTTGACAAACTATGTGCACAGACAAAAATAACATGGCTTGAGGCATTACCAATTGCATTAATGTCTATTCGCTCTTATGTTAACAGGATTTCTGGTTTCACAACCTTTGAATTGCTTACAGGTCGTCAGTTTCCGAGTCCGAGGAATGCCCTGGTGAAGGACCCTATCATGCCACTAACTAATGATGTTTATTTCTACAAACTAACTGCTCTGATTAAACATTTTTCTTGCCAGGCTACCACAAAACGAAATTGTGAGAACGACCCAGCTGTTTAAAATGATGATTGGGTTTCTAACAGACATAGGTGTGGACCTGAGGACTCAGGTCCAAGAGAGGGAGAGTGTTGAAAGTGAATCAGCTGGAATACAGAGAGGACAAACAGGAAGTGGTAACACATCAGTGGTAACACTCACACAACACCAACAACAAAGTCAACAAACACTCTGTAAAATTGTGCATAAAAAAGGTGACATTTTTTCCAGCCCAGTAACAGAACCCCTAGCACACTGTGTGAGCACAGATTGTGCCTACGGAGCAGGTATAGCCGTACATGTGATGACTGTATGTGATAAAGTAGGAAGCAAATGCAGGAATGAATGAAACACAGTTTATTTAGACAAATGACACAGATGATACGGATGATGTGGTGGGACAGACAAAGGCTGCGGTGACGAATCCTGGTGCTCGTGGGTGAAGTCAGGTGAACGGATGAAACCGGATACACAAACAGGCAGACCTTCACGCGAAGACGAGACCACAGGAACACACCAACACGAGAACACAAGCGAGACATGTAGCGTAATCATCTGGCAGTGAGAAGAGAGAATGAGTGAGTATATATGCCGTCTCCGTAACTACCACCAGCTGGAGCAAAGCAATCACGCGCACCTGCACTCACTCAGATCATTAGTGATCAGACACACACACGCATACTCCAGTCATACGACAACACAACACAGAAAGTCACGATGGACTTATCCTACCGTGACAGTACCCCCTCCCCCACGGGCGTCACCTGACGTCCCCGGGCTCCTAGTCCTGTGATGGAATTCATCAATAAGGGAGTGATCCAATATGTCCCGAGCAGGAACCCAACTTCTCTCCTCCGGACCGTAACCTTCCCAATCCACCAAATACTGAAATCCGCGTCCCCTCCGTCTAGAGTCCAGAATACGATTAATCGAATAAGTTGGTTCCCCATCTACGATACGAGGCGGGGGGGGAACCGGGACCGGCGGATTAAGACGAGATTTAAACACGGGTTTGATTTTGGAAATATGGAAAACCGGATGATTTCGTCTGTACACAGGAGGGAGAATAAGGCGGACTGTTACTGGGTTAATGATCTTAGCAACAGAAAACGGGCCGATAAATTTGGGAGTCAACTTATTCGAGACGGAACGCATCGGAATATTCTGAGTAGAAAGCCACACTTTTTGACCCACGACGTAAACGGGAGGCTTCGACCGGTGGCGATCGGCCTTAGCCTTGGTGCGTTGTCTCACTTGGAGTATGACCTCACGTGCCCTACTCCAAGTGCGACGGCACCTCTGGACAAAAGCGTGTGCGGAGGGGACCGCGACCTCGGACTCCAGACTGGGAAATAATGGTGGTTGGTACCCTAAACTACACTTAAACGGAGATAGGCCCGTAGCTGACACTGGTAATGAATTGTGCGTGTACTCCACCATAGAGAGTTGTTGGCTCCAGGAGGAAGGATTCTTGGAGGCCAAACATCGCAACACTCTTTCCACATCCTGATTGGCTCGTTCGGTTTGACCATTGGTCTGAGGATGAAACCCCGAAGACAGACTAACCGTAGCCCCTAGCAATCTGCAGAACTCTCGCCAAAATTTAGATATAAATTGAGGACCCCTATCGGAGACCACGTCTGTCGGGAGGCCATGTAACCGGAATACGTGATCAACGATAGTGACCACTGTCTCCTTGGCTGAAGGCAATTTGGGCAAGGGAATAAAATGAGCCGCCTTCGAGAATCGGTCCACTACGGTTAAAATCACCGTATTACCCCGGGAGGGTGGGAGGGCGGTAATGAAATCGAGCGAAATATGGGACCAGGGTCTCGAAGGGACCGGCAGCGGTCTAAGTAATCCGTCAGGAGGACGATTAGACGCCTTACCTACAGCGCAAACCGAACAAGCCAATACAAAATCATGTGTGTCACGAGCCATCCCTGGCCACCAAAATCTTTGCTTAACCAAAAACTTGGTTTGACTGACCCCTGGATGGCAAGCTATACTGGAATTATGGCTCCATTTAAGTACCTCTGATCTCAGTCCCTCTGGCACAAATAATCGGTTCGGTGGGCAACGGGCCGGGGGCGTTACCCCTTCTAAGGCTTTAGTTACCTTCGATTCGATCTCCCATGAGAGCGCGGAGATGAATAGAGTCTCCGGTAAAATAGGCTCGGGAGAGGAAACACGATCGGGACGCTCAAAAATGCGGGACAAAGCATCAGGTTTGGTGTTTTTAGAACCTGGACGGTAGGACAATGTAAACTCGAAACGACCGAAAAATAAAGCCCACCGAGCCTGCCTAGAGTTCAAACGTTTAGCAGATTTGATGTATTCGAGATTCTTGTGATCAGTGTAAACTATAAAGGGCACACCCGACCCCTCAAGCCAATGACGCCATTCTTCCAGTGCTAGTTTAACAGCCAACAACTCCCGATTACCAATGTCATAATTACGTTCAGCAGGCGATAAGCAATGAGAGTAAAACGCGCAGGGATGCACCTTTCCGTCTGAGGATGTGCGTTGAGATAACACGGCTCCTACCCCCACATCTGACGCATCGACCTCCACTATGAACTGGCGTTTACGGTCAGGGGCCACGAGAATCGGGGCTGAAACGAAGCAGCCTTTCAGTTTGGCGAATGCAGCCTGGGCTGCATCCGACCACCTGAACGCCGTGCTAGGGGAGGTTAAGGCGGTCAGAGGTGCGGCTAGTTGGCTGAAATTGCGAATAAAACGCCAGTAAAAATTGGCGAACCCCAGAAATCTCTGCAGGGCCTTGCGAGACTCTGGGGATGGCCAATCCACCACAGCCTTAACTTTCTCCGGATCCATACGGACACCCTCAGTCGAAATGATGTGCCCTAGGAAGGAAACAGACTGTGCATGAAATTCGCATTTCTCCGCCTTGACAAAAAGCCCATTCTCTAGCAACCTAAGAAGCACTCGTCGTACGTGTTGCACATGTTCCTGGAGAGACGTAGAAAAAATCAGTATGTCATCCAGGTAGACATACAGAAACTGATCGACCATGTCTCGCAACACGTCATTAACGAGTGCTTGGAAAACTGCTGGCGAGTTGGATAATCCGAAAGGCATCACGCAGTACTCAAAATGGCCACGAGGGGTGTTAAAAGCAGTTTTCCATTCATCCCCCTCCCTTATGCGGACCAAATTATAAGCATTACGTAAATCCAGTTTTGTGAAGACGGATGCTCCTTGCAACCTCTCGAAGGCCGAAGACATTAACGGCAAAGGATAAGTATTCTTTACCGTAATGTTATTCAACCCTCGGTAATCAATACAAGGACGCAAGGACCCATCCTTCTTACCAACAAAAAAGAACCCCGCCCCTGCTGGAGATGAAGAAGGGCGAATGAACCCGGTTGCCAGAGAATCAGAAATGTATTTCTCCATGGCCTCCATCTCAGGAACAGAAAGAGAGTAAAGTTTGCCTTTAGGCGGAGACGTACCTGGCAGTAAATCTATGGCACAGTCATAGGGACGATGTGGAGGTAGAGAAGCGGCCCGGGACTTACTGAACACTCCCTTCAGGTCATGGTACTCAGCGGGCACGTTAGTTAAGTCCACCGTCTCCTCCTGAAACACAGACGCAGAGACAGGTATACAAGCAGAGACAAGACAAGACTTATGACAAGCTTCACTCCAACCGGTGATAGTTCCTAATCTCCAGTTGACAGAAGGGTTGTGTTTCAGCAGCCAAGGATGTCCAAGTACAATGGGAGCCAGAGGGGAAATAGTAACATAGAACTGCAAAGTCTCAGAATGGTTGCCAGAAATACAGATGGTGACCGGGTCCGTGATGTGAGTGATGACAGATAATTCGCTACCATTCAGTGCAAAGGGTGAAATGGGTTTGGAGAGAGCTGTCAACGGAACCTGGAGCTTATATGCAAAGTGGTGATCGATTAAGTTCCCCTCGGCTCCCGAGTCCAGTAGTGCATCACAGGTGAGATGTACGTTGCGCCACCGCAGCTTCGCCGGGAGGAGGGTAGATGTTAACGGGGTCTTTGCTGAAGAGATTCCGCCCGAAAGTAACCCCAGCACTACTCCCGAGCGTTGCCTTTTACCGGACACTGATGGAGGAGGTGCCCGGCCTCTCCGCAATATAGGCAAAGCCCCAGTGCTCGACGGCGAATCCTCTCCTCCCGGGAAAGCTGAGCTCGACCCACCTGCATGGGCTCCGGATCGGACATGGAGGAACCGGCCGCACTCTCTCTCGATGGCGGTCTTCTTTCCAGAACAGCGTGAACAACTCCTTCGTCGTCGTAAGCTGGAATACTCCTCAGTCGAATATCTGCTCAGATAGCCGCATCGATGAGACCATTGAAAGAGGCTGGAAGCTCCCCGTGCTGAAGTTCACGCTGGATGCGGCCGGTTAACCCATGCAGGAAAATATCCCACTGCGCCTCTTCGTTCCAATGCGTGTCCGCCGCTAGCGTACGAAAGTCGATGGCAAAATCCGAAACGGACCGTGTACCCTGACGCAGATCGGCCAATTTCCTAGCCGCATCTCTTCCAACTGCCGATCGATCAAAGACCTTCCTCATCATCGCCGACAGCGCCTCGAAACTCTGGGTACACGGGTCGTTGTTCTCCCACACCGCTGTTCCCCAACGCGCCGCCTTTCCCGTCAGGAGAGACAACACAAATCCTACTTTACTTTCTTCCGTATTGTAGGTCTGGGGCTGAAGAAAGAAATGGAGAGAGCATTGAGATAGAAATGGTCTACAACATTCTGGATCACCTGCGTATTTCTCTGGCGTAGATAGTTTAGGTTCCTGACGGGACGCGCTCGCGGGTGGTGTAGGAGGAACAGACGGTGCGGGTGGCGCAGTGGGTAGCGTCAGCTGTTGGATCGCCTGGGTGAGCTCGGACACTTTGTCTGTCATGTCCTTCATTCCCCGGCTCAGTTCCTCAATCCGGCTGTCCTGGGTGGTGAATCGATGTATAGCAGCGGAGATAAACTCTTCAAACCGAGCCGGGGATCCTTTACCTGCTGCTTCCATTATGGGCCAGATGATTCTGTGATGACTGTATGTGATAAAGTAGGAAGCAAATGCAGGAATGAATGAAACACAGTTTATTTAGACAAATGACACAGATGATACGGATGATGTGGTGGGACAGACAAAGGCTGCGGTGACGAATCCTGGTGCTCGTGGGTGAAGTCAGGTGAACGGATGAAACCGGATACAAAAACAGGCAGACCTTCACGCGAAGACGAGACCACAGGAACACACGAACACGAGAACACAAGCGAGACATGTAGCGTAATCATCTGGCAGTGAGAAGAGAGAATGAGTGAGTATATATGCCGTCTCCGTAACTACCACCAGCTGGAGCAAAGCAATCACGCGCACCTGCACTCACTCAGATCATTAGTGATCAGACACACACACGCATACTCCAGTCATACGACAACACAACACAGAAAGTCACGATGGACTTATCCTACCGTGACAGTACAGTTCAAAGCGAAGTACGGTACAAAAAAGGTTGTAAGACAGAACAAACACACACGTGAATGACCCATGAGGACGACGGCAGATTGATTTTTCATTTAATAACAAAACAAAATTGTACTGATTTACCAACATATGAGAATTTCACCTACAGCCTCAGATGTATGAGAGAGTGGTGTGAGAAAGAAAACATAACAAGTGTATCCGCTCCCCGGCTGGGGTGTGGCCTGGATAAATTGGATTTCCACAAAGTGCTGGAAATCCTGACAGAAGTGTTTAGAGACCTGAATATCACAATTACCATATATTCATTATAACCTGGGTAACTACATACCATATTGACCTTTGAATTTTGACCTTTGAATTTCTTAAGTTTCTTATACAATTCTACAGTATTAATTTCATATTTCTTTTCCTTTTTGAATTTACGATTGTTATTTGAGTATTAGCCAATAGGCATAAGTGTATTTTTTCCACAGAGATGAAGCTATATGGAAATTGGAAGGTTCTGTGGGCCCTAGGAGTTATAACTGCAATTATAATCACCATAATATTTGGCATAAACAATGGAGATCCCTGTGTAACAGACTGATAGTGTCTGCAATAGAGAAAAAAGAAAATCCACCCCCATACAGCATGCCGCTATTAGGCTCCAGAACCTGGAGGATGGAGAAGAAAATGTGTGACCTCTTTCAGAGGTCAAGAGAGGGAATTGTGGGATTTTTATGTTGTTTTATTAATCAGTATGTCATGTTATAATTGATATGTGCCATTATGCTTTCTGTGCTGAGATATGTGAGAGACTGTCTGTGTGTAAAGTTGAGAGGCTGTGGTTGGGGGAGAAACCAGCAAACGCTGATAACAAAGCCCTGAAGGGAAAACACGCAGAACAGATGGTTTCAATAACCAAGTTGTTTGCTTAATAACTATGTTATATTTAGAGAAAGTGAAAATTAGTATGTTTAACTAATGAATGCATTTAACCAATTCATGAACAACGGAGTACTGTTGTTTTGTTGAATAATTATGTTTTACATATTTACTGCCTACATTTCATGCTGATTGCTAAAAGTGTTAAAGTTACAAAGATGTCCAAATAAGGACTGTGGAAATTGATTTTGTTCCATTTTATATTTCTTTAATTAATCATTTTATTCTATAAACATTGTGTGTTTCATATATGCACTGAGCTATTATGTAGAAATGAGGTGTTTATGTTTGAGAGTGGAAAGTTGCCAGCTTTTGTATGTGTGTAAAAGCTGCAAGGAGCATCAGCTAGGAATTTACGCCTGGCATTGATCAAGATAAGAGAGAGGCCTGAGGGGGAAAAGTATTTAATGATGTTATTAACCAATGCTTTAATATTCACAGGATAAAATATGCCATGTATTTCTTACTTAATCAGTATTAATTATTGAATAATTGATGTAATAAATATAAGATGTTGTCTTTGATAAATGTGTATTAACCAATTAAATGAAGGTTGCATACAGAATAACCTAATGGGGGCAGGGCAGCTCAACCTTGAAGAACAGAATCTCCTGTGTGTGTGTGTGTGTGTTTTCTTTCCTAACAGATGGTTTTTAATAATGATTAAAGTGTTTCCTTAGAAGTAGTATTGCAGTAAAAGATTTAATATGTGTTTATCTATCTAAAGAAGTTAATGTGTGCCTTATTCATATAACCAATTTTACGAATAATGAAATGATGTCATGATATTGAAATATGTTTTACATAATAATCACTTTCATCTTACAGCTTATGTTTTTTATAAATGTTTTATTAATGATTTGTTTTTAAGAAAGCATTATAACATGCTATGTGACGTGGAGGAGTACTAGAGAGGAACTGCAGGGCTCCCAGGGATGAGAGGAGAACAGTTTGTTTTTCTTTGTCTATGTGTGTCCATCTTTGCCTACAGGCTAAAATTGGGTGTGGTGATGGAGTCAGATGGACGAGGGGAACGGCCTTTGTGGGTGGAGATTTTCTGAAGAAAGATCGACGTCACATATTTTATAAATATGCATGTTACTTCCTGAGCTGGTTGTTCGCTACTTGAGAGGACCCAGCGCGCTGTTAAACTTTTTCATATCTGATCAATAAATATTTGAACTTATAGATTTGTATCTTGTGCCTTTCCTCTAAATTATGAACATGCAATGGACGCCTTAAAGTCCAACAAAACGTATGACAGTTTGTAACATGCACTGGTCTGCAGCTGTGAGCCTGTCATGCTTCTGTTTTACTCTTAGTCTGTTGAGCAGCTCAGCATATTCAAGATCCTCTCTCTGTCTCATAATCTGTGTCAGTGTTATGATCTGAAATTGATCTTTCCAGAAGTCCAACACATGATTCTCATACACACAGAGTGGCCGTGCTCTGCCTAGGGGAGGTAACTGTAGAAAATCTCCAACAGCAAGAACAGACAATCCACCAAAAGGTTTCTGGTTTCCTTTAATCTGTTGCAGTCTCCAGTTAACATACGCAAACAACTGTTTTGACACCATAGATATTTCATCTATTATTATAATGTGTACGTTAGAAAAATCTGCCCTGATTTCATCCAAGCTGTTTCCTAGGCCTTGGTATGGAGGTTTTAAGCTTCTTGGGAGTTTTAAAAGACAGTGCAATGTTTTACCAGAAATGTTAAAAGCAGCAGTACCCGTAAATGCTGTTAAAAGAACTGTTGGTTTGGAAATGTCAGTGTGCTCTCTCACGCATGGAAGTTTGCGCAATATTTTAGATGCTTCTGCATGAATAGATTTAATAACATGTGATTTGCCAACTCCTGCTCCTCCATTCAAAAAATATAGAAACTGTTGTGGGTTTTCACCAGAAACACATCTTTTGCACCAGTCTCGCACGGCATTAAATACAGAAGCTTGTGTTTGATTCAAGCTTTGAAACATTTTGCGAATTTGTGCAGAATTGAGCTGGGGAACTTTTATTACTGGCATAGATGTATTATTGACAGAAGAAGATGCTGTATATTCAGGAATATCATCTTGTTCATCGTTTGCATCAGATGGTTCACGTTCCATTATGCATTCCAGCCTGATCAGCTCAGTTGCCGGTGCTAATGTAGTCCATGCATCCTCGACTGGACCGTTCTGTTCAAAATCCTCAATTGCTTGTTCTATTGCCTCATTATGCTTCTCATACTTTTCACGGTTTCCATTTACAATCATGCACACACGTTGCAGTTCATCAGTGCCTGGAAGGTTTACTGAAGCAAATTTGTAAAATGATTCATATGTTGGGAATCTTGGAGACTTAAGCTGTTCATCTGTGCGATATGGTAGGTAGAGTTTTAACATTGTTCCAAAGTATTTTTCTGGGTTTTTTTGCTCTGAGAAACGAGCAAATCTAATAACAGCAGGTTTACCCCGTGTTCTTTTTTGAATGTGTCCTACATTCTTTTGGAGTGCCAAAACATTTTTACCCTTTTTTTGTCTACCATAAACAATGCAGTATTCACTTGCAAATTCTGCCATGCACATGTTATCAAATTCAGGTTTGTTTGGTCTGGCCTTGTACTTTTCTGGCAGTCCAGTCATCCACACATTCTCTAAGTCAGGGTCCATTGTCTGTAAATACTTCATTGGTAAACTCATCTTTACAGCATTGTCATCAGTGGGTATGAATATGACAGCTCGTGATGATGATTTCAGTTTTAGACCGCATGTGCGAGCAACTGCTTCTTGGGCGGAGACTTCGCGACTTTTGGCATAGCAATTCATGACCTGCTTCATGCTTTCACAGTCAGACATGTTATCATGACTTGTGTCTTTTATTACTTTTTTAAATAATCACTCATCTCATGTTCAGCTTTGCACCCAATGGAAAAGCTCCCAAAAGTAAACTGACCCGACCCAAACTAAACTAAACCGTGGGGTACTATGCAATGGAAAAGCGCCATTTGACAGTGGGACGCCGTAACAGAGAGCACGTCTGGGCTTACGTCACTCGCACTTGACACGGAGTTAATGCACAGTGAAGCTTCTACCTTTCTGCGCTGCTTCTGGGCTTCACTTCGTTTACCTTTTCGTGGCATGACGATGGAACAGGTGTTAGAAATCTAAAGATCTGTTTATAGCAAAGTACCTTTCGTATGTTAAACAAGTGCAAATTTTCCGGATAAAACCTTAATAACAAATACAAAGAGCCACTCAATGAATATTAATGCTTATTATACGTTATGCTAGTATACCACAATAACAAGTGTCAAACTACTGTATTTACATACACACAATGTAACTGTTATACCGTCAACCCTTTGTATTTCACTGAATTATAAAATGTTAACTAAAGGCAATGCCAGTAATGCAACCAATTAGTAAAGGAAAATGTTACAACGTGGTAAGATTCAAATATGAACTTGCCAAACCAAAATACTTTACTGATATTTTAATTACCTTTAAATGTACTGCACTCATATCAATTACAACAAGAGTCAAACTGTAAATATATTACTGATATATTAATTATCTTTTAAAGTACAGGACTGAAATTTCAGTAACAAGTCAACAAATTAAATATACAAACACACAAAACTATAGCAATTGAACTGTTATACTGTCAAACACCGTCAACCCCAATATTGTACAAAAATGTTAACCAAAAGCAATATCAGTAATGCAATCAATTAATAAAGGTAAATGTTACAATGTGGTAAGATTCAAAGAGGAACTTGGCAAACCAAAATATTTTAATGACCTTTAAACGTAGTCTATTCAAATAGCAGTTACAACAACAGTCAAACTTAGAATATTTTACTGATATATTAAAGTACTGTACTAAAATTTCACCGTTAACACAGTCAAGAAATTAGATATACAAACACACAAGACTATAGCAATGGAACTGTTGAACTGTTAACCCCAATATTTTACAGAAATGATAACCAAAGGCAATATTACTAATGCAATTAATTAGTAGAGTATAGGCAAATGTGATAAGACTCAGATATAAATGTAATACGTTTCAAAGATGAACTTGCAAACACAATTTTTTTTACTGATATATTAATGTCTTTTAAAAGTACTGTAATTTGTATTATCTATTATAAGCAGTCTAAAAGACTACAGGAATTATGTAATTTTAAAACTATAGTAAATTATTGTGTGTGTTGATGGTGTTGATTTCCCAACGCAGTCCTCTAATCAACGTTGCTTTGTGAAGACACTCAAGGCAGCAGGGCACACTGGAGCTGTAGGTAGTTCTGCTCTTACTCTTTCTGTCAAAGCAAAAAGTTAAAAGGGGCGTTCTGTTTGGGGGTAGTCGGTGTATTGGGGTTAGGGCAACAGAGTGGTCTGGGTGGGGTAAAAAATGGGTCGTTTGTTTTGGGTAGAATTTGTAGGCTTTGTTTTTTTAGTTGAAGCGGTGGTTTTTTGGGTTTCCTGGCAGTTTTTTAAGAAGAAAGCTGCTTGGGTATGCATGGCATGTTTTGCAGTGATTAAATGCAGTTAGGATACGTTTGAGGAGGAAGCAAGCAAGCAAAGCAGCAACGTTTTGAAATGCACGGCCAGGTGTTTGTGAAGTAAAAGTACAGAATAGAAGAGTAGCAATGATTTTAGCAAGACAAAAGTTTGAAAGAAAATGTATATAAAGGTCAGGACAGGACATGACAAACAAACACAAGACAAAGAGAAAAAAAACAAAGTTAGTTACATTCTAAAGTCAAAATAGCACGCATATTACAGAATGATTAACAGTAAATACTTAATTGTATAAAACATATTGCAGGACAAAAATAAGTTAAAATTTTTAAACTCAAAGTATTAAGATCATATTAAAAATACACTGTAATATCAGTTTTTGAAAAGGCTGAATTATATTATCTTGGTTACACAGAATATAGGTCCAGTCTGTATGTCTATTCTGTTAAGGGTGGGGCAGTCAAGAGCTGATGCTCTGTACAGTGTTAAGTGTATGACACAAACTGACTTTGATTTCATCTTTTAAAATTATATAATATTTTTCATATTTCCATGCAAACCGCTGATTAAATTTAATAGTGTATGTTCCTTAATGAGGCCATAAAGTAACCAGGCAGTGAAAATCAATTGTGCATTACAGTTACTAGATGCTACCTTTAAACCATATTGGCTTTGCCATTTTGGCAGAAACAAGGATGTGACTACAAATGGGTTTGTTGTGTTCAGATTGACTAGACAGCAGGACGATGTATGATCTTATGTTTTGGGCATGTAATGCCCAATTCTGACAGCCAGGTATGTGATATGTAGTAATTTTTAATCTGTACAAATTTTATGTTGAGTAATATTATTCAGCCTTAGGAAAATTATTTTAATAAAATCCCAGTCATCTCTCCCCCATTGTTAAAGCAATAGTTCGTCTAAAAATTTATTTTTTATGTTTATCAGCTTACCATCAGGCCATCCGAATTGTAGGTGACTTTGTTTCTTCAGTAAAACACAAATGTAGATTTTTAACACCAACCGTTTCAGTCTCTCAGTGAATATGCATGTGGATGGTATCAAAATTTGATAGAGAAAAATAACTCTGTGGCTCGTGACGACACATCAATGTCCTAAGAGATGAAACTGAACCAACAGGTTGCGAACCAACTTCATAGGTGCATACTGCCACCTATTGTATCGGGTGCACTGCATGAGGGTGCATAAGCACTATACGGGGCACCGATATAGTAGGTGGCGGTATGCTCTCATGAAGTTGGTTTGCAACCCACCCTTAAAGGGATAGTTCGGCCAAAAACGATATTAAACCCATGATTTACTCACCCCCAAGCTGTCCGAGTTGCATATGTCCATCGTTTTTCAGACAAACACATTTTCGGATATTTTAGAAAATATTTTAGATCTTTCTGTTCATTAAATGTAATGTCACGGGGTCCAGCAATAGTCCACGACCTTCAAGTCCAAAAAAGTGCGTCCATCCTTCACAAATTAAATCCAAACGGCTCCAGGATGATAAACAAAGGTCTTCTGTGGGTAATCCGTGCGGTGTTGTTGTAGAAATATCCATATTTAAAATGTTATTAACGTTATAAACTACCTTCCGGTAGCGCCGCCATCTTGGAGTGATCCGCATTCAGGATGAGAGCTTACGCAGCGTACAGAGTTTCTCTGCTGCTGCTCTGTGCCCCCGCCCTCCGAATTTGTCATACGTCACTAAGAAAAGTGCGTACACTACGCTAATACTCTCTCCTGAGTCTAAGATGGCGGCGCTACCGGAAGGTAGTTTATAACGTTAATAACATTTTAAATATGGATATTTCTACAACAACACCGCACGGATTACCCACAGAAGACCTTTGTTTATCATCCTGGAGCCGTTTGGATTTAATTTGTGAAGGATGGACGCACTTTTTTGGACTTGAAGGTCGTGGACTATTGCTGGACCCCGTGACATTACATTTAATGAACAGAAAGATCTAAAATATTTTCTAAAATATCCGAAAATGTGTTTGTCTGAAAAACGATGGACATATGCAACTCGGACAGCTTGGGGGTGAGTAAATCATGGGTTTAATATCGTTTTTGGCCGAACTATCCCTTTAAACACCAAGAAGATGATGTGCACACATGTACTCCTTTAGGCATAGTGCTGTATTCAAGGTAAAAAAATTTATATAAATACTTTTCGGTTTCTTGCACAAACCGATCGTTTCGTGTCTCAGGACATTGAGGTGGCGTCATGAGCCGCAGAGTTTAATTTGGATTTGTCTGTACATTCCTCTATCAAGTTTTGTTACCACCCACATGCATTATACATCTGACAGACTGAAACAGTTGGGGAGTTAAAAATCTATATTTGTGTTTTACTGAAGAAACAAATTCACCTACATCTTGGATGGCCTGGGGGTAAGCTGATAAACATAAGATGAACAATTGCTTTAAATCTGAAATATGTAACTGTTACTTACAAAGATGAATTAGATGTCCAATCTAGGAAAAACAAAATCGAAAACGACAAATTAGTTCAAAGTAGGCATGACCACATTTACAGTGTATTTAGAAAGTACTTAAACCCCTTTACTTTATTTGCAAATTTCTTATGTTTGCATTAATCCTTTTTATAATTTATATATCCCTCAAGAATTTAAAATTACAAATTCACCTACATCTTGGATGGCCTGGGGGTAAGCTGATAAACATAAGATGAACTAATGCTTTAAATGTGAAATATGTAACTGTTACTTACAAAGATGAATTAGATGTCAAATCTAGGAAAATCTAAATCAACAAAAAAGACAAATTAGTTCAAAGTAGGCATGACCACATTTACAGTTTATTTAGAAAGTACTTAAACCCCTTTACTTTATTTGCAAATTTGTTATGTTTGCATTGATCCTTTTTATAATTTATATATACCTCAAGAATTTAAAATTATATTACTTTCCAAACATAATGCAGTTGTCACAATATTAAACACTGTGGACTGGTTTCACAGACAAGCCTATTAAGCATCTTTAAAAAGCACTCCTTTGAAGAATACATTACTGGTGTGTATCATAAGACAAATCAATGGCACTGGCATATCTTAAGATATGTTTTACTAAACCTTGTTGTGTTTTACTAAACCTGTGAACCTGGGGGTGTGATAATAAAAGTCCCATGTCAGATGCAGCTTTTCAAGGCCTAATTAAAATGTTCTGACTCAAAAAAAAAAAGAATTTAAATCATTCTCATTAATCAACATCTAGTACCCCATAATGAGAAAGTGAAAACTGAATTTAAGACATTTCTGTATAATGTTTTAAAGGAAAAAAATTATTTCACATTTACTTAAGTATTCAGACCCTTTGCGATAACACTAGAAATTTTGTTTAGGTGCCATTTATTTGTGTTGATCAATGCCGAGTTCTTTCTACACCTTGACTCCTCACTAAAACCTTATCAAAATGACCCTAAGCACAGAACAAGGACAACACAGTAGAGGTTTAGGGACAACTATGTGAAAAGTGGACCAACCAAAGCCCTGACTTCAACCTCACCAAGCATCTCTGGAGAGACCTGAAAATGGCTGTCAGCCGACAGTTCACATCCAAACTCACTGAGCTTGTAAGGATTTAAAAGGAAGAATGGCAGAAATTCCTTCAATCCAGATGTGCAAAGCTTGTTGCATCATACCCAAAAAGACTTGAGGCTGTACTTGCTGCAAAAAGTGCTTCAACTAACTACCAATTAAAGTGTCTGAATAATTTCAGTTTTTTTCTTCTTTTTAATACATTCAGACATTTCCAAAATCCTGTTTTCAGTTTCTCATAATGGGGTACTGAGTGCAGATTAAAAATAAGAGGGTGGGGGGATTATTGTAGTATCAGATTGAGACCTAACAAAATTGAACTGTGTAGGGGGTCTAAATAGTTTCTAAATACAAAAGTCCACAATGTGCAGTATAATGTCATTCAAACTTCAGTGTTTCTGTTGTCCTATAATAACTGGTAAAAAATAAGTCTTGATCTTATTTAGTTGTACCCAAAATGATCAAGTTAGTCACATATGCTTCAGAATAAACAATTAATTATATGATATTCCTGTTCAAAATGTTCCCCTTCCTGTGGTATTAATGTAAAGATTGTTAATTAAATAAATTATCACATCAGGCAACACAATAGAACCTAAACTGTCAAATAAAAAAATAATGTCCACACAACATATGAGAACATTGTGTATATGCTTTACATTTTAGATTTATTAATGGATATATTTTTGTCTATTTTATTATTTATTTTTGGTTTTAGCTTATTGTCTGTATAGAACTGTAGCACCTTTGCCCAAGACAAATTTCCCTTCGGGGACAAATAAAGTTTAACCTAACCAAAAATGCCACCTTCAGAATAAAAAATAAAGAATTTAACTCACCCCCTTGTCATCCAAGATGTTTGTCTTTCTTTGTTCAGTTGAATACAACCAGACCTATATTAAATAATACCCTGGCTGTTCCTTGCTTTGTAATGGCTCTGATCAGAGACCAAATGTTTAGAAGCTCCAAAAACTGCATCCATCCATTATTAAAGTAATCAAAATGTAATGTATCCAGTGGGTTAATAAAAAAACAATCATATTTTGACCTTTTAGTTACAAAACATACCTTAAATAAACAGACAATAAAACATTTAGTGTCTAACGACACAACTCATGATGAAACAAGAACCAATAAGATTTTACATACCACTATATTTAAATCTATAGTTGATTTTGTTTTATAAAATTACGTATGTGTAACTATCACTAAAAGTGCTCAGAACTAAACTTTTTCTTATAAACCTTATACTTTGCTTCTAAATACATTTATTAAACCACTGAGTTTTATATGGATTACTTTAATGATGGATGGATGGACTTTTTTGAGATTGTAAATGTTTGGTCCATGATCAAACTCATTACAAAGCAAAAAGGAGCCGGGATATTAAAGGAATAGTCTACTCATTTTCAATATTAAAATATGTTATTACCTTAACTAAGAATTGTTGATAGATCCCTCTGTCATCTGTGTGCGTGCACGTAAGCACTGGAGCGCGCTGCTACACTTCGATAGCATTTAGCTTAGCCCCATTCATTCAATGGTACCACTCAGAGATAAAGTTAGAAGTGACCAAACACATCAACGTTTTTCCTATTAAAGACGAGTAGTTATACGAGCAAGTTTGGTGGTGCAAAATAAAACGTAGCGCTTTTCTAAGCGGATTTAAAAGAGGAACTATATTGTATGGTACTTTTGTGAGTACTTCGACTCGGCGCAGTAACCCTCTCCCATTATGAGAGGGAGAAGGGGAGCGGATTTTTCAGGCGAGTTGAAGTACTCCCAAAAGTGCTATTACGCCATACAATATAGTTCCTCTTTTAAATCCGCTTAGAAAAGCGCTACGTTTTATTTTGTACCACCAAACTTTTTTGTATAACTACTCGTCTTAAATAGGAAAAACGTTGATGTGTTTGGTCACTTCTAACTTTATCTCTGAGTGGTACCATCAGGGCCGGCGTCATGGGGGGGGCATTCGCGGGCAGTGCCCCCCCGAACAGGTTGTTGTGCCCCCCCTACAAAGTTTTTTATTAATTTAATATATATCAAGAATAATTAAAATAAATTAAACATTGAATGTTTCATGACTTGTAATGTAATCAAATGAGGAAAATATAGTTGATATATGTTTTCTTTAATTAAAATAGACCAGTTTCTCTGATTGGATGTATTGCCGTGTCTCACCCGTCTTAAGTCTTTAGCATATTTGTGACTTGATACTAGCAACGTGTTTTTTCGCGGCATTTTATGGATTGTGTAAAATATGGATATTAGAACATTTCGAACGAACCAGCACCGCCTGCTTCATTTGACTTAATGAAAACACAGACTGGCTCAAACTCAGAGATTAGAGGTGAGGTGGAATTTACAAATCTACAGGACACTGTTTTAAGGAAGTTTAATGTTCTTACACGCCATCTTCAGCTATTTCAAAGGTAAGTTAGCGTTTTTTTTTAAATTACGTAAGCTTAAATGTGAAGTGTGGCTATAGACCGTTAACAGCATTACGACGTGATTATGGTAAAGCGGCTTTTTTAAAGCTAGGACGCGGTGTGCGCTGTGCTATGAAACACATTCATTTCAATGGCTTGCGCCGCGCGAGGTCGGGTTGTTGTTACGTCGAGTAGCGCGAGCGCAGCGGAGCTCAGGCTGTGCTCACGCCGCGGTAGAAGTTCAATAGTTTTGCGCATAGTTTGTGGTCTTTTGCACTTTATACGGGAAATGAGCTGACAGTCTGTACCAGTTGTATGAGTGTGTGCTTGATGTATTTGTTGTTTAAATGTCTTGTTTTTGCAAGTTATTGTTGCTATTGCGTGCCCCCCGTTGGAAGCCGAGTGCCCCCCTGTTAGTTATGGTCTGGCGCCGGCTCTGGGTACCATTGAATGAATGGGGCTAAGCTTAATGCTATCAAAGTGTAGCAGTGCACTCCAGTGCTTACGTGCACGCACACAGATGACAGAGGGATGTATCAACAATTCTTAGTTAAGGTAATAACATATTTTAATATTGAAAATGAGTAGACTATTACTTTAATAATTAGAACTCTGATTGTGTTCAGCTGATGAAAGAAAGGCATAAACACCTTGGATGACTTAGATGGGGCTAAGTAAAAAAATCTATCATTTTTATTTCTGAAGGTGGAGTACACCTTCAATAAAGTCAGTTTTACTTTCAAACTAGGAGTGTAACGGTTCTCTGTAAAGAATCAAATCGTCCTGTTTTCCGCCCACAGTTCGGGACGCACGTGCACCGTGTTTAATTCGACCACGCATTTCTATTATAGTTTGGTGAAAAAACGATGCATAAAAAAGCTAATGTATGGTTCTGAATAATCTCTGCATGTGTTAAGGTGAGAGTTAGGGCTGAACAATACATCAAATTTTCAACGTCATCGCGATATGAACTCACGCAATGAACACATCGCAACAGACAGCCTTGATGCGATGAATGAAGGGAAAACGGTAAGCGCATGTAATAAACGTTTGACCTATCACGTGTAGTCCTGAAGACATCCCTGCGTCCCAAACCGCATACTTCCATACTACATAGTAAGCGAAAAGCACTACTTCTCGTACTCTTTGCATACTATATAGTATGGAAGTAGGCAGTTTGGGATATATCTATGGTTTGGGACGCACGGATGGTTTGCGCGTTCATGCTATCAGGGGAACCCCCAAGTCAACTACGCTCAGATTGATTTGTGAGGTGTCAGTTGCTACGCTGTGCCCTGTTAGTAAAAACTATGGCGGAGAAAGGAAAGAAGAAAATGTGTTGTCAGACGAAGACCTTGTGGTGAAAAGGAACAGCACTTCAGCTATATCATGGAATTATTTTGGATTTAGGAGAGATGACGCCGCAAACACAGGTACTGTGGAAGCGGTGATTCACATATTGCGTCTATTGCGCGCTCAAGTTCATTATTTTAAATGTAGGCGTGCAGTATGTGCTCTCTGGAAGTGCTGCGGTCGCGACGCGCTCGTTTTTCCAGGCTTTTCAAAGACATTTTAACTTTTCAGAATGACAAGCGCAGCATGCAGATCATGTGACAATAACCTACGTGTCTAGCGTTTTCCACGCGTTTTTAGGCGCGACATGTGAATGGCCCCTAAAACATGAAAAAATATAAAATATTTATTGCAACTCACATCGTCATCGCAACATTAAACAATGTCATCGCACATAGCAACTTTTCCTCACATCATGCAGCCCTAGTGAGAGTACCTGTCCAATCAATTCGAAGTATGCAAATCTGTTGCCAACCTCACAGTTCATCCTCGCATGTTTGTGTGTTTCACAGACCGTTTAGCACGGCAAACGAAGGAGAAAAGACGCTAACAGAGTCATCCCCAGCTGCATTTAAGTCTACTGCAGCAGCGATGCTCAAGAAAATGTGGACAAAACTGTAAAATTCGCAAGTGCTGTATGCCTAAGGCAATACATCTAATATGACGAGTCGCTTTACGCGTCATCACCAGGGTTTTGTTGATAGCACACGATCGCAGGTGAGGCAGAAACAGCACAAATTGCCTTCTGTGTTTGAATTTTAACAAACTGATCTTCTTGCAAAAAAAACTTGAAGATAGCGGCATAGAATATAAAAAGTAACCCAGTGTTCTAAGCTATTTTATGTTCATATTAAATTGCACAGTAAAGCTGGTATATAGTATAATAATACAAGTGCTCTTAAGTGAAAATGTTGATTTTGGCAGAGGTTAAATACGGCTTGAGTTTTTATTTTTGTAAAGCAGCCTGTTGTGACCAATGTGTACTGAAACTGTGACCCTAAGCCGTGATACGCACCAAACCGTGAGTAATTTGAACCGTTACACCCCTATTTCAAACATGCTGAAATGGCCAAAACTGACAAACAACAATAAACATTGGTAAACAATATCTGTTACATTAACAGAAAAGTAATGTTATAATGTCATTAGGCAATTACTGATTCAAAAGTAATTGAAAATTGATTTACCAGTGACGCAATGTGGATGGCTCTTAAAAGAGCCTTTGGGTTCGCTATAATAAATTGTATTAAATAGGTGGTGGTTTTGCTAGGCAACAGCAAAACTAGGAATTTGGCTGAGGTCTAGAGAAAATCAAACAGAAGAAAAAGAAATGGTCACTAAATATCTAAATATAAAATATGTCATGACTTGAACATTTAGTAGGAATTTGACAGTCAAAAATAATACTTACTTAGCTAAAGCAGTTAAATGTTTTCAAAAGAGCAAAAGAAAGAAAAATTAAACATTACTATTTAAATATCATGTGCAAGGTTAACTGTTCAGAAAAAAAGTATTATGTTGCAACAGAGATTGTTATATAAATCACTTACCACAAAAAATGTCTAGACAGCAAAAAATGATGTAAAAAAAGTACAAGGGAAAGAGAAAAAACATACATTATTATCAAATCATAAGGGTTGATATACCAACCATATTCTGTTTACAATAGTATATTTTATAAAGTATATTTTGAGGATCTGCCTCCAACATATTAATAAACGTTACACTAGAAAAAAACATATGTATTTTGCGTACTTCCCCCTACCTAGGCTCTTTGTTCAAACATTTTTTCGTCTCTCACAATTAAAATAACAGTGAAGCTAACAGTGTTAATAATGCGGAAGCTCAAGCTGGACGCGACCTCTCGGGTTCGCGCCTACCAAACGTATCTTAAACAAATAAGTTAAGTTACCATAACTTCAAAATGAACGTAAAAAACTATGATAAAATATGAAACATGTCAAAAACTCATGAACAAACAAGGCATTTAAGTAAAGCCTCGCCTGCAGATGTCACTGTAGCTTCGAGTAACGTAACGTTATGTTATTCTTTTATAGACGACACCATGCATTTATTATATATAATTGCATATGTTAGTCCACAACTCAAGTGGTTGTTCCTACAATTCATATAACCTCGGTTAAGTTGATTTTTGTTACCAAAAACAGGCAGACGCCTGAGTGTCTGACAACCACTTAGTTAACAGTTACCTTTTCCCTCACTGAAATTGTTCGGTCGGTCCGTCCATTTAACGGTTCACATTAACAATATATCACACTAAAATCATATTAACAATAAAAATGGGCTTTAGCCACAATTACGTAGGCTACAATTATTTGAACTATCCGTTTGTTTTTTTCCAACGCATAATTTACCTCAGAAAACAACGATAGCAGAAGATAATCCGTTATATTTCTTTATTGTTTAAACGTAAGTAATATTACACTCATCTAAATTAACAATCGACATATTTAAAATCATCAAATTGATTAATCCACCGTCTGTCTGTGGGATTTTAAGACTTTTATGAGGAAATTTGACCTACCTCAAGAGATAGCTGAGAAAGTTTTGAACCGCTCGCTCAGTGAAGGAAAACCAGTGAGAACCGGAAGCAAGCTCATTAGCTATACAGACTCTCGTCCAAAGCTGTCGTCTCATTGGTTTGAATTAATCACGAGATGTTACCTAATACCTGAATACTAGTCGTGTAACAAAAGTATTTCAAATATATATATAAAATATTATCACATTTGAGCTTTGGATACGGGGCAGACAATATTAAACCATAATATTAAAAATAACTAGATATGCAATTCCCAAGGAATTACCAGTGCATGAAAATGCTAAAAGTTGATTGACAGAAATGTAAAAGAAATTTAGTCTAGTAGTTTACCTGGCTGTTGACATGTTTTAGTGTGAAGCTAGCATGATTTAAAAAAGTTATCATGATGAAATATGATGCTAGCATGATTAGCATGATTCAGCATGACGTTAGCATGATGCTAGCATGATTAGCATGAAGCTAGCATGAAGCTAGCATGATTATCATGAAGCTAGCATGATTAGCATGAAGCTAGCATGATGCTAGCATGATTAGCATGAAGCTAGCAAGATGTTAGCATGATTAGCATGAAGCTAGCATGATGCTAGCATGATTAGCATGAAGCTAGCATGATGTTAGCATGATTAGCATGAAGCTAACATGATGCTAGCATGATTAGCATGAAGCTAGCATGATGCTAGCATGATTAGCATGAAGCTAGCATGATGCTAGCATGATTAGCATGAAGTTAGCATGAAATTAGCATGATCCTAGCATTATTAGCATGATGCTAGCATGATTAAGATGATGCTAGCATGATTAGCATGAAGCTAGCATGAAGTTAGCATGATGCTAGCATGATTTAGCATTAAGTTAGCAAGATTTATTATGAAATTAGCATAAAGCTAGCATGAAACTAGCACAAAGCTAGTATGACTTAGCATGAAGCTAGCATGAAGCTAATATGACCCAAAGACCCAACCCCCATGTCTCTATGATGTCCGGATCCAGAGATATAAGGCTTTGTTTATTATGTTGCTAGGTTGCTCATATTTGGTTGCTAGGGGCGTGGCTTAATACCTCAATAAGGATGGTGAGAGACTGATTGGATGCTTGAGTAAAATGAGCCCACCCCCATGTCTCTGTGACACTGTGCTGCAAAGATATCCATCTGGGCATTTTATAATGGCAGTCTATGGGAGATGTTGCTAGGGTGCCCAAAATGGTTGCTAGGGGCGTGGCTTGATAGCTCAATAAGGATCCTAAGGGACTGATTGGATGCCTGAGTAAAATGAGCCCACCCCCATGTCTCTATGACACTGCGCTGCAAAGATATCCCATCCGGGACGTTTTTAGTTCCTTATATGGGCATGATTCCTGCCCCATTATAAGTCTATGGGGAAATTTGGGGACCTCTTACACCCCAGGGGTACAACTTACACCCCATTGTGAGGTATGTTCTTACAGAGCCTGCCAGCCTCTTCAAATGTGGCAAATCACAAGTTTCTGTGAAATCCTAGGTCTGAGCTACGACTCGTCAAAGTTTGTCTCAATGTTAAGTCTATGGGATTTTTCGGCTGCTTTTTCGCCACTGGGGCGAAGACCGTACCCCCGATCGCTTATAAAAGTCATTGCACACTATTCCCGGATAGTCCGCACGTTTGAGAGTTTGAATGAAGTTTCTAAGTTAAACGGTTCGAGCCGTATTAATTGCGGAAATTTGGTTGGAAGAATAATAATAATAACTAGATATTAAAGTTTGAGGACAAACTTTATACAAACTTTATGTTGGCTTGAAAAAGCGTAGCCTGAACATTTAAAATGGTTTGACAGAAGTTTATTTTAGTAGGCTATCTGGCTGTTAGCATAATTAGCATGAAGTTATCATGATTAGCATGAAGCTAGCATGATTAGCATGAAGCTAGCATGATGTTAGCATGATCAGTATGAAGCTAGCATGAAGCTAACATGATTAGCATGAAGCTAACATAAAGCTAACATGATTAGCATGAAGCTAGCATGAAGCTAACATGATTAGCATGAAGCTAGAATGAAGCTAACATTTATTCCGTTGCTAGGGTACTAACTTTGGTTGCTAGGGAGAAAATTGGCATCCCATAATGATCAACCTTCAAGGCACAAGTAAAACGGTCCAACCCCCGTGTCTCTATGATGTTCTGAAGCGGAGATATAAGGCTTTTTTTATTCCGTTTCTAGGGTACTAAGTTTGGTTGCTAGGGAGAAAATTGGCATCCCATAATGATCAACCTTCAAGCCACAAGTAAAACGGTCCAACCCCCGTGTCTCTAAGATGTTCTGAAGCGGAGAAATAAGGCTTTGTTTATTCCGTTGCTAGGGTACTAAGTTTGGTTGCTAGGGAGAAAAATGGCATCCCATAATGATCAACCTTCAAGCCACAAGTAAAACGGTCCAACCCCCATGTCTCTATGATGTTCTGAAGCTGAGATATAAGGCTTTGTTTATTCCGTTGCTAGGGTACTAAGTTTGGTTGCTAGGGAGAAAAATGGCATCCCATAATGATCAACCTTCAAGCCACAAGTAAAACGGTCCAACCCCCATGTCTCTAAGATGTTCTGAAGCGGAGAAATAAGGCTTTGTTTATTCCGTTGCTAGGGTACTAAGTTTGGTTGCTAGGGAGAAAAATGGCATCCCATAATGGTCAACCTTTAAGCCACAAGTAAAACGGTCCAACCCCCATGTCTCTATGATGTTCTGAAGCGGAGATATAAGGCTTTGTTTATTCCGTTGCTAGGGTACTAAGTTTGGTTGCTAGGGAGAAAATTGGCATCCCATAATGATCAACCTTCAAGCCACAAGTAAAACGGTCCAACCCCCGTGTCTCTATGATGTTCTGAAGCGGAGATAAAAGGCTTTGTTTATTCCGTTGCTAGGGTACTAAGTTTGGTTGCTAGGGAGAAAATTGGCATCCCATAATGATCAACCTTCAAGCCACAAGTAAAACGGTCCAACCCCCGTGTCTCTATGATGTTCTGAAGCGGAGATATAAGGCTTTGTTTATTCCGTTGCTAGGGTACTAAGTTTGGTTGCTAGGGAGAAAATTGGCATCCCAAAATGATCACCTTCAAGCCACAAGTAAAACGGTCCAACCCCCGTGTCGCTATGATGTTCTGAAGCGGAGATATAAGGCTTTGTTTATTCCGTTGCTAGGGAGAAAATTGGCATCCCATAATGATCAACCTTCAAGCCACAAGTAAAACGGTCCAACCCCCGTGTCTCTATGATGTTCTGAAGCGGAGATATAAGGCTTTGTTTATTCCGTTGCTAGGGTACTAAGTTTGGTTGCTAGGGAAAAAATTGGCATCCCATAATGATCAACCTTCAAGCCACAAGTAAAACGGTCCAACCCCCGTGTCTCTACGATGTTCTGAAGTGAAGATATAAGGCTTTGTTTATTCCGTTGCTAGGGTACTAAGTTTGGTTGCTAGGGAGGAAATTGGCATCCCATAATAATCAACCTTCAAGCCACAAGTAAAACGGTCCAACCCCCGTGTCTCTAAGATGTTCTGAAGCGGAGATATAAGGCTTTGTTTATTCCGTTGCTAGGGTACTAAGTTTGGTTGCTAGGGAGAAAAATGGCATCCCATAATGATCAACCTTCAAGCCACAAGTAAAACGGTCCAACCCCCGTGTCTCTACGATGTTCTGAAGCGGAGAAATAAGGCTTTGTTTATTCCGATGCTAGGGTACTAAGTTTGGTTGCTAGGGAGAAAAATGGCATCCCATAATGATCAACCTTCAAGCCACAAGTAAAACGGTCCAACCCCGTGTCTCTACGATGTTCTGAAGCGGAGATATAAGGCTTTGTTTATTCCGTTGCTAGGGTACTAAGTTTGGTTGCTAGGGAGGAAATTGGCATCCCATAATGATCAACCTTCAAGCCACAAGTAAAACGGTCCAACCCCCGTGTCTCTAAGATGTTCTGAAGCAGAGAAATAAGGCTTTGTTTATTCCGTTGCTAGGGTACTAAGTTTGGTTGCTAGGGAGAAAATTGGCATCCCATAATGATCAACCTTCAAGCCACAAGTAAAACGGTCCAACCCCCGTGTCTCTATGATGTTTTGAAGCGGAGATATAAGGCTTTGTTTATTCCGTTGCTAGGGTACTAAGTTTGGTTGCTAGGGAGAAAATTGGCATCCCATAATGATCAACCTTCAAGCCACAAGTAAAACGGTCCAACCCCCGTGTCTCTATGATGTTCTGAAGCGGAGATATAAGGCTTTGTTTATTCCGTTGCTAGGGTACTAAGTTTGGTTGCTAGGGAGAAAATTGGCATCCCATAATGATCAACCTTCAAGCCACAAGTAAAACGGTCCAACCCCCGTGTCTCTATGATGTTCTGAAGCGGAGATATAAGGCTTTGTTTATTCCGTTGCTAGGGTACTAAGTTTGGTTGCTAGGGAGAAAATTGGCATCCCATAATGATCAACCTTCAAGCCACAAGTAAAACGGTCCAACCCCCGTGTCTCTATGATGTTTTGAAGCGGAGATATAAGGCTTTGTTTATTCCGTTGCTAGGGTACTAAGTTTGGTTGCTAGGGAGAAAATTGGCATCCCATAATGATCAACCTTCAAGCCATAAGTAAAACGGTCCAACCCCCGTGTCTCTGATGTTCTGAAGCGGAGATATAAGGCTTTGTTTATTCCGTTGCTAGGGTACTAAGTTTGGTTGCTAGGGAGAAAATTGGCATCCCATAATGATCAACCTTCAAGCCACAAGTAAAACGGTCCAACCCCCGTGTCTCTATGATGTTCTGAAGCGGAGATATAAGGCTTTGTTTATTCCGTTGCTAGGGTACTAAGTTTGGTTGCTAGGGAGAAAATTGGCATCCCATAATGATCAACCTTCAAGCCACAAGTAAAACGGTCCAACCCCCGTGTCTCTATGATGTTCTGAAGCGGAGATATAAGGCTTTGTTTATTCCGTTGCTAGGGTACTAAGTTTGGTTGCTAGGGAGAAAATTGGCATCCTATAATGATCACCTTCAAGCCACAAGTAAAACGGTCCAACCCCCGTGTCTCTACGATGTTCTGAAGCGGAGATATAAGGCTTTGTTTATTCCGTTGCTAGGGTACTAAGTTTGGTTGCTAGGGAGGAAATTGGCATCCCATAATAATCAACCTTCAAGCCACAAGTAAAACGGTCCAACCCCCGTGTCTCTAAGATGTTCTGAAGCGGAGAAATAAGGCTTTGTTTATTCCGTTGCTAGGGTACTAAGTTTGGTTGCTAGGGAGAAAAATGGCATCCCATAATGATCAACCTTCAAGCCACAAGTAAAACGGTCCAACCCCGTGTCTCTACGATGTTCTGAAGCGGAGATATAAGGCTTTGTTTATTCCGTTGCTAGGGTACTAAGTTTGGTTGCTAGGGAGGAAATTGGCATCCCATAATGATCAACCTTCAAGCCACAAGTAAAACGGTCCAACCCCCGTGTCTCTAAGATGTTCTGAAGCGGAGAAATAAGGCTTTGTTTATTCCGTTGCTAGGGTACTAAGTTTGGTTGCTAGGGAGAAAATTGGCATCCCATAATGATCAACCTTCAAGCCACAAGTAAAACGGTCCAACCCCCGTGTCTCTATGATGTTTTGAAGCGGAGATATAAGGCTTTGTTTATTCCGTTGCTAGGGTACTAAGTTTGGTTGCTAGGGAGAAAATTGGCATCCCATAATGATCAACCTTCAAGCCACAAGTAAAACGGTCCAACCCCCGTGTCTCTATGATGTTCTGAAGCGGAGATATAAGGCTTTGTTTATTCCGTTGCTAGGGTACTAAGTTTGGTTGCTAGGGAGAAAATTGGCATCCCATAATGATCACCTTCAAGCCACAAGTAAAACGGTCCAACCCCCGTGTCTCTATGATGTTCTGAAGCGGAGATATAAGGCTTTGTTTATTCCGTTGCTAGGGTACTAAGTTTGGTTGCTAGGGAGAAAATTGGCATCCCATAATGATCAACCTTCAAGCCACAAGTAAAACGGTCCAACCCCCGTGTCTCTATGATGTTCTGAAGCGGAGATATAAGGCTTTGTTTATTCCGTTGCTAGGGTACTAAGTTTGGTTGCTAGGGAGAAAATTGGCATCCCATAATGATCAACCTTCAAGCCACAAGTAAAACGGTCCAACCCCCGTGTCTCTATGATGTTCTGAAGCGGAGATAAAAGGCTTTGTTTATTCCGTTGCTAGGGTACTAAGTTTGGTTGCTAGGGAGAAAATTGGCATCCCATAATGATCACCTTCAAGCCACAAGTAAAACGGTCCAACCCCCGTGTCTCTATGATGTTCTGAAGCGGAGATATAAGGCTTTGTTTATTCCGTTGCTAGGGTACTAAGTTTGGTTGCTAGGGAGAAAATTGGCATCCCATAATGATCAACCTTCAAGCCACAAGTAAAACGGTCCAACCCCCGTGTCTCTATGATGTTCTGAAGCGGAGATATAAGGCTTTGTTTATTCCGTTGCTAGGGTACTAAGTTTGGTTGCTAGGGAGAAAATTGGCATCCCATAATGATCAACCTTCAAGCCACAAGTAAAACGGTCCAACCCCCGTGTCTCTATGATGTTCTGAAGCGGAGATATAAGGCTTTGTTTATTCCGTTGCTAGGGTACTAAGTTTGGTTGCTAGGGAGAAAATTGGCATCCCATAATGATCAACCTTCAAGCCACAAGTAAAACGGTCCAACCCCCGTGTCTCTATGATGTTCTGAAGCGGAGATATAAGGCTTTGTTTATTCCGTTGCTAGGGTACTAAGTTTGGTTGCTAGGGAGAAAAATGGCATCCCATAATGATCAACCTTCAAGCCACAAGTAAAACGGTCCAACCCCCATGTCTCTACGACACTCTAAAGTAAAGATATTCCATCTGGGACGCTTTTATTCCCTTATATGGGCATGTTTCCTGCCCCATTATAAGTCAATGGGAAAATTTGGGGGCCTCTTACACCCCAGGGGTATAGCTTACACCCCATTGTGATGTATGTTCTTACAGAGCCTGTCAGCCACCTTAAATGTGGTAAGCCACAAGTTTCTACAAGTTTCTCACTCACAGCTATGACCCGTCAAAGTTTGTCTCAATGTTAAGTCAATGGAAATTTTGGGGTGTTCGAGACCCCCGTTTAGGAATTCGGAAGGTCCCATCAGTTAGAAAAGATATAGCACACTAAGTCAGACCAGTCTGAAGGTCTGTGGAAAATTTGGTGCATGTAGCTTGAAAGCCCTAGGACGAGTTAGCGTTTATAATTTTGGGGGGATAAGAAAGAATAATAACTAGATAGAAAAGTTTGTTGACAAACTTTATGTTGGCTTGACAAAGCGTAGCCTGAACGTTTAAAACGGTTTGATAGAAGTTTAGTTTAGTAGGCTACCTGGCTGTTAGTATGTTTAAGTATGAAGCTAGGCTGATTTAGCATGATGGTAACATGATTAGCATGAAGCTAGAATGATGCTAGCATGATTAGCATGAAGCTAGCATGATTCTAGCATGAGTAACATGAAGCTAGCATGATGTTAGCAGGATTAGCATGAAGCTAGCATGATGTTAGCATGATTAGCATGAAGCTAGCATGATGCTAGCATGATTAGCATGAAGTTAACATGAAGCTAGCATGATGCTAACATGAATTAGCATGACGTTAGCATGATGCTAATATGAATTAGCAGGAAGCTAGCATGATGCTAACATGAATTAGCATGAAGCTAGCATGATGCTAAAATGAATTAGCATGAAGCTAGCATGATGCTAACATGAATTAGCATGAAGCTAGCATGATGCTAACATGAATTAGCATGAAGCTAGCATGATGCTAACATGAATTAGCATGAAGCTAGCATGATGCTAACATGAATTAGCATGAAGCTAGCATGATGCTAACATGAATTAGCATGAAGCTAGCATGATGCTAACATGATTAGCATGAAGCTAACATGAATTAGCATGAAGGTAGCACGACGCTAACATGAATTAGCATGAAGCTAGCACGACGCTAACATGAATTAGCATGAAGCTAGCACGACGCTAACATGAATTAGCATGAAGCTAGCACGACGCTAACATGAATTAGCATGAAGCTAGCACGACGCTAACATGATTTACCATGAAGTTAGCAAGATTTATTATGAAATTAGCATAAAGCTAGCATGAAGCTAGTATGACTTAGCATGAAGCTAGCATGAAGCTAACATGAGCAAAAGACCCAACCCCTGTGTCTCTATGATGTTCGGATCCAGAGATATAAGGCTTTGTTTATTATGTTGCTAGGGTGCTTATATTTGGTTGCTAGGGGCGTGGCTTAATAGCTCAATAAGAATCCTAAGAGACTGATTGGATGCCTTAGTAAAATAAGCCCACCCCCATGTCTCTATGACACTGTGCTGCAAAGATATCCATCTGGGCTTTTTATAATGGTAGTCTATGGGAGATGTTGCTAGGGTACCCAAAATTGTTGCTAGGGGCGTGGCTTAATAGCTCTGGGGTGATACTAAGGGACTGATTGGATGCTTGAGTAAAATGAGCCCACCCCCATGTCTCTAAGACACTCTAAAGTGAAGATATTCCATCTGGGACGCTTTTATTCCCTTTTATGGGCATGTTTCCTGCCCCATTATAAGTCAATGGGAAATTTTGGGGGCCTCTTACACCCCAGGGGTACAGCTTACACCCCATTGTGAGGTATGTTCTTACACAGCCTGTCAGCCTCCTTAAATGTGGTAAGCCACAAGTTTCTACAAGTTTCTCACTCGCAGCTATGACCCGTCAAAGTTTGTCCAATGTTAAGTCAATGGGACTTTCGGAATTTTGATGTCCCGTTTTAGGAATTCTATAAGTCGGATCCCTTTGAAAAGATATAGCCCGCTTCGTCAGACCAGTTTGAATGTCCGTGGAAAATTTGGTGGATGTAGCTTGAAAGCTGTAGGACGAGTTAGCTGCAGAAAAATAGTCTCAGAAGAATAATAATAACTAGATAGAAAAGTTTGAAGACAAACTTTATGTTGGCTTGACAAAGCCTAGCCTGAACGTTTAAAACAGATTGAGAGAAATTTAAAACAAGTTTAGTTTAGTATTATAACTTTCCGTAAACATGATACCAAAAGTTACCATGTTAGCATGTTTAGCACTAAGTTAGCATGATGCTAACATGAATTAGCATGAAGCTAGCATGATGCTAACATGAATTAGCATGAAGCTAGCATGATGCTAACATGAATTAGCATGAAGCTAGCATGATGCTAACATGAATTAGCATGAAGCTAGCATGATGCTAACATGAATTAGCATGAAGCTATCATGATGCTAACATGAATTAGCATGAAGCTAGCATGATGCTAACATGAATTAGCATGAAGCTAGCATGATGCTAACATGAATTAGCATGAAGCTAGCATGATGCTAACATGAATTAGCATGAAGCTAGCATGATGCTAACATGAATTAGCATGAAGCTATCATGATGCTAACATGAATTAGCATGAAGCTAGCATGATGCTAACATGAATTATCATGAAGCTAGCATGATGCTAACATGAATTAGCATGAAGCTAGCATGATGCTAACATGAATTAGCATGAAGTTAGCATGATGCTAACATGAATTAGCATTGTGCTAACATGAAATAGCATGAAGCTAGCATGATGCTAACATGAATTAGCATGAAGCTAGCATGATGCTAACATGAATTAGCATGAAGCTAACATGATGCTAACATGAATTAGCATGAAGCTAGCATGATGTTAACATGAATAAGCATGAAGCTAACATGATGCTAACATGAATTAGCATGAAGCTAGCATGATGCTAACATGAATTAGCATGAAGCTAGCATGATGCTAACATAAATTACCATGAAGCTAGCATGATGCTAACATGAATTAGCATGAAGCTAGCATGATGCTAACATGAATTAGCATGAAGCTAGCATGATGCTAACATGAATTAGCATTGTGATAATATGAATTAGCATGAATTAGCATGAAGCTAGCATGATGTTAACATGAATTAGCATGAAGCTAGCATGATGCTAACATGAATTAGCATGAAGCTAGCATGATGCTTACATGAATTAGCATGAAGCTAGCACGATGATAACATGAATTAGCATGATGCTAGCATGATTAGCAGGAAGCTAGCATGATGCTAGCATGATTAGCAGGAAGCTAGCATGATGCTAGCATGATTAGCAGGAAGCTAGCATGATGCTAACATGAATTAGCATGAAGCTAGCACGACGATAACATGAATTAGCATGAAGCTAGCACGATGCTAACATGAATTAGCATGAAGCTAGCACGATGCTAACATGAATTAGCATGAAGCTAGCACGATGCTAACATGAATTAGCATGAAGCTAGCACGATGCTAACATGAATTAGCATGAAGCTAGCACGATGCTAACATGAATTAGCATGAAGCTAGCACGATGCTAACATGAATTAGCATGAAGCTAGCACGATGCTAACATGAATTAGCATGAAGCTAGCACGATGCTAACATGAATTAGCATGAAGCTAGCACGATGCTAACATGAATTAGCATGAAGCTAGCACGATGCTAACATGAATAAGCATGAAGCTAGCACGAAGCTAACATGAATTAGCATGAAGCTAGCACGAAGCTAACATGAATTAGCATGAAGCTAGCATGATGCTAACATGAATTAACATGAAGTTAGCATGATGCTAACATGAATTAGTATGAAGCTAGCATGATGCTAACATGATTAGCATGAAGTTAGCAAGATTTTTTATGAAATTAGCATAAAGCTAGCACGAAACTAGCATGAAGCTAGTATGACTTAGCATGGAGCTAGCATAAGGCTAACATGACCAAAAGACCCAACCCCCATGTCTCTATGATGTTCGGATCCAGAGATATAAGGCTTTGTTTATTATGTTGCTAGGGTGCTCATATTTGGTTGCTAGGGGCGTGGCTTAATACCTCAATAAGAATCCTCCGAGACTGATTGGATGCCTGAGTAAAATGAGCCCACCCCCATGTCTCTGTGACACTGTGCTGCAAAGATATCCATCTGGGCATTTTATAGTGGCAGTCTATGGGATATGTTGCTAGGGTGCCCAAAAATGGTTGCTAGGGGCGTGGCTTAATAGCTATGGGGCGATCCTGAGAGACTGATTGGATGCCTGACTAAATTGAGCCCACCCCCATGTCTCTACGACACTCTAAAGTGAAGATATTCCATCTGGGACGCTTTTATTCCCTTATATGGGCATGTTCCCTCCCCCATTATAAGTCAATGGGGAAATTTGGGTGGTCCTCACGCCCCAGGGGTGAAACTTATGCTGCGTTCCAGGCAACCTGTAACCCGTAACTCACGACTTCAAAACCACGACTCACGACTTTGAACTGGGAGTACATCGATCTAGTACGAGTTCACGGGTGGGAAGTCACGGGTTTGACTGCCGTTCCAGAGCACTTTCACCGGTAGAAGGTTGTAAAAACACGAGTTACAGGCTGCCTGGAACGCATAAGGTCGTGAGTCGTGGTTTTGAAGTCGTAACTCACGGGTTTAAAAACCTGCCTGGAACGCACCATTACACCCCAATGTGATGTATGTTCTTACACAGTCTGCCAGCCTCTTCAAATGTGGTAACCCACAAGTTTCTACAAATTTCTCGCTTGCAGCTATGACCCGTCAAAGTTTGTCGCAATGTTAAGTCAATGGAAAATTTGGGGTGTTTGAGCGCCCCGTTTAGGAATTCGGTAGGTCCCATCAGTTAGAAAAGTCATAGCACCCATCTACGGACCAGTCTTAAAAGTTTTGTAAAGTTTTGTGGGTGTAGCTTGAAAGCTCTAGGAGGAGTTACAATTGGTAAAAAGTATGAACAGAAGAAGAATAATAATAATAATAAGCTTAGATCGAAGAACAGTATGTTGGCTTTGTCAAGCCAACATAATAACTAGATATTAAAGTTTGAAGACAAACTTTATGTTGGCTTGAAAAAGCGTAGCCTGAACATTTAAAACGGTTTGACAGAAGTTTAGTTTAGTAGGCTGTCTGGCAGTTAGTATGTTTAAGTTTGAAGGTAGCATGATTTAGCATGATGCTATCATGATTAACATGAAGCTAGCATGATGCTAGCATGATTAGCATGAAGCTAATATGATGCTAGCATGATTAGCATGAAGCTAGCATGATTAGCATGAAGCTACCATGATGTAAGCATGATTAGCATGAAGCTAGCATGAGGCTAGCATGATTAGCATGAAGCTAGCATGATGCTAACATGATTAGCATGAAGCTAGCATGATGTTAACATGATAAGCATGAAGCTAGCATGATTAGCATGAAGCTAGCATGATGTTAGCATGATTAGCATGAAGCTAGCATGATGTTAGCATGGTTAGCGTATAGCTAGCATGATGTTAGCATGATTAGCATGAAGCTAGCATGATGCTAGCATGATTAGCATGAAGCTAGCATGAAGCTAGCATGATGTTAGCATGATTAGCATGAAGTTAGCATGATGTTAGCATGATTAGCATGAAGCTAGCATGATGTTAGCATGATTAGCATGAAGCTAGCATGATGTTAGCATGATTAGCATGAAGCTAGCATGATGTTAGCATGATTAGCATGAAGCTAGCATGATGTTAGCATGATTAGCATGAAGCTAGCATGATTAGCATGAATCTAACATGATGGTAGCATGATTAGCATGAAGCTAGCATGATGGTAGCATGATTAGCATGAAGCTAGCATGACGCTAGCATGATTAGCATGAAGCTAGCATGATGCTAGCATGATTAGCATGAAGCTAGCATGAAGCTAGCATGATTAGCATGGAGCTAGCATGAAGCTAGCATGATTAGCATGAAGCTAGCATGATGTTAGCATGATTAGCATGAAGTTAGCATGATGTTAGCATGATTAGCATGAAGCTAGCATGATGTTAGCATGATTAGCATGAAGCAAGCATGATGTTAGCATGATTAGCATGAAGCTAGCATGATGTTAGCATGATTAGCATGAAGCTAGCATGATGTTAGCATGATTAGCATGAAGCTAGCATGATTAGCATGAATCTAACATGATGGTAGCATGATTAGCATGAAGCTAGCATGATGCTAACATGATTAGCATGAAGCTAGCATGATGCTAGCATGATTAGCATGAAGCTAGCATGATGCTAGCATGATTAGCATGAAGCTAGCATGATGCTAGCATGATTAGCATGAAGCTAGCATGAAGCTAGCATGATTAGCATGAAGCTAGCATGATGTTAGCATGATTAGCATGAAGCTAGCATGATGCTAGCATGATTAGCATGAAGCTAGCATGATGCTAGCATGATTAGCATGAAGCTAGCATGATGCTAGCATGATTAGCATGAAGCTAGCATGAAGCTAGCATGATTAGCATGAAGCTAGCATGATGCTAGCATGATTAGCATGAAGCTAGCATGATGCTAACATGATGGTAGCATGATTAGCATGAAGCTAGCATGATGGTAGCATGATTAGCATGAAGCTAGCATGATGGTAGCATGATTAGCATGAAGCTAGCATGATGTTAGCATGATTAGCATGAAGCTAGCATGATGCTAACATGATGGTAGCATGATTAGCATGAAGCTAGCATGATGCTAGCATGAATCTAGCATGATGCTAGCATGATTTGCATGAAGCTAGCATGATGCTAGCATGATGGTAGCATGATTAGCATGAAGCTAGCATGATGGTAGCATGATTAGCATGAAGCTAGCATGATTAGCATGAAGCTAGCATGATGTTAGCATGATTAGCATGAAGCTAACATGATGCTAGCATGATTAGCATGAAGCTAGCATGATGCTAGCATGATTAGCATGAAGCTAGCATGATGCTAGCATGATTAGCATGAAGCTAGCATGATGCTAGCATGATTAGCATGAAGCTAGCATGATGCTAGCATGATTAGCATGAAGCTAGCATGATGCTAGCATGATTAGCATGAAGCTAGCATGATGTTAGCATGATTAGCATGAAGCTAGCATGATGTTAGCATGAATAGCATGAAGCTAAGATGATTTAGTATGAAGCTAGCATGATTAGCATGAAGCTAGCATGATGCTAGCATTATTAGCATGAAGCTAGCATGATTTAGCATGATGCTAGCATGATTTAGCATGAAGTTAGAAAGATTTATTATGCAATTAGCATAAAGCTAGCATGAAACTAGCATGAAGCTAGTATGACTTAGCTTGGAGCTAGCATGAAGCTAACATGACCCAAAGACCCAACCCCCATGTCTCTATGATGTTCAGATCCAGAGATATAAGGCTTCGTTTATTATGTTGCTAGGGTGCTCATATTTGGTTGCTAGGGGCGTGGCTTAATACCTCAATAAGAATCCTAAGAGACTGATTGGATTCCTGAGTAAAATGAGCCCACCCCTATGTCTCTATGACACTCTGGTGCAAAGATATCCATCTGGGCTTTTTATAATGGTAGTCTATGGGAGAGGTTGCTAGGGTACCCAAAATTGTTGCTAGGGGCGTGGATTAATAGCTTTGGGGTGATCCTAAGAGACTGATTGGATGCCTGAGTATAATGAGCCCACCCCCATGTCTCTACGACATTCTAAAGTGAAGATATTCCATCTGGGACGCTTTTATTCCCTTTTATGGGCATGTTTCCTGCCCCATTATAAGTCAATGGGAAATTTTGGGGGCCTCTTACACCCCAGGGGTACAGCTTACACCCCATTGTTAGGTATGTTCTTACACAGCCTGTCAGCCTCCTTAAATGTGGTAAGCCACAAGTTTCTACCAGTTTCTCACTCGCAGCTATGACCCATCAAAGTTTGTCTCAATGTTAAGTCAATGGAAATTTTGGGGTGTTCGAGCCCCCCGTTTAGGAATACGGAAGGTCCCATCAGTTAGAAAAGATATAGCACACTAAGTCAGACCAGTCTGAAGGTCCGTGGAAAATTTGGTGCATGTAGCTTGAAAGCTCTAGGACGAGTTAGTGTCGAAAATTTAGTCTCAGAAGAAAGCGGAATAATAATAATAACTAGATAGGTACATTTCCTGAAGAAAATGTGAAGTGGTGCTTGCCGTGGCAAAATTCTCGGGACAATATATGATTATACTCCAACCCAAAAGTAAAACGTTCCAACCCCCGTGTCTCTATGAGGTTTTGATGCAGAGATATAAGGCTTTGTTTATGCAGTTGCTAGGGTACTGTATTTGGTTGCTATGGAAAAATTTGGCATCCACTAGTGATTACACTCAGAGTCACGAGTTAAACGGTCCAACCCCCGTGTCTCTACGATGTTCTGATGCGGAGATATAAAGCTTTGTTTACACTGTTGCTAGGGTACTGTATTTGGTTGCTAGGGAAAAAATTGGCATCCCATAATGATTACACTCTAAGTCAGGAGTCAAACGGTCCAACCCCCGTGTCTCTACGATGTTCTGATGCGGAGATATAAGGCTTTGTTTACTCTGTTGCTAGGGTACTGTATTTGGTTGCTAGGGAAAAAATTGGGATCCCATAATGATTACACTCCGAGTCACGAGTCAAACGGTCCAACCCCCGTGTCTCTACGATGTTCTGATGCGGAGATATAAGGCTTTGTTTACTCTGTTGCTAGGGTACTGTATTTGGTTGCTAGGGAAAAAATTGGCATCCCATAATGATTACACTCTAAGTCAGGAGTCAAACGGTCCAACCCCTGTGTCTCTACGATGTTCTGATGCGGAGATATAAGGCTTTGTTTACTCTGTTGCTAGGGTACTGTATTTGGTTGCTAGGGAAAAAATTGGGATCCCATAATGATTACACTCCGAGTCACGAGTCAAACGGTCCAACCCCCGTGTCTCTACGATGTTCTGATGCGGAGATATAAGGCTTTGTTTACTCTGTTGCTAGGGTACTGTATTTGGTTGCTAGGGAAAAAATTGGCATCCCATAATGATTACACTCTGAGTCACTAGTCAAACGGTCCAAGCCCCGTGTCTCTACGATGTTCTGGTGCGGAGATATAAGGCTTTGTTTACTCTGTTGCTAGGGTACTGTATTTGGTTGCTAGTGAAAAAATTGGCATCCCATAATGATTACACTCTAAGTCAGGAGTCAAACGGTCCAACCCCCGTGTCTCTACGATGTTCTGATGCGGAGATATAAGGCTTTGTTTACTCTGTTGCTAGGGTACTGTATTTGGTTGCTAGGGAAAAAATTGGCATCCCATAATGATTACACTCTGAGTCACGAGTCAAACGGTCCAACCCCCGTGTCTGTACTATGTTCTGATGCGGAGATATAAGGCTTTGTTTACTCTGTTGCTAGGGTACTGTATTTGGTTGCTAGGGAAAAAATTGGGATCCCATAATGATTACACTCTGAGTCACGAGTCAAACGGTCCAACCCCCGTGTCTCTACGATGTTCTGATGCGGAGATATAAGGCTTTGTTTACTCTGTTGCTAGGGTACTGTATTTGGTTGCTAGGGAAAAAAATGGCATCCCATAATGATTACACTCTGAGTCACGAGTCAAACGGTCCAGCCCCCGTGTCTCTACGATGTTCTGATGCGGAGATATAAGGCTTTGTTTACTCTGTTGCTAGGGTACTGTATTTGGTTGCTAGGGAAAAAAATGGCATCCCATAATGATTACACTCTGAGTCACGAGTCAAACGGTCCAACCCCCGTGTCTCCACGATGTTCTGATGCTGAGATATAACTGTTTGAATTTTATGTTGCTAGGGTGCTCAAAAGTGGTTGCTAGGGGCGTGGCTTAATACCTATGTAAGGATCCTGAGAGACTGATTGGATGCCTGAGTAAAATGAGCCCACCACTATGTCTCTTTGACACTGTGGTGCAAAGATATCCATCTGGGCATTTTATAATGGCAGTCTATGGGAGATGTTGCTAGGGTGCCCAAAATTGTTGCTAGGGGCGTGGCTTAATAGCTCTGGGATGATCCTGAGAGACTGATTGGATGCCCGAGTAAAATGAGCCCACCCACTTATCTCTACGACACTGTAAACCAAAGATATCCCATCTGGAACTGTTTTATTCCCTTATATGGGCATGTTTCCTGCCCCATTATAAGTCAATGGGAATTTTCGGGTGCCTCTTATACCCCAGGGGTACAACTTACACCCCAATGTGATGTATGTTCTTACAGAGCCTACCACCCTCTTCAAATTTAGTAACCCACATGTTTCTAAGGAATCCTCACTCGTACCTATGACCCGTCAAAATTTTTGCAATGTTAAGTCTATGGGATTTTGCCCCATTGACTTTTCATTAGGCATTTTTGGGCACCTCTTACACCCCAGGGGTACAACTTACACCCCATTATGATGTATGTTCTTAGAGAGCCTACCACCCTCTTCAAATGTTGTAACCCACATGTTTCTATAAAATCCTCGAGCGGAGCTATGACTCGTCAAAGTTGGGCGCAATGTTAAGTCAATGGGATTTTTCGGGTGGTTTTTCGCCCCCCTTTCAGAAATCCTGCACCCGATCGCTTATAAAAGTCATAGCACACCTCTCCTCAATAATCCGGTCGATTTGAGCCCTCTTTCATGGGACTACGTTAAACCGTGCGGGACGAGTTACGCGCCGAAAAAGTGTCCAGAAAAAGAAGAATAATAATAATAAGTATGGGGAATAATAATAGTGATGCCTTGCATAAATGCAAGCACCACTAATAATAATAATAAGTTTAAGAGCAATAACAATATGTTGGCTTTTTCAAGCCAACATAATAAGTATGAGGAATAGTAATAGTGATGCCTTGCATAAATGCAAGCACCACTAACTAGATAGGTACATTTACTGAAGAAAATGTGAAGTGGTGCTTGCCGTGGCAAATTTCGGGGGAAAATATATGATTATACTCCAAGCCAAAAGTAAAACAATTCAACCCACATGTCTCTACGATATTCTGATGCGAAGATATAAGGCTTTGTTTATTCGGTTGCTAGGGTACTGTATTTGGTTGCTAGGGAAAAAAATGGCATCCCATAATGATCACACTCTGAGTCACGAGTCAAACGGTCCAACCCCCGTGTCTCTACGATGTTCTGATGCGGAGATATAAGGCTTTGTTTTCTCTGTTGCTAGGGTACTGTATTTGGTTGCTAGGGAAAAAATTGGCATCCCATAATGATTACACTCTGAGTCACGAGTCAAACGGTCCAACCCCCGTGTCTCTACGATGTTCTGATGCGGAGATATAAGGTTTTGTTTACTCTGTTGCTAGGGTACTGTATTTGGTTGCTAGGGAAAAAATTGGCATCCCATAATGATTACACTCTGAGTCACGAGTCAAACGGTCCAACCCCCGTGTCTCTACGATGTTCTGATGCGGAGATATAAGGTTTTGTTTACTCTGTTGCTAGGGTACTGTATTTGGTTGCTAGGGAAAAAATTGGCATCCCATAATGATTACACTCTGAGTCACTAGTCAAACGGTCCAACCCCCGTGTCTCTACGATGTTCTGATGTCAAGATATAACTGTTTGAATTTTATGTTGCTAGGGTGCTTAAAAGTGGTTGCTAGGGGCGTGGCTTAATAGCTCTGGGACTATCCTGATAAATTGATTGGATGTCTGAGTAAAATGAGCCCACCCCCATGTCTCTACGACATTGTAAAGCGAAGATATCCCATCTGGAACTTTTTTATTCCCTTATATGGGCATGTTTCCTGCCCCATTATAAGTCAATGGGAATTTTCGGGTGCCTCTTACACCCCAGGGGTACAGCTTACACCCCTATGTGATGTATGTTCTTACAGAGTCTATCACCCTCTTCAAATGTTGTAACCTACATGTTTCTACAAAATCCTCAAGCGGAGCTATGACCCGTCAAAGTTCGGCCCAATGTTAAGTCAATGGGATTTTTCGGGTGGTTTTTCGCCCCCCTTTCGAAAATCCTGCACCCGATCGCTTATAAAAGTCATAGCACACCTCTCCTTAATAATCCGGTCGATTTGAGCCCTCTTTCATGGGACTGTGGCAAACCGTGCGGGACGAGTTACGCGCCGAAAAATGTGCAGACATAAGAATAAGATATAACTAGATAGGTACATTTCCTGAAGAAAATGTGAGTGGTGCTTGCCGTGGCATGTTTCAAGGGACAATTTATGATTATACTCCAAGCCAAAAGTCAAACGATCCAACCCCCGTGTCTCTACGATGTTCTGATGCGGAGATATAAGGCTTTGTTTACTCTGTTGCTAGGGTACTGTATATGGTTGCTAGGGAAAAAATTGGCATCCACTAGTGATTACACTTCCAGTCACGAGTCAAACGGTCCAACCCCCATGTCTCTACGATGTTCTGATGCAGAGATATAAGGCTTTGTTTACTCTGTTGCTAGGGTACTGTATTTGGTTGCTAGGGAAAAAAATGGCATCCACTAGTGATTACCCTTTGAGTCACGAGTCAAACGGTCCAAACCCCGTGTCTCTACGATGTTCTGATGCGGAGATATAAGGCTTTGTTTACTCTGTTGCTAGGGTACTGTATTTGGTTGCTAGGGGAAACAATGGCATCCACTAGTGATTACCCTCCGAGTCACGAGTCAAACGGTCCAAACCCCGTGTCTCTACGATGTTCTGATGCGGAGATATAAGGCTTTGTTTACTCTGTTGCTAGGGTACTGTATTTGGTTGCTAGGGAAAAAAATGGCATCCACTAGTGATTACCCTCCGAGTCACGAGTCAAACGGTCCAAACCCCGTGTCTCTACGATGTTCTGATGCGGAGATATAAGGCTTTGTTTACTCTGTTGCTAGGGTACTGTATTTGGTTGCTAGGGAAAAAAATGGCATCCACTAGTGATTACCCTCCGAGTCACGAGTCAAACGGTCCAACCCCCGTGTCTCTACGATGTTCTGATGCGGAGATATAAGGCTTTGTTTACTCTGTTGCTAGGGTACTGTATTTGGTTGCTAGGGAAAAAAATTGCATCCACTAGTGATTACCCTCCGAGTCATGAGTCAAACGGTCCAACCCCCGTGTCTCTACGATGTTCTGATGTGGAGATATAAGGCTTTGTTTACTCTGTTGCTAAGGTACTGTATTTGGTTGCTAGGGGCGTGGCTTGGGAGTGGCCAATGATGTGCCCAGTGATTACACTCCGAGTCACAAGTAAAACGGTCCAACCCCCGTGTCTCTACGATGTTCTGATGCGGAGATATAAGGCTTTGTTTACTCTGTTGCTAGGGTACTGTATTTGGTTGCTAGGGGCGTGGCTTGGGAGTGGCCAATTATGTGCCCAGTGATTACACTCCGAGTCACAAGTAAAACGGTCCAAACCCCGTGTCTCTACGATGTTCTGATGCGGAGATATAAGGCTTTGTTTATTCGGTTGCTAGGGTACTGTATTTGGTTGCTAGGGAAAAAAATGGCATCCCATAATGATCACACTCTGAGTCACGAGTCAAACGGTCCAACCCCCGTGTCTCTACGATGTTCTGATGCGGAGATATAAGGCTTTGTTTTCTCTGTTGCTAGGGTACTGTATTTGGTTGCTAGGGAAAAAATTGGCATCCCATAATGATTACACTCTGAGTCACGAGTCAAACGGTCCAACCCCCGTGTCTCTACGATGTTCTGATGCGGAGATATAAGGTTTTGTTTACTCTGTTGCTAGGGTACTGTATTTGGTTGCTAGGGAAAAAATTGGCATCCCATAATGATTACACTCTGAGTCACGAGTCAAACGGTCCAACCCCCGTGTCTCTACGATGTTCTGATGCGGAGATATAAGGTTTTGTTTACTCTGTTGCTAGGGTACTGTATTTGGTTGCTAGGGAAAAAATTGGCATCCCATAATGATTACACTCTGAGTCACTAGTCAAACGGTCCAACCCCCGTGTCTCTACGATGTTCTGATGTCAAGATATAACTGTTTGAATTTTATGTTGCTAGGGTGCTTAAAAGTGGTTGCTAGGGGCGTGGCTTAATAGCTCTGGGACTATCCTGATAAATTGATTGGATGTCTGAGTAAAATGAGCCCACCCCCATGTCTCTACGACATTGTAAAGCGAAGATATCCCATCTGGAACTTTTTTATTCCCTTATATGGGCATGTTTCCTGCCCCATTATAAGTCAATGGGAATTTTCGGGTGCCTCTTACACCCCAGGGGTACAGCTTACACCCCTATGTGATGTATGTTCTTACAGAGTCTATCACCCTCTTCAAATGTTGTAACCTACATGTTTCTACAAAATCCTCAAGCGGAGCTATGACCCGTCAAAGTTCGGCCCAATGTTAAGTCAATGGGATTTTTCGGGTGGTTTTTCGCCCCCCTTTCGAAAATCCTGCACCCGATCGCTTATAAAAGTCATAGCACACCTCTCCTTAATAATCCGGTCGATTTGAGCCCTCTTTCATGGGACTGTGGCAAACCGTGCGGGACGAGTTACGCGCCGAAAAATGTGCAGACATAAGAATAAGATATAACTAGATAGGTACATTTCCTGAAGAAAATGTGAGTGGTGCTTGCCGTGGCATGTTTCAAGGGACAATTTATGATTATACTCCAAGCCAAAAGTCAAACGATCCAACCCCCGTGTCTCTACGATGTTCTGATGCGGAGATATAAGGCTTTGTTTACTCTGTTGCTAGGGTACTGTATATGGTTGCTAGGGAAAAAATTGGCATCCACTAGTGATTACACTTCCAGTCACGAGTCAAACGGTCCAACCCCCATGTCTCTACGATGTTCTGATGCAGAGATATAAGGCTTTGTTTACTCTGTTGCTAGGGTACTGTATTTGGTTGCTAGGGAAAAAAATGGCATCCACTAGTGATTACCCTTTGAGTCACGAGTCAAACGGTCCAAACCCCGTGTCTCTACGATGTTCTGATGCGGAGATATAAGGCTTTGTTTACTCTGTTGCTAGGGTACTGTATTTGGTTGCTAGGGGAAACAATGGCATCCACTAGTGATTACCCTCCGAGTCACGAGTCAAACGGTCCAAACCCCGTGTCTCTACGATGTTCTGATGCGGAGATATAAGGCTTTGTTTACTCTGTTGCTAGGGTACTGTATTTGGTTGCTAGGGAAAAAAATGGCATCCACTAGTGATTACCCTCCGAGTCACGAGTCAAACGGTCCAAACCCCGTGTCTCTACGATGTTCTGATGCGGAGATATAAGGCTTTGTTTACTCTGTTGCTAGGGTACTGTATTTGGTTGCTAGGGAAAAAAATGGCATCCACTAGTGATTACCCTCCGAGTCACGAGTCAAACGGTCCAACCCCCGTGTCTCTACGATGTTCTGATGCGGAGATATAAGGCTTTGTTTACTCTGTTGCTAGGGTACTGTATTTGGTTGCTAGGGAAAAAAATTGCATCCACTAGTGATTACCCTCCGAGTCATGAGTCAAACGGTCCAACCCCCGTGTCTCTACGATGTTCTGATGTGGAGATATAAGGCTTTGTTTACTCTGTTGCTAAGGTACTGTATTTGGTTGCTAGGGGCGTGGCTTGGGAGTGGCCAATGATGTGCCCAGTGATTACACTCCGAGTCACAAGTAAAACGGTCCAACCCCCGTGTCTCTACGATGTTCTGATGCGGAGATATAAGGCTTTGTTTACTCTGTTGCTAGGGTACTGTATTTGGTTGCTAGGGGCGTGGCTTGGGAGTGGCCAATTATGTGCCCAGTGATTACACTCCGAGTCACAAGTAAAACGGTCCAAACCCCGTGTCTCTACGATGTTCTGATGCGGAGATATAAGGCTTTGTTTATTCGGTTGCTAGGGTGCTCAAATTTGGTTGCTAGGGGCGTGGCTTGGGAGTGGCCAATGATGTGCCCAATTGTTACACCCCTAGTCACAAGTAAAACGGTCCAACCCCCGTGTCTCTACGATGTTCTGATGCCGAGATATAACTGTTTGTATTTTATGTTGCTAGGGTGCTCAAAAGTGGTTGCTAGGGGCGTGGCTTAGTAAGTCTGTAAGGATCCTGAGAGACTGATTGGATGCCTGAGTAAAATGAGCCCACCCCCATGTCTCTATGACACTGTGGTGCAAAGATATCCATCCGGGCATTTTATAATGGCAGTCTATGGTATAGGTTGCTAGGGTGCCCAAAATGGTTGCTATGGTAACCTTACACCCCATTGTGGGGGACGTCCTGACAGAGTCTAGCACCCTCTTCAAATTTAGTAACCCACATGTTTCTATGAAATCCTGGCTCGGACCTATGACCCGTCAAAATTTTTGCAATGTAAGTCTATGGGATTTTGCCCCATTGACTTTTCATTGGGGCACTTTTGGGCACCTCTTACACCCCAGGGGTACAACTTACACCCCATTGTGATCCATGTTCTTACAGAGCCTACCACCCTCTTCAAATGTTGTAAATGTTATGTTATGATTATACTCCAAGCCAAAAGTCAAACGATCCAACCCCCGTGTCTCTACGATGTTCTGATGCGGAGATATAAGGCTTTGTTTACTCTGTTGCTAGGGTACTGTATATGGTTGCTAGGGAAAAAATTGGCATCCACTAGTGATTACACTTCCAGTCACGAGTCAAACGGTCCAACCCCCATGTCTCTACGATGTTCTGATGCAGAGATATAAGGCTTTGTTTACTCTGTTGCTAGGGTACTGTATTTGGTTGCTAGGGAAAAAAATGGCATCCACTAGTGATTACCCTTTGAGTCACGAGTCAAACGGTCCAAACCCCGTGTCTCTACGATGTTCTGATGCGGAGATATAAGGCTTTGTTTACTCTGTTGCTAGGGTACTGTATTTGGTTGCTAGGGGAAACAATGGCATCCACTAGTGATTACCCTCCGAGTCACGAGTCAAACGGTCCAAACCCCGTGTCTCTACGATGTTCTGATGCGGAGATATAAGGCTTTGTTTACTCTGTTGCTAGGGTACTGTATTTGGTTGCTAGGGAAAAAAATGGCATCCACTAGTGATTACCCTCCGAGTCACGAGTCAAACGGTCCAAACCCCGTGTCTCTACGATGTTCTGATGCGGAGATATAAGGCTTTGTTTACTCTGTTGCTAGGGTACTGTATTTGGTTGCTAGGGAAAAAAATGGCATCCACTAGTGATTACCCTCCGAGTCACGAGTCAAACGGTCCAACCCCCGTGTCTCTACGATGTTCTGATGCGGAGATATAAGGCTTTGTTTACTCTGTTGCTAGGGTACTGTATTTGGTTGCTAGGGAAAAAAATTGCATCCACTAGTGATTACCCTCCGAGTCATGAGTCAAACGGTCCAACCCCCGTGTCTCTACGATGTTCTGATGTGGAGATATAAGGCTTTGTTTACTCTGTTGCTAAGGTACTGTATTTGGTTGCTAGGGGCGTGGCTTGGGAGTGGCCAATGATGTGCCCAGTGATTACACTCCGAGTCACAAGTAAAACGGTCCAACCCCCGTGTCTCTACGATGTTCTGATGCGGAGATATAAGGCTTTGTTTACTCTGTTGCTAGGGTACTGTATTTGGTTGCTAGGGGCGTGGCTTGGGAGTGGCCAATTATGTGCCCAGTGATTACACTCCGAGTCACAAGTAAAACGGTCCAAACCCCGTGTCTCTACGATGTTCTGATGCGGAGATATAAGGCTTTGTTTATTCGGTTGCTAGGGTGCTCAAATTTGGTTGCTAGGGGCGTGGCTTGGGAGTGGCCAATGATGTGCCCAATTGTTACACCCCTAGTCACAAGTAAAACGGTCCAACCCCCGTGTCTCTACGATGTTCTGATGCCGAGATATAACTGTTTGTATTTTATGTTGCTAGGGTGCTCAAAAGTGGTTGCTAGGGGCGTGGCTTAGTAAGTCTGTAAGGATCCTGAGAGACTGATTGGATGCCTGAGTAAAATGAGCCCACCCCCATGTCTCTATGACACTGTGGTGCAAAGATATCCATCCGGGCATTTTATAATGGCAGTCTATGGTATAGGTTGCTAGGGTGCCCAAAATGGTTGCTATGGTAACCTTACACCCCATTGTGGGGGACGTCCTGACAGAGTCTAGCACCCTCTTCAAATTTAGTAACCCACATGTTTCTATGAAATCCTGGCTCGGACCTATGACCCGTCAAAATTTTTGCAATGTAAGTCTATGGGATTTTGCCCCATTGACTTTTCATTGGGGCACTTTTGGGCACCTCTTACACCCCAGGGGTACAACTTACACCCCATTGTGATCCATGTTCTTACAGAGCCTACCACCCTCTTCAAATGTTGTAACCCACATGTTTCTACAAAATCCTCGAGCGGAGCTATGACTCGTCAAAGTTGGGCGCAATGTTAAGTCAATGGGATTTTTTGGGTGGTTTTTCGCCCCCCTTTCGGAAATCCTGCACCCGATCGCTTATAAAAGTCATAGCACACCTCTCCTCAATAAGCCGGTCGATTTGAGCCCTAATTTATGGGTCTACGACAAAGCGTGCGGGACGAGTTACGCGCCGAAAAAGTGTCCAGAAAAAGAAGAATAATAACTAGATATTAAAGTTTGAGGACAAACTTTATGTTGGCTTGACAAAGCCTGGTTTGAACGTTTAAGACAGTTTGACAGTAGTTTGACAGAAGTTTGGTTTAGTAGGCTATCTTGTTGTTAGTATGCTTAAGTATGAAGCTTTTTAAAATAAAGCTAACATAATTTAGCATAAAGCTAGCCTGATTTAGCATGAAGCTAACATGATTTAGGATAAAGTCAGCATAAAGCTAATATGTTTAAAGACCCAACCCCCATGTCTCTATGATGTTCTGATGCGGAGATGTAAGGCTTTGTTTGTTCTGTTGCTAGGGTACTAAGTTTGGTTGCTAGGGAGAAAATCGGCATCCCATAATGATTACACTTCAAGCCACAAGTAAAACGGTCCAACCCCCGTGTCTCTATGATGTTCTGATGCGGAGATATAAGGCTTTGTTTATTCCGTTGCTAGGGTACTAAGTTTGGTTGCTAGGGAGAAAATTGGCATCCCATAATGATCAACCTTCAAGCCACAAGTAAAACGGTCCAACCCCCGTGTCTCTATGATGTTCTGAAGCGGAGATATAAGGCTTTGTTTATTCCGTTGCTAGGGTACTAAGTTTGGTTGCTAGGGAGAAAATTGGCATCCCATAATGATCAACCTTCAAGCCACAAGTAAAACGGTCCAACCCCCGTGTCTCTAAGATGTTTTGAAGCGGAGAAATAAGTCTTTGTTTATTCCGTTGCTAGGGTACTAAGTTTGGTTGCTAGGGAGAAAATTGGCATCCCATAATGATTACACTTCAAGCCACAAGTCAAACGGTCCAACCCCCATGTCTCTATGATGTTCTGAAGCGGAGATGTAAGGCTTTGTTTATTCCGTTGCTAGGGTACTAAGTTTGGTTGCTAGGGAGAAAAATGGCATCCCATAATGATCAACCTTCAAGCCACAAGTAAAACGGTCCAACCCCCATGTCTCTATGATGTTCTGAAGCGGAGATATAAGGCTTTGTTTATTCCGTTGCTAGGGTACTAAGTTTGGTTGCTAGGGAGAAAATTGGCATCCCATAATGATCAACCTTCAAGCCACAAGTAAAACGGTCCAACCCCCGTGTCTCTATGATGTTCTGAAGCGGAGATATAAGGCTTTGTTTATTCCGTTGCTAGGGTACTAAGTTTGGTTGCTAGGGAGAAAATTGGCATCCCATAATGATCAACCTTCAAGCCACAAGTAAAACGGTCCAACCCCCATGTCTCTATGATGTTCTGAAGCGGAGATATAAGGCTTTGTTTATTCCGTTGCTAGGGTACTGTATTTGGTTGCTAGGGAGAAAATTGGCATCCCATAATGATCAACCTTCAAGCCACAAGTAAAACGGTCCAACCCCCGTGTCTCTATGATGTTCTGAAGCGGAGATATAAGGCTTTGTTTATTCCGTTGCTAGGGTACTAAGTTTGGTTGCTAGGGAGAAAATTGGCATCCCATAATGATCAACCTTCAAGCCACAAGTAAAACGGTCCAACCCCCATGTCTCTATGATGTTCTGAAGCGGAGATATAAGGCTTTGTTTATTCCGTTGCTAGGGTACTGTATTTGGTTGCTAGGGAGAAAATTGGCATCCCATAATGATCAACCTTCAAGCCACAAGTAAAACGGTCCAACCCCCATGTCTCTATGATGTTCTGAAGCGGAGATATAAGGCTTTGTTTATTCCGTTGCTAGGGTACTAAGTTTGGTTGCTAGGGAGAAAATTGGCATCCCATAATGATCAACCTTCAAGCCACAAGTAAAACGGTCCAACCCCCGTGTCTCTATGATGTTCTGAAGCGGAGATATAAGGCTTTGTTTATTCCGTTGCTAGGGTACTAAGTTTGGTTGCTAGGGAGAAAATTGGCATCCCATAATGATCAACCTTCAAGCCACAAGTAAAACGGTCCAACCCCCATGTCTCTATGATGTTCTGAAGCGGAGATATAAGGCTTTGTTTATTCCGTTGCTAGGGTACTGTATTTGGTTGCTAGGGAGAAAATTGGCATCCCATAATGATCAACCTTCAAGCCACAAGTAAAACGGTCCAACCCCCGTGTCTCTATGATGTTCTGAAGCGGAGATATAAGGCTTTGTTTATTCCGTTGCTAGGGTACTAAGTTTGGTTGCTAGGGAGAAAATTGGCATCCCATAATGATCAACCTTCAAGCCACAAGTAAAACGGTCCAACCCCCATGTCTCTACGACACTCTAAAGTGAAGATATTTCATCTGGGACGCTTCTATTCCTTTATATGGGCATGTTTCCTGCCCCATTATAAGTCAATGGGAAATTTTGGGGGCCTCTTACACCCCAGGGGTACAGCTTACACCCCAATGTGATGTATGTTCTTACAGAGCCTGCCAGCCTCTTCAAATGTGGTAACCCACAAGTTTCTACAAATTTCTCGCTTGCAGCTATGACCCGTCAAAGTTTGTCGCAATGTTAAGTCAATGGAAAATTTGGGGTGTTTGAGCGCCCCGTTTAGGAATTCGGTAGGTCCCATCAGTTAGAAAAGTCATAGCAACAATCTACGTACCAGTCTTAAAAGTTTTGTAAAGTTTTGTGGGTGTAGCTTGAAAGCTCTAGGAGGAGTTACTGTGAGAAAAAGTTTGTACCAGAAGAAGAATAATAATAATAATAATAATAAGCTTAGATCGAAGAACAGTATGTTGGCTTTGTCAAGCCAACATAATAATATCTTTGAGCAATAATAATAGTGATGCTTTGCATAAATGCAAGCACCACTAACTAGATAGGTACATTTCCTGAAGAAAATGTGAGTGGTGCTTGCCGTGGAAAATTTCGGGGGACAATATATGATTATACTCCAAGCCAAAAGTAAAACAGTTCAACCCACATGTCTCTACGATATTCTGATGCGAAGATATAAGGCTTTGTTTATTCGGTTGCTAGGGTACTGTATTTGGTTGCTAGGGAGAAAATTGGCTTCCACTAGTGATTACACTCCGAGTCACGAGTCAAACGGTCAAACCCCCGTGTCTCTACGATGTTCTGATGTGGAGATAAAAGGCTTTGTTTACTCTGTTGCTAGGGTAATGTATTTGGTTGCTAGGGAGAAAATTGGCATCCACTAGTGATTACACTCTGAGTCACGAGTCAAACGGTCCAAACCCAGTGTCTCTACGATGTTCTGATGCGGAGATATAAGGGTTTGTTTACTCTGTTGCTAGGGTACTGTATTTGGTTGCTAGGGAAAAAATGGCATCCACTAGTGATTACCCTCCGAGTCATGAGTCAAACGGTCCAACCCCCGTGTCTCTACGATGTTCTGATGCGGAGATATAAGGCTTTGTTTACTCTGTTGCTAGGGTACTGTATTTGGTTGCTAAGGAAAAAATGGCATCCACTAGTGATTACCCTCCGAGTCACGAGTCAAACGATCCAACCCCCGTGTCTCTACGATGTTCTGATGCGGAGATATAAGGCTTTGTTTACTCTGTTGCTAGGGTACTGTATTTGGTTGCTAGGGAAAAAAATGGCATCCACTAGTGATTACCCTCCGAGTCACAAGTCAAACGGTCCAACCCCCGTGTCTCTACGATGTTCTGATGCGGAGATATAAGGCTTTGTTTACTCTGTTGCTAGGGTACTGTATTTGGTTGCTAGGGAAAAAAATTGCATCCACTAGTGATTACCCTCCGAGTCATGAGTCAAACGGTCCAACCCCTGTGTCTCTACAATGTTCTGATGCGGAGATATAAGGCTTTGTTTACTCTGTTGCTAGGGTACTGTATTTGGTTGCTAGGGAAAAAAATGGCATCCACTAGTGATTACCCTCCGAGTCACGAGTCAAACGGTCCAAACCCCATGTCTCTACGATGTTCTGATGCGGAGATATAAGGCTTTGTTTACTCTGTTGCTAGGGTAATGTATTTGGTTGCTAGGGAGAAAATTGGCATCCACTAGTGATTACACTCCGAGTCACGAGTCAAACGGTCCAAACCCCGTGTCTCTATGATGTTCTGATGCGGAGATATAAGGGTTTGTTTACTCTGTTGCTAGGGTACTGTATTTGGTTGCTAGGGAAAAAAATGGCATCCACTAGTGATTACCCTCCGAGTCATGAGTCAAACGGTCCAACCCCCATGTCTCTACGATGTTCTGATGTGGAGATATAAGGCTTTGTTTACTCTGTTGCTAGGGTACTGTATTTGGTTTCTAGGGGCGTGGCTTGGGAGTGGCCAATGATGTGCCCAGTGATTACACTCCGAGTCACAAGTAAAACGGTCCAACCCCCGTGTCTCTACGATGTTCTGATGCGGAGATATAAGGCTTTGTTTACTCTGTTGCTAGGGTACTGTATTTGGTTGCTAGGGGCGTGGATTGGGAGTGGCCAATGATGTGCCCAGTGATTACACCCCGAGTCACGAGTCAAACGGTCCAACCCCCGTGTCTGTACGATGTTCTGATGCGGAGATATAAGGCTTTGTTTACTCTGTTGCTAGGGTACTGTATTTGGTTGCTAGGGAAAAAATTGGGATCCCATAATGATTACACTCCGAGTCACGAGTCAAACGGTCCAACCCCCGTGTCTCTACGATGTTCTGATGCGGAGATATAAGGCTTTGTTTACTCTGTTGCTAGGGTACTGTTTTTGGTTGCTAGGGAAAAAAATGGCATCCCATAATGATTACACTCCGAGTCACGAGTCAAACGGACCAACCCCCGTGTCTCTACGATGTTCTGATGCGGAGATATAAGGCTTTGTTTACTCTGTTGCTAGGGTACTGTATTTGGTTGCTATGGAAAAAATTGGCATCCCATAATGATTACACTCTGAGTCACGAGTCAAACGGTCCAACCCCCGTGTCCCTACGATGTTCTGATGCGGAGATATAAGGCTTTGTTTACTCTGTTGCTAGGGTACTCTATTTGGTTGCTAGGGAAAAAATTGGCATCCCATAATGATTACACTCCGAGTCACGAGTCAAACGGTCCAACCCCTGTGTCTCTACGATGTTCTGATGCGGAGATATAAGGCTTTGTTTACTCTGTTGCTAGGGTACTGTATTTGGTTGCTAGGGAAAAAATTGGCATCCCATAATGATTACACGCCGAGTCACTAGTCAAACGGTCCAACCCCCGTGTTTCTACGATGTTCTGGTGCGGAGATATAACACTCTGTTGCTAGGGTACTGTATTTGGTTGCTAGGGAAAAAATTGGCATCCCATAGTGATTACACTCCGAGTCACGAGTCAAACGGTCCAACCCCCGTGTCTTTACGATGTTCTGATGCGGAGATATAAGGCTTTGTTTACTCTGTTGCTAGGGTACTCTATTTGGTTGCTAGGGAAAAAAATGGCATCCCATAATGATTACACTCTGAGTCACGAGTCAAACGGTCCAACCCCCGTGTCTCTACGATGTTCTGATGCGGAGATATAAGGCTTTGTTTACTCTGTTGCTAGGGTACTGTATTTGGTTGCTAGGGAAAAAAATGGCATCCCATAATGATTACACTCTGAGTCACGAGTCAAACGGTCCAGCCCCCGTGTCTCTACGATGTTCTGATGCGGAGATATAAGGCTTTGTTTACTCTGTTGCTAGGGTACTGTATTTGGTTGCTAGGGAAAAAAATGGCATCCCATAATGATTACACTCTGAGTCACGAGTCAAACGGTCCAACCCCCGTGTCTCTACGATGTTCTGATGCTGAGATATAACTGTTTGAATTTTATGTTGCTAGGGTGCTCAAAAGTGGTTGCTAGGGGCGTGGCTTAATACCTATGTAAGGATCCTGAGAGACTGATTGGATGCCTGAGTAAAATGAGCCCACCCCTATGTCTCTTTGACACTGTGGTGCAAAGATATCCATCTGGGCATTTTATAATGGCAGTCTATGGGAGATGTTGCTAGGGTGCCCAAAATTGTTGCTAGGGGCGTGGCTTAATAGCTCTGGGATGATCCTGAGAGACTGATTGGATGCCCGAGTAAAATGAGCCCACCCACTTATCTCTACGACACTGTAAACCAAAGATATCCCATCTGGAACTGTTTTATTCCCTTATATGGGCATGTTTCCTGCCCCATTATAAGTCAATGGGAATTTTCGGGTGCCTCTTATACCCCAGGGGTACAACTTACACCCCAATGTGATGTATGTTCTTACAGAGCCTACCACCCTCTTCAAATTTAGTAACCCACATGTTTCTAAGGAATCCTCACTCGTACCTATGACCCGTCAAAATTTTTGCAATGTTAAAGGGATACTTCACCGATTTAGCATTCAGCTTTGTATCTGTAGAAACCCGGCAGTATTACTGAATGACCATGTTTCCCTCCCTCATTTCCCCCTGAGAGGAGAGATATCTGCATTTTGGTTCTGCAAAAAAGTCCTCCGATGATGCAAAAATCGTCATATTACATCATCGGAGGACTTTTTTGCAGAACCAATATGCAGATATCTCTCCTCTCAGGGGGAAATGAGGGAGGGAAACATGGTCATTCAGTAATACTGCCGGGTTTCTACAGATACAAAGCTGAATGCTAAATCGGTGAAGTATCCCTTTAACCCTCGTGTGGTGTTCATATTTCTGTTACTTAGACAATGTTTGTGGGTCTAGTGGACCCGCTGTATTATTCGTATCTTTAAACCAATGCAGTCATACAAATTTATGTAATATTGTTTACAGATGATTACTTTAGCCTTATTGCAAGTAATATAGACAGAATTTTTGGTTAATTTTTGTCATTTACCACTGGTAGAGGACTATTTATAGATTAAAGTGCTATTCGTTTTTGGGATAATATGAAATAAGAGAAGAAAATTCTATTCTCCTCCAGATGTTTTTCTAAAATAAGTATTTTGAGCACTTTTTCATCTCAAATAAGTTTTTCATCACTTTTATGTTTAATTATTTGAACTTAGTTTGAAATTGTACACATTTGTGTCCGTCTACACAGTACAGGCCCCATCTGAAAAGATGCGGTATCATAATACATCATCCACACTGAACACATAATCTGTTCATGACAGCCTGCACAACACATAAGAAGCAGATTTTTACTGTGTAGCTGTGTTGCATGTGCATTTCTTGTGTTTTATAGACGTATACTGTGTCTTCCTGTCCATGTTATGTCCACACACACTGCAGTACAATGTGTTGCTATTGGCTACAACCTACAATGATGAAAATGCCTGGATATGAAATTTTACTTTCTCTATTTCTCACTCTCTCTCACACACTCATACACACACAAACACACACACACACACACACACACACACACACACACACACACACACACACACACACACACACACACACACACACACACACACACACACACCATAGGTTTTGTGGTAAACTCATGGTTTTACAAATGGTAATCAATACACCAATTTACCATGATTACTACACTTTTACTATAATACAACCATGGTTATTTTTTGTAAGGGATATAATGGTAAAATGTAGAATGGTTCCTGTTAGACAAAAGGTAAAGTTTTTGGGACAGTGGGGGCAGTCAAGTGTTCATGCTTGATATATAACATGTTGTATCCTTGCGCTGTTACAGCAAGTGCAGAAGGACAAAACTCTGACATGCATCCATCACATATGTACAGACATATATACAAACACACTCATGCACTCACAGGAGTCCCAGATAAGAGAAAAACAGAGTAAAGTTACATAGCACATTCAATTTTTACACTCTTATTACCCCCGGGTCCAGTTTACCCGAACACCACATATGTAATATAAATGTGTAGGGGGTTGTACGGTGTTCATTCATTATAAAGTTGATTATTTTTATGTTCTTTATAGAAGATGAGCCAAGGCCAATGAATCTGAGGTTGAAACAACAATTAATTGCATAATTTTTCTTTTGGTAAACATTAAAAACGGGTCCCACAGACCCGAACACCACACAAGGGTTAAGTCTATGGGATTTTGCCCCATTGACTTTTCATTAGGCATTTTTGGGCACCTCTTACACCCCAGGGGTACAACTTACACCCCATTATGATGTATGTTCTTAGAGAGCCTACCACCCTCTTCAAATGTTGTAACCCACATGTTTCTATAAAATTCTCGAGCGGAGCTATGACTCGTCAAAGTTGGGCGCAATGTTAAGTCAATGGGATTTTTCGGGTGGTTTTTCGCCCCCCTTTCAGAAATCCTGCACCCGATCGCTTATAAAAGTCATAGCACACCTCTCCTCAATAATCCGGTCGATTTGAGCCCTCTTTCATGGGACTACGTTAAACCGTGCGGGACGAGTTACGCGCCGAAAAAGTGTCCAGAAAAAGAAGAATAATAATAATAAGTATGGGGAATAATAATAGTGATGCCTTGCATAAATGCAAGCACCACTAATAATAAATATGAGCAATAGTAATAGTGATGCCTTGCATAAATGCAAGCACCACTAACTAGATAGGTACATTTCCTGAAGAAAATGTGAGTGGTGCTTGCCGTGGCAAGTTTCGGGGACAATTTATGATTATACTCCAATCCAAAAGTAAAATGGTCCAACCCCCGTGTCTCTACGATGTTCTGATGCAGAGATATAAGGCTTTGTTTATTTGGTTGCTAGGGTACTGTATTTGGTTGCTAGGGAAAAAAATTGGCATCCACTAGTGATTACACTTCGAGTCACGAGTCAAACGGTCCAACCCCCGTGTCTCTACGATGTTCTGATGTGGAGATATTAGGCTTTGTTTATTCTGTTGCTAGGGTACTGTATTTGGTTGCTAGGGGGAAAACGGCATCCACTAGTGATTACACTTCGAGTCACAAGTCAAACGGTCCAACCCCCGTGTCTCTACGATGTTCTGATGCAGAGATATAAGGCTTTGTTTATTCCGTTGCTAGGGTGTTCATATTTGGTTGCTAGGGGCGTGGCTTAACACCTCTTGGCATCCACTAGTGATTACCCTTCGAGTCACGAGTCAAACGGTCCAATCCCTGTGTCTCTACGATGTTCTGATGCAGAGATAAAAGACTTTGTTTATTCCGTTGCTAGGTGTTCATATTTGGTTGCTAGGGGCGTGGCTTAACACCTCTTGGCATCCATAAGTGATTACCCTTCAAGTCACGAGTAAAACGGTCCAACCCCTGTGTCTCTACGATGTTCTGATGCGAAGATATAAGGCTTTGTTTATTCCGTTGCTAGGGTGTTCATATTTGGTTGCTAGGGGCGTGGCTTAACACCTCTTGGCATTAACTAGTGATTACCCTTCGAGTCACGAGTAAAACGGTCCAACCCCCGTGTCTCTACGATGTACTGATGTGGAGATATTAGGCTTTGTTTATTCGGTTGCTAGGGTACTGTATTTGGTTGCTAGGGAAAAAAATGGCATCCACTAGTGATTACACTTCGAGTCACGAGTCAAACGTTCCAACCCCCGGGTCTCTACGATGTTCTGGTGTGGAGATATAAGGCTTTGTTTATTCCATTGCTAGGTGTTCATATTTGGTTGCTAGGGGCGTGGCTTAACACCTCTTGGCTTCCACTAGTGATTACCCTTCGAGTCACGAGTCAAACGGTCCAACCCCCGTGTCTCTACGATGTTCTGATGCAGAGATAAAAGGCTTTGTTTATTCCGTTGCTAGGTGTTCATATTTGGTTGCTGGGGCATGGCTTAACACCTCTTGGCATCCATAAGTGATTACCATTCAAGTCAAGAGTAAAACGGTCCAACCCCCGTGTCTCTACGATGTTCTGATGCGAAGATATAAGGCTTTGTTTATTCCGTTGCTAGGGTACTGTATTTGGTTGCTAGGGAGAAAATTGCCATCCCATAATGATTACATCCCAAGCCACAAGTAAAACGGTCCAACCCCCGTGTCTCTACGATGTTCTGATGCGGAGATATAAGGCTTTGTTTACTCTGTTGCTAGGGTACTGTATTTGGTTGCTAGGGAGAAAATTGGCATCCCATAATGATTACACTCCAAGCCACAAGTAAAACTGTCCAACCCCCGTGTCTCTAAGATGTTCTGATGCGGAGATATAAGGCTTTGTTTACTCTGTTGCTAGGGTAATGTATTTGGTTGCTAGGGAAAAATTTGGCATCCAGTAGTGATTACATGACAAGTCACGAGTAAAATTGTCAAACCCCCGGATATTCTGATGCAGAGATATAAGGCTTTGTTTACTCTGTTGCTAGGGTACTGTATTTGGTTGCTAGGGAGAAAATTGGCATCCCATAATGATTACACTCCAAGCCGCAATAAAACGGTCCAACCCCCGTGTCTCTACGATGTTCTGATGCGGAGATATAAGGCTTTGTTTACTCTGTTGCTAGGGTAATGTATTTGGTTGCTAGGGAGAAAATTGGCATCCCATAATGATTACACTCCAAGCCACAAGTAAAACGGTCCAACCCCCGTGTCTCTACGATGTTCTGATGCCGAGATATAAGGCTTTGTTTGTTCTGTTGTTAGGGTGCTCATATTTGGTTGCTAGGGGCGTGGCTTAATAACTCTGTTAGGATCCTGAGAGACTGATTGGATGCCTGAGTAAAATGAGCCCACCCCCATGTTTGTATGACACTGTGATGGAAAGATATCCATTTGGGCATTTTATAATGGCAGTCTATGAGAGATGTTGCTAGGGTGCTCAAAATGGTTGCTAGGGGCGTGGCTTAATAGCTCTGGGATGTTCATGAGAGACTGATTGGGTGCCTGACTAAAATGAGCCCACCCCCTTGTCCCTACGAAGCTGTAATACGAAGATATCCCATCAGGAACATTTTTATTCCCTTATAAGGGCGTGTTCCCTGCCCCATTGACTTTTCATTAGGGCACTTTTGGAAGCCTCTTATACCCCAGGGGTACAACTTACACCCCAATGTGATCCATGTTCTTACAGAGCCTACCATCCTCTTCAAATGTTATAACCCACATGTTTCTACAAAATCCTCGAGCGGAGCTATGACTCGTCAAAGTTGGGCGCAATGTTAAGTCAATGGGATTTTTCGGGTGGTTTTTCGCACCCCTTTCCGAAATCCTGCACCCAATCGCTTATAAAAGTCATAGCACACCTCTCCTCAATAAGACGCTCGATTTGAGCCCACTTTCATGGGTCTACGACAAACCGTGCGGGACGAGTTAGGTGCCGAAAAAACGTGCAGATGTAAGAATAAAATATAACTAGATAGAAAAGTTTGAAGACAAACTTTATGTTGGCTTGACAAAGCCTGGCCTAAACGTTTAAAACAGTTTGAGAGAAACTTAAAACAAGTTTAGTTTAGTAGTATAACTTTCCGTAAACATGATTTAACAAAAAGTTAGCATGTTAACATGATTTAGCACTAAGTTAGCATGACGTTAACATGATTTAGCACTAAGTTAGCATGATGTTAACATGAATTAACATGAGTTAGCATGATGCTAACATGAATTAACAAGAAGCTAGCATGATGCTAACAAGAATTAGCATGAAGCTAACATGATGCTAACATGAATTAGCATGAAGCTAGCATGATGCTAACATGAATTAGCATGAAGCTAGCATGATGCTAACATGCATTAGCATGAAGCTAGCATGAAGTTAGCAAGATGCTACCATGAATTAGCATGAAGCTAACATGAATTAGCATGAAGCTAGCACAATGTGAACATGAATTAGCATGAAGCTAGCACGATGTTAACATGAATTAGCATGAAGCTAGCACGATGCTAAAATGAATTAACATGAAGCTAGCACGAAGCTAACATGAATTAGCATGAAGCTAACATGAATTAGCATGAAGCTAGCACAATGTTAACATGAATTAGCATGAAGCTAGCACGATGCTAACATGAATTAGCATGAAGCTAGCACGATGCTAACATGAATTAGCATGAAGCTAGCACGATGCTAACATGAATTAGCATGAAGCTAGCACAATGCTATCATGAATTAGCATGAAGCTAGCACTAAGCTAACATGAATTAGCATGACGCTAGCACGAAGCTAACATGAATTAGCATGAAGCTAGCACGAAGCTAACATGAATTAACATGAAGCTAGCACGATGTTAACATGAATTAGCATGAAGCTAGCACGAAGCTAACATGAATTAGCATGAAGCTAGCACGATGCTAACACAAATTAGCATGAATTAGCATGAAGCTAGCACGAAGCTAACATGAATTAGCATGAAGCTAACATGAATTAACATGAAGCTAGAATGATGCTAACATGAATTAGCATGAAGCTAGCATGATGCTAACATGAATTAGCGTGAAGCTAGCATGATGCTTACATGAATTAGTATGAAGCTAGCATGAAGCTAACATGAATTAGCATGAAGTAAGCATGATGCTAACATGAATTAGCATGAAGCTAACACGATGTTAACATGAATTAGCATGAAGTTAGCACGAAGCTAACATGAATTAGCATGAAGCTACCATGACGCTAACATGAATTAGCATGAAGCTAGCATGAAGCTAAAATGAATTAGCATGAAGCTAACATGAATTAGCATGAAGTTAGCATGATGTTAACATAAATTAGCATGAAGCTAGCATGATGCTAACATGAATTAGCATGAAGCTAACATGAATTAGCATGAAGCTAACATGAATTAGCATGAAGCTAGGATAATGCTAACATGAATTAGCATGAAACTTGCATGATGCTAACATGAATTAGCATGAAGCTAGCATGATGCTAATATGAATTAGCATTAAGCTAGCATGATGTTAATATGAATTAGCATGAAGCTAGCATGATGCTAACATGATTTAACATGAAGTTAGCAAGATTTATTATGAAATTAGCATAAACCTAACATGAAACTAGCATGAAGCTAGTATGACTTAGCATGAAGCTAGCATAAGGCTAACATGACCAAAAGACCCAACCCCCATGTCTCTATGATGTTCGGATCCAGAGATATAAGGCTTTGTTTATTATGTTGCTAGGGTGCTCATATTTGGTTGCTAGGGGCGTGGCTTAATACCTCAATAAGAATCCTCAGAGACTGATTGGATGCCTGAGTAAAATGAGCCCACCCCCATGTCTCTGTGACACTCTGCTGCAAAGTTATCCATCTGGGCATTTTATAATGGCAGTCTATGGAAGATGTTGCTAGGGTGCCCAAAAATGGTTGCTATGGGCGTGGCTTAATAGCTATGGGACAATCCTGAGAGACTGATTGGATGCCTGAGTAAAATGAGCCCACCCCCATGTCTCTATGACACTGTAAAGCGAATATATTCCATCTGGAACGTTTTTATTCCCTTGTATGGGCATGTTTCCTGTCCCATTATAAGTCAATGGGAAATTTTGGGGGCCTCTTACACCCCAGGGGTGAAACTTACACCCCAATGTGATGTATGTTCTTACACAGCCTGCCAGCCTCTTCAAATGTGGTAACCCACAAGTTTCTACAAAATTCTCGCTCGCAGCTAGAACCCGTCAAAGTTTGTCCAATGTTAAGTCAATGGGACTTTCGGAATTTTAATTTCCCATTATAGGAATTCTGTAAGTCGGATCCCTTCAAAAAGTCATAGCACACTTCTTCAGACCAGTCAGAATGTCCGTGGAAAATTTGGTGGATGTAGCTTGAAAGCTGTAGGACGAGTTAGCTGCAGAAATTTAGTCTCAGAAGAAAAATAATAATAACTAGATAGGTACATTTCCTGAAGAAAATGTGAGTGGTGCTTGCCGTGGCAAATTTCAGGGGACAATTTATGATTATACTCCAAGCCAAAAGTAAAATGGTCCAACCCCCGTGTCTCTACGATGTTTGGAAGCAGAGATATAAGGCTTTGTTTACTCTGTTGCTAGGGTACTGTATTTGGTTGCTAGGGAAAAAAATGGCATCCACTAGTGATTACCCTCCGAGTCACGAGTCAAACGGTCCAAACCCTGTGTCTTTATGATGTTCTGGTGTGGAGATATAAGGCTTTGTTTACTCTGTTGCTAGGGTACTGTATTTGGTTGCTAGGGAAAAAAATGGCACCCACTAGTGATTACATGCCGAGTCACAAGTAAAATGGTCCAACCCCCGTGTCTCTACGATGTTCTGAAGCAGAGATATAAGGCTTTGTTTACTCTGTTGCTAGGGTACTGTATTTGGTTGCTAGGGAAAAAAATGGCATCCACTAGTGATTACCCTCCGAGTCACGAGTCAAACGGTCCAAACCCCGTGTCTCTACGATGTTCTGATGCGGAGATATAAGGCTTTGTTTACTCTGTTGCTAGGGTACTATATTTGGTTGCTAGGGGCGTGGCTTGGGAGTGGCCAATGATGTCGCAAGTTATTACGCTCTGAGTCACAAGTAAAATGCTCCAACCCCCGTGTCTCTACGATTTTATGATGCGGAGAAATAAGGATTTGTTTATTCGGTTGCTAGGGTACTGTATTTGGTTGCTAGGGAAAAAATTGGCACCCACTAGTGATTACATTCCGAGTCACAAGTAAAATGGTCCAACCCCCGTGTCTCTACGATGTTCTGATGCGGAGATATAAGGCTTTGTTTACTCTGTTGCTAGGGTACTGTATTTGGTTGCTAGGGAAAAAATTGGCATCCACTAGTGATAACATGCCAAGTCACGAGTAAAATGGTCCAACCCCCGTGTCTCTACGATGTTCTGATGCGGAGATATAAGGCTTTGTTTACTCTGTTGCTAGGGTACTGTATTTGGTTGCTAGGGGCTTGGCTTGGGTGTGGCCAATGATGTGGCCAGTGATTACACTCCAAGTCACAAGTAAAACGGTCCAACCCCCATGTCTCTACAATGTTCTGATGCGGAGATATAAGACTTTTTTTATTCGGTTGCTAGGGTGCTCAAATTTGGTTGCTAGGGGCGTGGATTGGTAAGTCTTTAAGGAACCTAAGATACCGATTGGATGCCTGAGTAAAATGAGCCCACCCCCATGTCTCTATGACACTGTGGTGCAAAGATATCCATCTGGGAATTTTATAATGGCAGTCTATGGGATAGGTTGCTAGGGTGCCCAAAATGGTTGCTAGGGTAACCTTACACCCCATTGTGGGGTACATCCTGACAGAGTCTAGCACCCTCTTCAAATTTAGTAACCCACATGTTTCTACGAAATCCTCGCTCTGACCTATTACCCGTCAAAGTTTTTGCAATGTTAAGTCAATGGGATTTTCCCCCATTGACTTTTCATTAGGACACTTTTGGGCACCTCTTACACCCCAGGGGTACAACTTACACCCCAATGTGATGTATGTTCTTACAGAGCCTACCACCCTCTCCAAATGTTGTAACCCACATGTTTCTACAAAATCCTCGAGCAGAGCTATGACTCGTCAAATTTGGGCGCAATGTTAAGTCAATGGGATTTTTCGGGTGGTTTTTCGCCCCCCTTTCGGAAATCCTGCACCCGATCACTTATAAAAGTCATAGCACCCCTCTCCTCAATAAGCCGGTCGATTTGAGACCTCCTTCATGGGTCTAGGGCAAAGCGTGCGGGACGAGTTAGGTGCCGAAAAAACGTGCAGATGTAAGAATAAAATATAATAATAATAACTAGATAGGTACATTTCCTGAAGAAAATGTGAGTGGTGCTTGCCGTGGCAAATTTCGGGGGACAATATATGATTATACTCCAAGCCAAAAGTAAAACAATTCCCCCCACATGTCTCTACGATATTCTGATGCGAAGATATAAGGCTTTGTTTATTCGGTTGCTAGGGTACTGTATTTGGTTGCTAGGGAGAAAATTGGCATCCACTAGTGATTACACTCCGAGTCACGAGTCAAACGGTCAAACCCCCGTGTCTCTACGATGTTCTGATGCGGAGATATAAGGCTTTGTTTACTCTGTTGCTAGGGTACTGTATTTGGTTGCTAGGGAAAAAATTGGCATCCACTAGTGATTACACTCCGAGATACGAGTCAAAAGGTCCAACCCCCGTGTCTCTGCGATGTTCTGATGTGGAGATAAAAGGCTTTGTTTACTCTGTTGCTAGGGTAATGTATTTGGTTGCTAGGGAGAAAATTGGCATCCACTAGTGATTACACTCCGAGTCACGAGTCAAACGGTCCAAACCCCGTGTCTCTACGATGTTCTGATGCGGAGATATAAGGGCTTGTTTACTCTGTTGCTAGGGTACTGTATTTGGTTGCTAGGGAAAAAATGGCATCCACTAGTGATTAACCTCCGAGTCATGAGTCAAACGGTCCAACCCCCGTGTCTCTACGATGTTCTGATGCGGAGATATAAGGCTTTGTTTACTCTGTTGCTAGGGTACTGTATTTGGTTGCTAAGGAAAAAAATGGCATCCACTAGTGATTACCCTCCGAGTCACGACTCAAACGATCCAACCCCCGTGTCTCTACGATGTTCTGATGCGGAGATATAAGGCTTTGTTTACTCTGTTGCTAGGGTACTGTATTTGGTTGCTAGGGAAAAAATGGCATCCACTAGTGATTACTCTCCGAGTCACGAGTCAAACGGTCCAAACCCCGTGTCTCTACGATGTTCTGATGCGGAGATATAAGGCTTTGTTTACTCTGTTGCTAGGGTACTGTATTTGGTTGCTAGGGGAAAAAATGGCATCCACTAGTGATTACCCTCCGAGTCACGAGTCAAACGGTCCAACCCCCGTGTCTCTACGATGTTCTGATGCGGAGATATAAGGCTTTGTTTACTCTGTTGCTAGGGTACTGTATTTGGTTGCTAGGGAAAAAAATGGCATCCACTAGTGATTACCCTCCGAGTCACGAGTCAAACGGTCCAACCCCCGTGTCTCTACGATGTTCTGCTGCGGAGATATAAGGCTTTGTTTACTCTGTTGCTAGGGTACTGTATTTGGTTGCTAGGGAAAAAAATTGCATCCACTAGTGATTACCCTCCGAGTCACGAGTCAAACGGTCCAAACCCCGTGTCTCTACGATGTTCTGATGCGGAGATATAAGGCTTTGTTTACTCTGTTGCTAGGGTACTGTATTTGGTTGCTAGGGGAAAAAATGGCATCCACTAGTGATTACCCTCCGAGTCACGAGTCAAACGGTCCAACCCCCGTGTCTCTACGATGTTCTGATGCGGAGATATAAGGCTTTGTTTACTCTGTTGCTAGGGTACTGTATTTGGTTGCTAGGGAAAAAAATGGCATCCACTAGTGATTACCCTCCGAGTCACGAGTCAAACGGTCCAACCCCCGTGTCTCTACGATGTTCTGATGCGGAGATATAAGGCTTTGTTTACTCTGTTGCTAGGGTACTGTATTTGGTTGCTAGGGAAAAAAATTGCATCCACTAGTGATTACCCTCCGAGTCACGAGTCAAACGGTCCAACCCCCGTGTCTCTACGATGTTCTGATGCGGAGATATAAGGCTTTGTTTACTCTGTTGCTAGGGTACTGTATTTGGTTGCTAGGGGAAAAAATGGCATCCACTAGTGATTACCCTCCGAGTCACGAGTCAAACGGTCCAAACCCCATGTCTCTACGATGTTCTGATGCGGAGATATAAGGCTTTGTTTACTCTGTTGCTAGGGTACTGTATTTGGTTGCTAGGGAAAAAAATGGCATCCCATAATGATTACACTCTGAGTCACGAGTCAAACGGTCCAACCCCCGTGTCTCTACGATGTTCTGATGCGGAGATATAAGGCTTTGTTTACTCTGTTGCTAGGGTACTGTATTTGGTTGCTAGGGAAAAAATTGGCATCCCATAATGATTACACTCTGAGTCACTAGTCAAACGGTCCAACCCCCGTGTCTCTACGATGTTCTGATGCGGAGATATAAGGCTTTGTTTACTCTGTTGCTAGGGTACTGTATTTGGTTGCTAGGGAAAAAATTGGCATCCCATAATGATTACACTCTGAGTCACTAGTCAAACGGTCCAACCCCCGTGTCTCTACGATGTTCTGGTGCGGAGATATAAGGCTTTGTTTACTCTGTTGCTAGGGTACTGTATTTGGTTGCTAGGGAAAAAAATGGCATCCCATAATGATTACACTCCGAGTCACAAGTCAAAAGGTCCAACCCCCGTGTCTCTACGATGTTCTGGTGCGGAGATATAAGGCTTTGTTTACTCTGTTGCTAGGGTACTGTATTTGGTTGCTAGGGAAAAAATTGGCATCCCATAATGATTACACTCTGAGTCATGAGTAAAACGGTCCAACCCCCGTGTCTCTACGACATTGTAAAGCGAAGATATCCCATCTGGAACTTTTTTATTCCCTTATATGGGCATGTTTCCTGCCCCATTATAAGTCAATGGGAATTTTCGGGTGTCGCTTACACCCCAGGGGTACAACTTACACCCCATTGTGATCCATGTTCTTACAGAGTCTACCACCCTCTTCAAATGTTGTAACCCACATGTTTCTACAAAATCCTTGAGCGGAGCTATGACCCATCAAAGTTGGGCGTAATGTTAAGTCAATGGGATTTTTTGGGTGGTTTTTCGCCCCCCTTTCGAAAACCTTGCACCCGATCGCTTATAAAAGTCATAGCAGACGTGTCCTCAATTAGCCGGTCGTTTTGAGCACTGTTTCATTGGTCTACGACAAACCGTGCGGGACGAGTTACGCGCCGAAAAAGTGTCCAGATATAAGAATAATAAATAAATAAATAATAAGTATGAGCAATAATAATAGTGATGCCTTGCATAAATGCAAGCACCACTAATAATAATAACTAGATAGGTACATTTCCTGAAGAAAATGTGAGTGGTGCTTGCCGTGGCAAAATTCTGGGGACCATATATGATTATACTCCAAGCCAAAAGTTAAACGATCCAACTCCCGTGTCTGTACGATGTTCTGATGTGGAGATATAAGGCTGTGTTTATCCGGTTGCTAGGGTACTGTATTTGGTTGCTAGGGAAAAATTTGGCATCCCATAATGATTACACTCTGAGTCACGAGTCATACGGTCCAACCCCCGTGTCTCAACGATGTTCTGATGCAGAGATATAAGGCTTTGTTTACTCTGTTGCTAGGGTACTGTATTTGGTTGCTAGGGAAAAAATTGGCATCCCATAATGATTACACTCTGAGTCACTAGTCAAACGGTCCAACCCCCGTGTCTCTACGATGTTCTGATGCGGAGATATAAGGCTTTGTTTACTCTGTTGCTAGGGTACTGTATTTGGTTGCTAGGGAAAAAAATTGGCATCCCATACTGATTACACTCTGAGTCACGAGTCAAACGGTCCAACCCCCGTGTCTCTACGATGTTCTGATGCGGAGATATAAGGCTTTGTTTACTCTGTTGCTAGGGTACTGTATTTGGTTGCTAGGGAAAAAATTGGCATCCCATAATGATTACACTCTGAGTCACTAGTCAAACGGTCCAACCCCCGTGTCTCTACGATGTTCTGGTGCGGAGATATAAGGCTTTGTTTACTCTGTTGCTAGGGTACTGTATTTGGTTGCTAGGGAAAAAAATGGCATCCCATAATGATTACACTCCGAGTCACAAGTCAAAAGGTCCAACCCCCGTGTCTCTACGATGTTCTGGTGCGGAGATATAAGGCTTTGTTTACTCTGTTGCTAGGGTACTGTATTTGGTTGCTAGGGAAAAAATTGGCATCCCATAATGATTACACTCTGAGTCATGAGTAAAACGGTCCAACCCCCGTGTCTCTACGACATTGTAAAGCGAAGATATCCCATCTGGAACTTTTTTATTCCCTTATATGGGCATGTTTCCTGCCCCATTATAAGTCAATGGGAATTTTCGGGTGTCGCTTACACCCCAGGGGTACAACTTACACCCCATTGTGATCCATGTTCTTACAGAGTCTACCACCCTCTTCAAATGTTGTAACCCACATGTTTCTACAAAATCCTTGAGCGGAGCTATGACCCATCAAAGTTGGGCGTAATGTTAAGTCAATGGGATTTTTTGGGTGGTTTTTCGCCCCCCTTTCGAAAACCTTGCACCCGATCGCTTATAAAAGTCATAGCAGACGTGTCCTCAATTAGCCGTTCGTTTTGAGCACTGTTTCATTGGTCTACGACAAACCGTGCGGGACGAGTTACGCGCCGAAAAAGTGTCCAGATATAAGAATAATAAATAAATAAATAATAAGTATGAGCAATAATAATAGTGATGCCTTGCATAAATGCAAGCACCACTAATAATAATAACTAGATAGGTACATTTCCTGAAGAAAATGTGAGTGGTGCTTGCCGTGGCAAAATTCTGGGGACCATATATGATTATACTCCAAGCCAAAAGTTAAACGATCCAACTCCCGTGTCTGTACGATGTTCTGATGTGGAGATATAAGGCTGTGTTTATCCGGTTGCTAGGGTACTGTATTTGGTTGCTAGGGAAAAATTTGGCATCCCATAATGATTACACTCTGAGTCACGAGTCATACGGTCCAACCCCCGTGTCTCAACGATGTTCTGATGCAGAGATATAAGGCTTTGTTTATTCGGTTGCTAGGGTACTGTATTTGGTTGCTAGGGAAAAAATTGGCATCCCATAGTGATTACCCGCCGAATCACGAGTCAAACGGTCCAACCCCCGTGTCTCTACGATGTTCTGATGCGGAGATATAAGGCTTTGTTTACTCTGTTGCTAGGGTACTGTATTTGGTTGCTAGGGAAAAAATTGGCATCCCATAATAATTACAGTCTGAGTCACGAGTCAAACGGTCCAACCCCTGTGTCTCTACGATGTTCTGATGCTGAGATATAAGGCTTTGTTTACTCTGTTGCTAGGGTACTGTATTTGGTTGCTAGGGAAAAATTTGGCATCCCATAATGATTACACTCTGAGTCACGAGTCATACGGTCCAACCCCCGTGTCTCAACGATGTTCTGATGCGGAGATATAAGGCTTTGTTTACTCTGTTGCTAGGGTACTGTATTTGGTTGCTAGGGAAAAAATTGGCATCCCATAATAATTACAGTCCGAGTCACGAGTCAAACGGTCCAACCCCTGTGTCTCTACGATGTTCTGATGCTGAGATATAAGGCTTTGTTTACTCTGTTGCTAGGGTACTGTATTTGGTTGCTAGGGAAAAATTGGCATCCCATAATGATTACACTTTGAGTCACGAGTCAAACGGTTCAACCCCCATGTCTCTACGATGTTCTGATGCGGAGATATAAGGCTTTGTTTACTCTGTTGCTAGGGTACTGTATTTGGTTGCTAGGGAAAAAATTGGCATCCCATAATGATTACACTCTGAGTCACGAGTCAAACGGTCCAACCCCCATGTCTCTACGATGTTCGGATGCGGAGATATAACTGTTTGAATTTTATGTTGCTAGGGTGCTGAAAAGTGGTTGCTAGGGGCGTGGCTTAGAAAGTCTTTAAGGATCCTGAGAAACTGATTGGATGCCTGAGTAAAATGAGCCCACCCCCATGTCTCTATGACACTCTGGTGCAAAGATATCCATCTGGGCATTTTATAATGGCAGTCTATGGGAGATGTTGCTAGGGTGCCCAAAATTGTTGCTAGGGGCGTGGCTTAATAGCTCTGAGATGATCCTGAGAGACTGATTGGATGCCCGAGTGAAATGAGCCCACCCACTTGTCTGTAGGACATTGTAAAGCGAAGATATCCCAGCTGGAACTTTTTTATTTCCTTATATGGGCATGTTTCCTGCCCCATTATAAGTCAATGGGGCACTTTTGGGTGCCTCTTACACCCCAGGGGTACAACTTACACCCCAATGTGATGTATGTTCTTACAGAGCCTACCACCCTCTTCAAATAATGTAACCCACATGTTTCTACAAAATCCCTGAGCAGAGCTATGACCCGTCAAAGTTTGGCGCAATGTTAAGTCAATGGGATTTTTCGGGTGGTTTGTCGCCCCCCTTTCGGAAATCCTGCACCCGATCGCTTATAAAAGTCATAGCACACCTCTCCTCAATAAACTGGTCAATTTGAGCCCTCTTTCGTGTGTCTACGACAAACCGCGCGGGACGAGTTATGCGCCGAAAAAGTGTGCAGACATAAGAATAAGATATAATAATAATAATAAGTATGAGCAATAGTAATAGTGATGCCTTGCATAAATGCAAGCACCACTAATAAGTATGAGCAATAATAATAGTGATGCCTTGCATAAATGCAAGCACCACTAACTAGATAGGTACATTTCCTGAAGAAAATGTGAAGTGGTGCTTGCCGTGGCAAAATTCTCGGGACAATATATGATTATACTCCAACCCAAAAGTAAAACGTTCCAACCCCCGTGTCTCTATGAGGTTTTGATGCAGAGATATAAGGCTTTGTTTATGCGGTTGCTAGGGTACTGTATTTGGTTGCTATGGAAAAATTTGGCATCCACTAGTGATTACACTCAGAGTCACGAGTTAAACGGTCCAACCCCCGTGTCTCTACGATGTTCTGATGCGGAGATATAAGGCTTTGTTTACACTGTTGCTAGGGTACTGTATTTGGTTGCTAGGGAAAAATTGCCATCCCATAGTGATTACACTCTGAGTCACGAGTCAAACGGTCCAACCCCCGTGTGTCTACGATGATCTAATGCAGAGATATAAGGCTTTGTTTACTCTGTTGCTAGGGTACTGTATTTGGTTGCTAGGGAAAAAATTGGCATCCACTAGTGATTACACTCTGAGTCACGAGTCAAACGGTCCAACCCCCATGTCTCTACGATGATCTGATGCTGAGATATAAGGCTTTGTTTACTCTGTTGCTAGGGTACTGTATTTGGTTGCTAGGAAAAAAATTTGCATCCCATAGTGATTACACTCTGAGTCACGAGTCAAACGGTCCAACCCCTGTGTCTCTACGATGTTCTGATGCTGAGATACAAGGCTTTGTTTACTCTGTTGCTAGGGTACTGTATTTTGTTGCTAGGGGCGGGGCTTGGGAGTGGCCAATGATGTGACCAGTTGCTACACTCCGAGTCACAAGTAAAACGGTCCAACCCCCATGTTTCTACGATGTTCTGATGCGAAGATATAAGGCTTTGTTTACTCTGTTGCTAGGGTACTGTATTTGGTTGCTAGGGGCGGGGCTTGGGAGTGGCCAATGATGTGACCAGTTGCTACACTCCGAGTCACAAGTAAAACGGTCCAACCCCCGTGTTTCTACGATGTTCTGATGCGAAGATATAAGGCTTTGTTAACTCTGTTGCTAGGGTGCTCACATTTGGTTGCTAGGGGCGTGGCTTGGGAGTGGCCAATGATGTGGCCAGTGATTAACCTCCGAGTCACGAGTAAAACGATCCAACCCCCGTTATTCTACGATGTTCTGATGCCTAGATATAACTGTTTGAATTTTATGTTGCTAGGGTGCTTAAAAGTGGTTGCTAGGGGCGTGGCTTAATAGCTCTGGGACTATCCTGATAAATTGATTGGATGTCTGAGTAAAATGAGCCCACCCCCATGTCTCTACGACATTGTAAAGCGAAGAAATTCCATCTGGAACTTTTTATTCCCTTATATGGGCATGTTTCCTGCCCCATTATAAGTCAATGGGAAATTTCGGGTGCCTCTTACACCCCAGGGGTACAACTTACACCCCAATGTGATGTATGTTCTTACAGAGCTTACCACCCTCTTCAAATGTAAGAACCCACATGTTTCTACAAATTCCTCGAGCGGAGCTATGACCCGTCAAAGTTCGGTCCAATGTTAAGTCAATGGGATTTTTGGGGTGGTTTTTCGCCCCCCTTTCGGAAATCCTGCACCCGATCGCTTATAAAAGTCATAGCACACCTCTCCTCAATAAACCGGTCAATTTGAGCCCTCATTCATGTGTCTACGACAAACCGTGCGGGACGAGTTATGCGCCGAAATTTTGTCCAGATATAAAAATAATAATAACTAGATAGAAAAGTTTGAAGACAAACTTTATGTTGGCTTGACAAAGCCTGGTCTAAACGTTTAAAACAGTTTGAGAGAAACTTAAAACAACTTTAGTTTAGTAGTCTAACTTTCCGTAAACATGATTTAACAAAAAGTAAGCATGTTAACATGATTTAGCACTAAGTTAGCATGATGCTAACATGAATTAACATGAAGCTAGCATGATGCTAACAAGAATTAGCATGAAGCTAACATGATGCTAACATGAATTAGCATGAAGCTAGCATGAAGCTAACATGAATTAGCATGAAGCTAGCACGATGTTAACATGAATTAGCATGAAGCTAGCATGATGCTAACATGAATTAGCATGAAGCTAGCATGATGTTAACATGAATTAGCATGAAGCTAACACAATGCTAACATGAATTAGCATGAAGCTAGCATGACGTTAACATGAATTAGCATGAAGCTAGCACGAAGCTAACATGAATTAGCATGAAGCTAGCACGAAGCTAACATGAATTAGCATGAAGCTAGCACGAAGCTAACATGAATTTGCATGAAGCTAGCACGAAGCTAACATGAATTAGCATGAAGCTAGCACGACGTTAACATGAATTAGCATGAAGCTAGCATGAAGCTAACATGAATTAGCATGAAGCTAGCACGATGCTAACATGAATTAGCATGAAGCTAGCACGATGCTAACATGAATTAGCATGAAGCTAGCACGTTGCTAACATGAATTAGCATGAAGCTAGCACGTTGCTAACATGAATTGGCATGAAGCTAGCACGTTGCTAACATGAATTGGCATGAAGCTAGCACGATGTTAACATGAATTAGCATGAAGCTAGCACGAAGCTAACATGAATTAGCATGAAGCTAGCACGAAGCTAACATGAATTAGCATGAAGCTAGCACGAAGCTAACATGAATTAGCATGAAGCTAGCACGAAGCTAACATGAATTAGCATGAAGCTAGCACGAAGCTAACATGAATTAGCATGAAGCTAGCACGAAGCTAACATGAATTTGCATGAAGCTAGCACGAAGCTAACATGAATTAGCATGAAGCTAGCACGACGTTAACATGAATTAGCATGAAGCTAGCACGAAGCTAACATGAATTAGCATGAAGTTAGCACGATGCTAACATGAATTAGCCTGAAGCTAACATAATGCTAACATGAATTAGCATGAAGCTAACACAATGCTAACATGAATTAGCATGAAGCTAGCATGAAGCTAACATGAATTAACATGAAGCTAGCATGATGCTAACATGAATTAGCATGAAGCTAGCATGATGCTAACAAGAATTAGCATGAAGCTAGCATGATGCTAACAAGAATTAGCATGAAGCTAGCATGATGCTAACATGATTTAGCATGAAGCTAGCATGATGTTAACATGATTTAACATGAAGTTAGCAAGATTTATTATGAAATTAGCATAAAGCTAGCATGAAACTAGCATGAAGCTAGTATGACTTAGCATGAAGCTAGCATAAGGCTAACATGACCAAAAGACCCAACCCCCATGTCTCTATGATGTTCGGATCCAGAGATATAAGGCTTTGTTTATTATGTTGCTAGGGTGCTCATATTTGGTTGCTAGGGGCGTGGCTTAATACGTCAATAAGAATCCTCAGAGACTGATTGGATGCCTGAGTAAAATGAGCCCACCCCCATGTCTCTGTGACACTCTGCTGCAAAGATATCCATCTGGGCATTTTATAATGGCAGTCTATGGGATATGTTGCTAGGGTGCCCAAAAATGGTTGCTATGGGCGTGGCTTAATAGCTATGGGACGATCCTGAGAGACTGATTGGATGCCTGAGTAAAATGAGCCCACCCCCATGTCTCTATGACACTCTAAAGTGAAGATATTCCATCTGGGACGCTTTTATTCCCTTATATGGGCATGTTTCCTGCCCCTTTATAAGTCAATGGGGAATTTTGGGGGCCTCTTACACCCCAGGGGTGAAACTTACACCCCAATGTGAGGTATGTTCTCACAGTGCCTGCCAGCCTCTTCAAATGTGGTAACCCACAAGTTTCTACAAATTTCTGGCTCGCAGCTATGACCCGTCAAAGTTTGTCGCAATGTTAAGTAAATGGGACTTTTCGGAAGTTTTATGTCCCGTTTTAGGAATTCTGTAAGTCGGATCCCGTCAAAAAGATATAGCACACTTCTTTACACCAGTTAGAATGTCCGTGGAAAATTTCGTGGATGTAGCTTAAAAGCTGTGGGACGAGTTACGCGCAGAAATTTTAGTCTCAGAAGAAGAATAATAATAACTAGATAGGTACATTTCCTGAAGAAAATGTGAAGTGGTGCTTGCCGTGGCAAAATCCTCGGGACAATATATGATTATACTCCAACCCAAAAGTAAAACGTTCCAACCCCCGTGTCTCTATGAGGTTTTGATGCAGAGATATGAGGCTTTGTTTATGCGGTTGCTAGGGTACTGTATTTGGTTGCTATGGAAAAATTTGGCATCCACTAGTGATTACACTCAGAGTCACGAGTTAAACGGTCCAACCCCCATGTCTCTACGATGTTCTGATGCGGAGATATAAGGCTTTGTTTACACTGTTGCTAGGGTACTGTATTTGGTTGCTAGGGAAAAAAATTGGCATCCACTAGTGATTACACTCTGATTCACGAGTCAAACGGTCCAACCCCCGTGTCTCTACGATGTTCTGATGCGGAGATATAAGGCTTTGTTTACTCTGTTGCTAGGGTACTGTATTTGGTTGCTAGGGAAAAAAATGGCATCCCATAATGATTACACTCTGAGTCACGAGTCAAACGGTCCAACCCCCGTGTCTCTACGATGTTCTGATGCGGAGATATAAGGCTTTGTTTACTCTGTTGCTAGGGTACTGTATTTGGTTGCTAGGGAAAAAATTGGCATCCCATAATGATTACACTCCGAGTCACGAGTCAAACGGTCCAACCCCCGTGTCTCTACGATGTTCTGATGCGGAGATATAAGGCTTTGTTTACTTTGTTGCTAGGGTACTGTATTTGGTTGCTAGGGAAAAAATTGGCATCCCATAATGATTACACTCCGAGTCACGAGTCAAACGGTCCAACCCCCGTGTCTCTACGATGTTCTGATGCGGAGATATAAGGCTTTGTTTACACTGTTGCTAGGGTACTGTATTTGGTTGCTAGGGAAAAAATTGGCATCCACTAGTGATTACACTCTGATTCACGAGTCAAACGGTCCAACCCCCGTGTCTCTACGATGTTCTGATGCGGAGATATAAGGCTTTGTTTACTCTGTTGCTAGGGTACTGTATTTGGTTGCTAGGGAAAAAATGGCATCCCATAATGGTTACACTCTGAGTCACGAGTCAAACGGTCCAACCCCCATGTCTCTACGATGTTCTGATGCGGAGATATAAGGCTTTGTTTACTCTGTTGCTAGGGTACTGTATTTGGTTGCTAGGGAAAAAATTGGCATCCCATAATGATTACACTCCGAGTCACGAGTCAAACGGTCCAACCCCCGTGTCTCTACGATGTTCTGATGCGGAGATATAAGGCTTTGTTTACTCTGTTGCTAGGGTACTGTATTTGGTTGCTAGGGAAAAAATTGGCATCCCATAATGATTACACTCTGAGTCACTAGTCAAACGGTCCAAGCCCCGTGTCTCTACGATGTTCTGGTGCGGAGATATAAGGCTTTGTTTACTCTGTTGCTAGGGTACTGTATTTGGTTGCTAGGGAAAAAATTGGCATCCCATAATGATTACACTCTAAGTCAGGAGTCAAACGGTCCAACCCCCGTGTCTCTACGATGTTCTGATGCGGAGATATAAGGCTTTGTTTACTCTGTTGCTAGGGTACTGTATTTGGTTGCTAGGAAAAAAATGGCATCCACTAGTGATTACACTCCGAGTCACGAGTCAAACGGTCCAACCCCCGTGTCTCTACGATGTTCTGATGCGGAGATATAAGGCTTTGTTTACTCTGTTGCTAGGGTACTGTATTTGGTTGCTAGGGAAAAAAATGGCATCCCATAATGATTACACTCTGAGTCACGAGTCAAACGGTCCAGCGCCCGTGTCTCTACGATGTTCTGATGCGGAGATATAAGGCTTTGTTTACTCTGTTGCTAGGGTACTGTATTTGGTTGCTAGGGAAAAAAATGGCATCCCATAATGATTACACTCTGAGTCACGAGTCAAACGGTCCAACCCCCGTGTCTCTACGATGTTCTGATGCTGAGATATAACTGTTTGAATTTTATGTTGCTAGGGTGCTCAAAAGTGGTTGCTAGGGGCGTGGCTTAATACCTATGTAAGGATCCTGAGAGACTGATTGGATGCCTGAGTAAAATGAGCCCACCCCCATGTCTCTATGACAGTGTGATGCAAAGATATCCATCTGGGCATTTTATAATGGCAGTCTATGGGAGATGTTGCTAGGGTGCCCAAAATTGTTGCTAGGGGCGTGGCTTAATAGCTCTGGGATGATCCTGAGAGACTGATTGGATGCCCGAGTAAAATGAGCCCACCCACTTATCTCTACGACACTGTAAAGCAAAGATATCCCATCTGGAACTGTTTTATTCCCTTATATGGGCATGTTTCCTGCCCCATTATAAGTCAATGGGAATTTTTGGGTGCCTCTTACACCCCAGGGGTACAACTTACACCCCATTGTGATCCATGTTCTTACAGAGCCTACCACCCTCTTCAAATGTTGTAACCCACATGTTTCTATAAAATCCTCGAGCGGAGCTATGACCTGTCAAAGTTGGGCGCAATGTTAAGTCAATGGGATTTTTCGGGTGGTTTTTCGCCCCCCTTTCAGAAATCCTGCACCCGATCCCTTATAAAAGTCATAGCACACCTCTCCTCAATAATACGGTCGATTTGAGCCCTCTTTCGTGGGACTACGTTAAACCGTGCGGGACGAGTTACGCGCCGAAAAAGTGTCCAGAAAAAGAAGAATAATAACTAGATAGGTACATTTCCTGAAGAAAATGTGAGTGGTCCTTGCCGTGGCAAGTTTCGTGGGACAATTTATGATTATACTCCAAGCCAAAAGTCAAACGATCCAACCCCCGTGTCTCTACGATGTTCTGATGCGGAGATATAAGGCTTTGTTTACTCTGTTGCTAGGGTACTGTATTTGGTTGCTAGGGAAAAAAATGGCATCCACTAGTGATTACCCTCCGAGTCACGAGTCAAACGGTCCAACCCCCGTGTCTCTACGATGTTCTGATGCGGAGATATAAGGCTTTGTTTACTCTGTTGCTAGGGTACTGTATTTGGTTGCTAGGGATAAAAATTGCATCCACTAGTGATTACCCTCCGAGTCATGAGTCAAACGGTCCAACCCCCGTGTCTCTACGATGTTCTGATGCGGAGATATAAGGCTTTGTTTACTCTGTTGCTAGGGTACTGTATTTGGTTGCTAGGGAAAAAAATGGGATCCACTAGTGATTACCCTCCGAGTCACGAGTCAAACGGTCCAAACCCCATGTCTCTACGATGTTCTGATGCGAGAGATATAAGGCTTTGTTTACTCTGTTGCTAAGGTACTGTATTTGGTTGCTAGGGAAAAAATGGCATCCACTAGTGATTACCCTCCGAGTTATGAGTCAAACGGTCCAACCCCCATGTCTCTACGATGTTCTGATGCGGAGATATAAGGCTTTGTTTACTCTGTTCCTAGGGTACTGTATTTGGTTGCTAGGGGCGTGGCTTGGGAGTGGCCAATGATGAGCCCAGTGATTACACTCCGAGTCACAAGTAAAACGGTCCAACCCTTGTGTCTCTACGATGTTCTGATGCGGAGATATAAGGCTTTGTTTACTCTGTTGCTAGGGTACTGTATTTGGTTGCTAGGGGCGTGGCTTGGGAGTGGCCAATGATGTGCCCAGTGATTACACTACGAGTCACAAGTAAAACGGTCCAACCCCCGTGTCTCTACGATGTTCTGATGTGGAGATATAAGGCTTTGTTTACTCTGTTGCTAGGGTACTGTATTTGGTTGCTAGGGGCGTGGCTTGGGAGTGGCCAATGATGTGCCCAGTGATTACACTCCGAGTCACAAGTAAAACGGTCCAAACCCCGTGTCTCTACGATGTTCTGATGCGGAGATATAAGGCTTTGTTTATTCGGTTGCTAAGGTGCTCAAATTTGGTTGCTAGGGGCGTGGCTTGGGAGTGGCCAATGATGTGCCCAATTGTTACACCCCTAGTCACAAGTAAAACGGTCCAACCCCCGTGTCTCTAAGATGTTCTGATGCCGAGATATAACTGTTTGTATTTTCTGTTGCTAGGGTGCTCAAAAGTGGTTGCTAGGGGCGTGGCTTAGTAAGTCTGTAAGGATCCTGAGAGACTGATTGGATGCCTGAGTAAAATGAGCCCACCCCCATGTCTCTATGACACTGTGGTGCGAAGATATCCATCTAGGCATTTTATAATGGCAGTCAATGGTATAGGTTGCTAGGGTGCCCAAAATGGTTGCTATGGTAACCTTACACCCCATTGTGGGGTACGTCCTGACAGAGTCTAGCACCCTTTTCAAATTTAGTAACCCACATGTTTCTATGAAATCCTGGCTCGGACCTATGACCCGTCAAAATTTTTGCAATGGTAAGTCTATGGGATTTTGCCCCATTGACTTTTCATTGGGACACTTTTGGGCACCTCTTACACCCCAGGGGTACAACTTACACCCCATTGTGATCTATGTTTTTACAGAGCCTACCACCCTCTTCAAATGTTGTAACCCACATGTTTCTACAAAATCCACGAGCGGAGCTATGACCCATCAAAGTTGGGCCCAATGTTAAGTCAATGGGATTTTTGGGGTGGTTTTACGCCCCCCTTTCGGAAATCCTGCACCCGATCCCTTATAAAAGTCATAGCACACCTCTCCTCAATAATCCGGTCGATTTGAGCCCTCTTTCATGGGTCTACAACAAAGCGTGCGGGACGAGTTAATCGCCGAAAAAAGTGTCCGGATGTAAGAATAAAATATAATAATAATAATATCCCTGAGCAATAGTAATAGTGATGCTTTGCATAAATGCAAGCACCACTAATTATAAATAATAAGTATGAGCAATAGTAATAGTGATGCCTTGCATAAATGCAAGCACCACTAACTAGATAGAAAAGTTTGAAGACAAACTTTATGTTGGCTTGACAAAGCCTAGCCTGAACGTTTAAAACAGATTGAAAGAAATTTAAAACAAGTTTAGTTTAGGATTATAACTTTCCGTAAACATGATACCAAAAGTTACCATGTTAGCATGTTTAGCACTAAGTTAGCATGATGCTAACATGAATTAGCATGAAGCTAGCATGATGCAAACATGAATTTGCATGAAGCTAGCATGATGCTAACATGAATTAGCATGAAGCTAACATGAATTAGCATGAAGCTAGCATGATGCTAACATGAATTAGCATGAAGCTAGCATGATGCTAACATGAATTAGCATGAAGCTAGCATGATGCTAACATGAATTAGCATGAAGCTAGCATGATGCTAACATGAATTAGCATGAAGCTAACATGATGCTAACATGAATTAGCATGAAGCTAGCATGATGCTAACATGAATTAGCATGAAGCTAGCATGATGCTAACATGAATTAGCATTGTGCTAACATGAATTAGCATGAAGCTAGCATGATGCTAACATGAATTAGCATGAAGCTAGCATGATGCTAACATGAATTAGCATGAAGCTAGCATGATGCTAACATGAATTAGCATGAAGCTAGCATGATGCTAACATGAATTAGCATGAAGCTAGCATGATGCTAACATGAATTAGCATGAAGCTAGCATGATGCTAACATGAATTAGCATGATGCTAGCATGATGCTAACATGAATAAGCATGAAGCTAGCATGATGCTAACATGAATTAGCATGAAGCTAGCACGACGCTAACATGAATTAGCATGAAGCTAGCACGACGCTAACATGAATTAGCATGAAGCTAGCACGACGTTAACATGAATTAGCATGAAGCTAGCACGAAGCTAACATGAATTAGCATGAAGCTAGCAGGACGCTAACATGAATTAGCATGAAGCTAGCACGACGCTAACATGAATTAGCATGAAGCTAGCACGACGCTAACATGAATTAGCATGAAGCTAGCACGACGCTAACATGAATTAGCATGAAGCTAGCACGACGCTAACATGAATTAGCATGAAGCTAGCACGACGCTAACATGAATTAGCATGAAGCTAGCACGACGCTAACATGAATTAGCATGAAGCTAGCACGACGCTAACATGAATTAGCATGAAGCTAGCACGACGCTAACATGAATTAGCATGAAGCTAGCACGAAGCTAACATGAATTAGCATGAAGCTAGCATGATGCTAACATGAATTAGCATGAAGCTAGCATGATGCTAACATGAATTAGTATGAAGCTAGCATGATGAGCATGAAGTTAGCAAGATTTATTATGAAATTAGCATAAAGCTAGCACGAAACTAGCATGAAGCTAGTATGACTCAGCATGGAGCTAGCATAAGGCTAACATGACCAAAAGACCCAACCCCCATGTCTCTATGATGTTCGGATCCAGAGATATAAGGCTTTGTTTTTTATGTTGCTAGGGTGCTCATATTTGGTTGCTAGGGGCGTGGCTTAATACCTCAATAAGAATCCTCCGAGACTGATTGGATGCCTGAGTAAAATGAGCCCACCCCCATGTCTCTGTGACACTGTGCTGCAAAGATATCCATCTGGGCATTTCATAATGGCAGTCTATGGGATATGTTGCTAGGGTGCCCAAAAATGGTTGCTAGGGGCGTGGCTTAATAGCTATGGGGCGATCCTGAGAGACTGATTGGATGCCTGAGTAAAATGAGTCCACCCCCATGTCTCTATGACACTGTAAAGCGAAGATATTCCATCTGGGACGCTTTTATTCCCTTATATGGGCATGTTTCCGGCCCCGTTATAAGTCAATGGGGAATTTTGGGGGCCTCTTACACCCAAGGGGTACGGCTTACACCCCAATGTGAGGTATGTTCTCACAGTGCCTGCCAGCCTCTTGAAAAGTGGTAACCCACAAGTTTCTACAAATTTCTCGCTTGCAGCTATGACCCGTCAAAGTTTTTCACAATGTTAAGTAAATGGGACTTTTCCGAAGTTTAATGTCCCGTTTTAGGAATTCTGTAAGTCGGATCCCGTCAAAAAGATATAGCACACTTCTTTAGACCAGTCAGAATGTCCGTGGAAAATTTCGTGGATGTAGCTTGAAAGCTGTGGGACGAGTTAGCCGCAGAAATTTTAGTCTCAGAAGAAGAAGAAGAAGAAGAAGAAGAAGAAGAAGAATAAGTTTAAATACAATATCAGTATGTTGGCTTTGTCAAGCCAACATAATAAGTTTAAATACAATATCAGTATGTTGGCTTTGTCAAGCCAACATAATAAGTATGAGCAATAGTAATAGTGATGCCTTGCATAAATGCAAGCACCACTAACTAGATAGAAAAGTTTGAAGACAAACTTTATGTTGGCTTGACAAAGCCTAGCCTGAACGTTTAAAACAGATTGAGAGAAATTTAAAACAAGTTTAGTTTAGTATTATAACTTTCCGTAAACATGATACCAAAAGTTACCATGTTAGCATGTTTAGCACTAAGTTAGCATGATGCTAACATGAATTTGCATAAAGCTAGCATGATGTTAACATGAATTAGCATGAAGCTAACATGAATTAGCATGAAGCTAACATGATGCTAACATGAATTAGCATGATGCTAACATGAATTAGCATGAAGCTAACATGAATTAGCATGAAGCTAACATGAATTAGCATGAAGCTAGCATGATGCTAACTTGAATTAGCATGAAGCTAACATGAATTAGCATGAAGCTAGCATGATGTTAACATGAATTAGCATGAAGCTAGCATGATGCTAACATGAATTAGCATGAAGCTAGCATGATGCTAACATGAATTAGCATGAAGCTAGCATGATGCTAACATGAATTAGCATGAAGCTAGCATGATGCTAACATGAATTAGCATGAAGCTAGCATGATGCTAACATGAATTAGCATGAAGCTAGCATGATGCTAACATGAATTAGCATGAAGCTAACATGATGTTAACATGAATTAACATGAAGCTAGCATGATGCTAACATGAATTAGCATGAAGCTAGCATGATGCTAACATGAATTAGCATGAAGCTAGCATGATGCTAACATGAATAAGCATGAAGCTAGCATGATGCTAACATGAATAAGCATGAAGCTAGCATGATGCTAACATGAATTAGCATGAAGCTAGCATGATGCTAAAATGAATTAGCATGAAGCTAGCATGATGCTAACATGAATTAGCATGAAGCTAGCATGATGCTAACATGAATTAGCATGAAGCTAGCATGATGCTAGCATTATTAGCAGGAAGCTAGCATGATGCTAGCATGATTAGCACGAAGCTAGCATGATGTTAGCATGATTAGCACGAAGCTAACATGAATTAGCAGGAAGCAAGCACGATGATAACATGAATTAGCATGAAGCTAGCACGATGCTAACATGAATTAGCATGAAGCTAGCACGATGCTAACATGAATTAGCATGAAGCTAGCACGAAGCTAACATGAATTAGCATGAAGCTAGCACGAAGCTAACATGAATTAGCATGAAGCTAGCACGAAGCTAACATGAATTAGCATGAAGCTAGCACGATGCTAACATGAATTAGCATGAAGCTAGCACGATGCTAACATGAATTAGCATGAAGCTAGCACGATGCTAACATGAATTAGCATGAAGCTAGCACGATGCTAACATGAATTAGCATGAAGCTAGCACGATGCTAACATGAATTAGCATGAAGCTAGCACGATGCTAACATGAATTAGCATGAAGCTAGCACGATGCTAACATGAATTAGCATGAAGCTAGCACGAAGCTAACATGAATTAGAATGAAGCTAGCACGATGCTAACATGAATTAGCATGAAGTTAGCATGATGCTAACATGAATTAGTATGAAGCTAGCATGATGCTAACATGATTAGCATGAAGTTAGCAAGATTTATTATGAAATTAGCATAAAGCTAGCACGAAACTAGCATGAAGCTAGTATGACTTAGCATGGAACTAGCATAAGGCTAACATGACCAAAAGACCCAACCCCCATGTCTCTATGATGTTCGGATCCAGAGATATAAGGCTTTGTTTATTATGTTGCTAGGGTGCTCATATTTGGTTGCTAGGGGCGTGGCTTAATACCTCAATAAGAATCCTCCGAGACTGATTGGATGCCTCAGTAAAATGAGCCCACCCCCATGTTTCTGTGACACTGTGCTGCAAAGATATCCATCTGGGCATTTTATAATGGCAGTCTATGGGATATGTTGCTAGGGTGCCCAAAAATGGTTGCTAGGGGCGTGGCTTAATAGCTATGGGGCGATCCCGAGAGACTGATTGGATGCCTGACTAAATTGAGCCCACCCCCATGTCTCTACGACACTCTAAAGTGAAGATATTCCATCTGGGACGCTTTTATTCCCTTATATGGGCATGTTCCCTGCCCCATTATAAGTCAATGGGGAAATTTGGGTGCCCCTTACACCCCAGGGGTGAAACTTACACCCCAATGTGATGTATGTTCTTACAGAGCCTGCCAGCCTCTTCAAATGTGGTAACCCACAAGTTTCTACAAATTTCTCGCTTGTAGCTATGACCCGTCAAAGTTTGTCGCAATGTTAAGTCAATGGAAAATTTGGGGTGCTTGAGCGCCCCGTTTAGCATGAAGCTAGAATGAAGCTAACATTTATTCCGTTGCTAGGGTACTAAGTTTGGTTGCTAGGGAGAAAATTGGCATCCCATAATAATCAACCTTCAAGCCACAAGTAAAACGGTCCAACCCCCGTGTCTCTATGATGTTCTGAAGCGGAGATAAAAGGCTTTGTTTATTCCGTTGCTAGGGTACTAAGTTTGGTTGCTAGGGAGAAAATTGGCATCCCATAATGATCAACCTTCAAGCCACAAGTAAAACGGTCCAACCCCCGTGTCTCTATGATGTTCTGAAGCGGAGAAATAAGGCTTTGTTTATTCCGTTGCTAGGGTACTAAGTTTGGTTGCTAGGGAGAAAATTGGCATCCCATAATGATCAACCTTCAAGCCACAAGTAAAACGGTCCAACCCCCGTGTCTCTATGATGTTCTGAAGCGGAGATATAAGGCTTTGTTTATTCCGTTGCTAGGGTACTATATTTGGTTGCTAGGTGAAAAAATGGCATCCACTAGTGATTACCCTCCGAGTCACGAGTCAAACGGTCCAACCCCCGTGTCTCTACGATGTTCTGATGAGGAGATATAAAGCTTTGTTTACTCTGTTGCTAGGGTACTGTATTTGGTTGCTAGGGAAAAAAATTGCATCCACTAGTGATTACCCTCCGAGTCACGAGTCAAACGGTCCAACCCCCGTGTCTATACGATGTTCTGATGCGGAGTTATAAGGCTTTGTTTACTCTGTTGCTAGGGTACTGTATTTGGTTGCTAGGGAAAAAATTGCATCCACTAGTGATTACCCTCCGAGTCACGAGTCAAACGGTCCAACCCCTGTGTCTCTACGATGTTCTGATGCGAAGATCTAAAGCTTTGTTTATTTGGTTGCTAGGCTGGTCATTATTGGTTGCTAGGGGTGTGGCCTGGGAGTGGCCAATGATGTGGCTAGTTATTACACTCCGAGTCACGAGTCAAACGGTCCAACCCCCGTGTCTCTACGATGTTCTGATGCGAAGAATAAGGCTTTGTTTATTCTGTTGCTAGGGTGCTCAAATTTAGTTGCTAGGGGCGTGGCTTGGGAGTGGCCAATGATGTGGCTAGTTATTACACTCCGAGTCACAAGTAAAATGGTCCAACCCCCGTGTCTCTACGATGTTCTGATGCGAAGATATAAGGCTTTGTTTATTCTGTTGCTAGGGTGCTCAAATTTAGTTGCTAGGGGCGTGGCTTGGGAGTGGCCAATGATGTGGCTAGTTATTATACTCTGAGTCACAAGTAAAATGGTCCAACCCATAGATATGTATATAAAGGCTAGATGGCTCAAGGCGGAGTCAGCTGTGTCGTCACTTGGCGGCCATCTTAGGTCAGTGCTGCCATAGTGCTGCTCCCTGCTGCTGTGGACGGAAGGTGAGTGACATACGCCAACTAAAATGCTCGTAACTTGCTGAATTCTTGACGGATTTACAAACGGTTTGGTTTTTTACAAACGTTATTAACGTGGCTATAATTCTGGATGCTTTAACATGTTTCATGAATTTTTTTATTTATTTTAAGTATACGTATTCAGTGTCATAGGTACATCTTTGACGTTTATAACAAACCAATCCGTTTGAAAATCGGTAAAAAAATTAAGCAAGTTATGGTCATTTAAAAGTACCTGCATCATTAAAACTCAATGCTACGAGTGAGAGAGCGGCCTGTCCTAAGATGGCCGCCAAAATGCGGAGGTTCCACTCAATTGGCCATCAGCGCGGACGAGCCATCTAGCCTTTATATACATATCTATGGTCCAACCCCCGTTTCTCTACGATGTTCTGATGCCGAGATATAACTGTTTGAATTTTATGTTGCTAGGGTGCTCAAAAGTGGTTGCTAGGGGCGTGGCTTAATACCTCAATACGGATCCTGAGAGACTGATTGGATGCTTGAGTAAAATGAGCCGACCCCCATCTCTTTATGACACTGTGGTGAAAAGATATCCATCTGGGCATTTTATAATGGCAGTCTATGGGATAGGTTGCTAGGGTGCCCAAAATGGTTGCTAGGGTAACCTTACACCCCATTGTGGGGAACGTCCTGACAATGTCTAGCACCCTCTTCAAATTTAGTAACCCACATGTTTCTAGCCCATAATTCATGGAAATTTCTTTTAAATAATCTCAGGGTGAGATCTCAAAAAAATACTGAAAAAACCCAAGGGTATATATTTCAAATTCTAGACAAAGGGTGGCTGCATTTGAAATGCTAAAATATAACAGTTTGGATTTCAGAAGTTTTAGTCTCAAGATAATTCACATATGTTGTACAAATGGGACACGGCCTGTGAAAACCCAGCAAAGTATTTCTTTATGACTTACTGTTTTCTACATAAAATCATCCTACACAATTCAGAAAACATTCTCTGAAAATATAATCTTGACATCTTCAATACTGACTGAGTAAGGGCATGCCACAGACTGAACTCAATGTTAAATCAGTAAATTCAAACTTTAGATGTCATTAGATGTTAAGACAGTAGCCTGGATTTCATATACAAGGTCACATATTTATGTATCTTAGAAATATATTGTAAATAATAATGTGCATGTACATAACAAAAACATTGAATCATAAAACATTCTCATGAGGTCTTCTGTCTTTGTTTTCTGCACTTGTCTCTGCAAGCAGTGCCTTTAAACCTTAGAGGTTCCTCTTTGTTGCCTTTGATTCCTGTCCCGAACACCGCCTTTTAAACATCTGGACACCACTTCTTCCTCTCCATGGTTCCTCTTTGTTGCTTTAGGATCAACTAAATGGAAACATCCAAAAAAATTATTAATCATACGATCACATTTTTATATTTAAATTTAGGTGCCTATGGCAAACATGTACAATCGTGTATATTAGATAGATAATCAAAAAGAATAAAAGCGTCCCAGATGGAATATCTTCACATTAGAGTGTCGTAGAGACATGGGGTGGGCTCATTTTACTCAGGCATCCAATCAGTCTCTCAGGATCGTCCCATAGCTATTAGGCCACGCCCCTAGCAAACATTTTTGGGCACCCTAGCAACATATCCCATAGACTGCCATTATAAAATGCCCAGATGGATATCTTTGCAGCACAGTGTCTCAGAGACATGGGGGTGGGCTCATTTTACTCAGGCATCCAATCAGTCTCGGAGGATTCTTATCGAGGTATTAAGCCACGCCCCTAGCAACCAAATAAGAGCACCCTAGCAACATAATAAACAAAGCCTTATATCTCTGGATCCGAACATCATAGAGACATGGGGGTTGGGTCTCTTGGTCATGTTAGCCTTATGCTAGCTTCATGCTAAGTCATACTAGCTTCATGCTAGTTTCATGCTAGCTTTATGCTAATTTCATAATAAATCTTGCTAACTTCATGTTAATTCATGTTAACATCATGCTAATTCATGTTAGCATCATGCTAATTCATGTTAGCATCATGCTAATTCATGTTAGCATCATGCTAGCTTCATGCTAATTCATGTTAGCATCATGCTAACTTCATGCTAATTCATGTTACCATCATGCTAGCTTCATGCTAATTCATGTTACCATCATGCTAGCTTCATGCTAATTCATGTTAATTTCATGCTAGCTTCATGCTAATTCATGTTAGCTTCATGCTAGCTTCATGCTAATTCATGTTAGCATCATGCTAGCATCATGCTAATTCATGTAAGCATCATGCTAGCTTCATGCTAGTTCGTGCTAGCATAATGTTAGCCAGTGTTTGGAATAACGCCGTTTAAAAGAACGGCGTTACGTAACGACGTTCATTTTTCAGTAACTGGCTAATCTAATTAATTACTTTTCCCGCCGTTACAACGCCGTTAACGTTACCGGACGTTAAATGCGGTGCGTTACTATGCACTGACTTAACCTGTGTGATCCAAACGCAACCCTGGCTCACACAGCTAGTGAGGAGGTAGGTTAATAACGAGATAGGCGATTATGATTGGCTAAGGCAGAGTAATGTGTTTCATGGTAGCCAATCAGAGCCAGTGTTGTTATACACATGCCAGCGCACGCGCCTGCGGCGACACACACACACACACACACACACACACAGGGCGAATTCCAATCGAAAGTGATGATCACTATGCCCTATTCCCTTCGAAGATCAAATCTCTTGATGTATAAACTCTAGATAAAGTTGCGCAATGTTGTCTGATAGTGTGGCTAATTAAAATACACTTGGTGATTAGGGTTGCCACCCATGTCTGATAAAAAACCTGGACATATCGATGATGACCCGGCCAATTGGTTTGCTCACAAGCCGCCACCCCCCCCCCCAATAGCATAATATTTCTATAGGCCTATGCCATTATTGGCAACACTTTACAATTCTCTTTTTTTTCAATTCTTATTTGTTAACTAACCGTGAGCAGTACATTTGTTACTGTATTTGTTAATCTTTGATAACGTTAGTAAATAAAAATACAGCTGTTCATGGTTTATTCATGTTAGTTCACAGTGCATTAACTAATGTTAACAAGATTTAAATAAATGTATTATTAACATTAACAAAGATAAAAATTTGCTTTATGCTATAAGTGCAGTTTATTATTAGTTCATGTGTTAACTAATGAACCTTATTGTAAAGTGTTACCCAATTATTTGTTCATTATGTTAAAATATGTAAATCTAGTTTACAATTTATTAAAGCTGCGTATGCTATTTATGTAAACTGTTTTTATTTATATTCCATTGCAACTCTAAACAGGTCTAAATAGCAACTAGCAAATATGCACATGAAATTAAACTTGTTGAACTCACCTCAACATGTATTTTACAATCATTTAACCCGCCATGGGAAAAGCTGAAGTCACTGTTACAAACTCTACCCCATGCAAGATTTTAACTCTTTTAAGACAGGGATACACTTTCGTGTAGTCTAGTGTAAAATGTGTCTTATATTTTCGCTTTTGGGGCACTCTCCCTCTGCCATGGCGCTCCTGTTTCTAGATACACTGATTAGTTTGGTTCGGGAGAAGAGATAAAAGCCCGCCCACACTGACATTTGATTGGTTGATGTCCTGAAACTGGCCAATCAGGATGCTCTCTGTCTTACATGCGCTAAATGAGGCAAACACACACACAGACGCAAGGTCTCCCTCTCTGCCGTGCGCGCGCTAAATTTCATATTCACATAGCTTTTCGAAAACCGGGACATTCAGTGTCCCGGGAGAGTTGATAAATTTCCCGGGACAGGTTATTAAAAAGAAGGACAATCCCGGTAAAACCGGGACAGGTGGCAACCCTATTGGTGATAAAATACAGCGTCTTTTTCTGTTTATTTGGATTTTACATCCCCTTCGCGAAGTGCCCTTCAAGGGCGCACAAACGGCATTTGGAATTTACCCACACACACGCAACAGCTAAACAGAGATTCGCGGCAGCAGAAGAGATGGCGAGTCAGGAGGAGCAATCCGATGGAAAGTTGGCATTTTCAAGGTGGAGATATAAGCACTACTTCAAATTCATTGTGGTCAAAGCAAGAACGTGCATGTAATGTGTACATTATGTCCGGGAGCGAAGACTTTGTCGACATCCGTTGTAAGCAACTCTTATTTAATGAATCATATTGTTAAACTGTTTACTTTTTTAATGAAGAAAACGAAATACAGCAGCCTATGTCTTCCAGACTATTTATCTCAGTTTGATTTATTTAATTTGCTACAGTTATTGCAAACACACTTTATATTATTTAACTGTTTACTTTTGAAGAAAATACCTGAAGTACAGAATGTCTACCAGACCAGTTGTCTGACATTGCGAGTTTGATTTATTTAATTAAGAATACGACTACAGAGCAAACACACTTTTTGTTGTTTAAAAGTTAACTTTTTGTGAACAAAACACTTGGAAGTACAGGTTGTTTACTAGACCAGTTGTCTCAGTTTGAGAGAGTTTTATTTAATTTAGTTTGCTGAAGTTAAATGCACTTTATATGGTGTAACTGTTTACTTTTCTTACAAAGATAATACTTGAAGTGTAGGATAAAACTCTTGCTGTCTGTTGACGTGCAATAAATATGGAAAGTTATGTATGAACACCTGTCTGTTCTACTCATTTCAACTGACATGTGAAAACTGCTAAAAAAATACAAATTCTTTGACATAGGGCCTATAGCAACTTTTTTTTAACCGTAACGCAAATAGTTACTTTCCCTGGTAACGAGTTACTTTTATTATAGAGTAATTCAGTTACTAACTCAGTTACTTTTTGGAACAAGTAGTGAGTAACTATAACTAATTACTTTTTTTAAGTAACATTCCCAACACTGATGTTAGCTTCATGCTAATCATGTTAGCATCATGCAAATTCATGTTAGCATCATGGTAGGTTCATGCTAATCATGTTAGCATCATGCTAGCTTCATGCTAATCATGCTAGCATCATGCTATCTTCATGGTAATCATACTAACATCATGCTAATCATGCTAGCATCATGATAGCTTCATGTTAATCATGCTAACATCATGCTAGCTTCATGCTAAATCATGCTAGCTCCATGCTAAATCAGGCTAGCTTCATACTTAAACATACTAACAGCCAGATAGCCTACTAAACTAATCTTCTGTCAAACCGTTTTAAACGTTCAGGCTTTGTCAAGCCAACATAAAGTTTGTCAACAAACTTTTCTATCTAGTTGCATTCACTAACCTTCACCTCAGGTTATAAATAACTTAATAATCACAACTATCCACTACCTAAAAAGCTATGAACAGCAGTCATGCAAATTTTCTCAATTTGCTTTTCTATTTCTACTAGCAATAATGTGAGCTGCAGTCTGGATCCTGCCTCTTTCAGATGACCTAACACAAATGGAAAGATGAAATCGACCCTTGCAAGGACTTCAGACGATGCCAGCACTGGACTACATACAGTGGAAATCATGTGCGTTTCATGTTTAACTTTCATGCTTTTGGAGCCTTTTGGAGATTATTTCATCTTCCCCTCGCTTAAATGTTTACATTAACAGAATTTTTTTACCAGGGGTGCCCAAACTTGTGCATGTCACTGTACTGATATATACTATACAAATATTGTAAGTTGAATTTACTTATTTGAAACACATTATACTAAGCACTATACTGCAATGTTGTTTTTTACATTTGTGCGTAAGATGTTATTTTTTGTCTTCTTCATTCATTAGATTTTCAGTAGTCCGTGTCAAATATTATTTCAAGGTAAGATAGCTTAACATGTCTTTCATTGTGCTTTAGTGATCACACAGGCCCTGTTTATGTTCTTAACCGGCGGCATGAGTTTATTTATTGTGATATACACAAAACAAGATATTTTGATAAATTATGTTAAGTACACAGCTGCTCATTTACTTCAATAAAATGTATTTTTCCTATTATGGAAGTCAATGGGTACCATCAACTGTATGATTGACATCATTTATCAGATTAAAGAATTTTTGGCAAGTTTATAACAACATGAAGGTGAGTAAATGATACAATTATAATTTTTACGTAAACTTTTAGCTTTGAAGGATTATTTACTCAACCCCATGTCATCCAAGATGTTTGTCTTTCTTTCTTTAGCCAAACACAATTAGAGTTATATTAAATACTGTCCTGGCCAGTGGCGGCTCGTGACTGCTTTTCTGAGGGGTGCGAATTCTAAATAAGTGTTCAGAGTGTCATGTGTTTTGCTCGTGTTTTCAAAAATATGTGTTTGTTGCGTCATGTTAACCATGTGCATCACTTGTCTTGTCAAAATAAGTGCCAGCTGCACACGCGTCAAAACCGTTTATGATAAAAGAGATGCTCACGTTCACAAAATACACGCAACACATTCACTTAACATTAAACTCTGATTACGCATGAGATAATGCAGGTTTCTTTTATCATAAACCCTTCAGACGTGTGTGCAGCAGGCACTTATTTTGACATGACACATGATTCACATGGGTTTATGCCTAACACATATTTTAAAAATGACGAACCACACACATGATGGGCTACATACATGTTGGGATGAGCTTCGCATTGCATTGTGCGCCCTCGGAAAATAAATCATTGTCCACCACTGGTCCTGGTTTTTCAATGCTTAATAATGGCATTGACTGGGCATCAATGTTTTGAAGTTCCAAAAGTGCATCCATCCATCATTAGAGTAATCCATATATAACCCAGTGGGTCTTCTGATGCAAAATGATAGGCTTGTGGGAAAAACTTTATATTTTAAGCTTTAAGCGAGTTACGATGCATTTGTAATGTAAATAGACTACAACAACTCAATCGCATTGTTTCTCACGTGTCTCTACTGTGTTTCATCACAATTCATATTACGACTAGTCATGAGATGGATAACATCCAATGCGATAACACGTGCCGCCATATTTAAATTGTCTTTTTAACTTTGTAAATGTCTTGTCTCTATCACAAAAAGCTATAAATATGAATAGTTTTCTCACAAACGTATTGTTTCGCTTCGGGAAGACATTTATTAATCCACTGGGTTATATATGGATTACTTTAATGATGGATGGATATACTTTTGAGCTTTGAAAAACATTGATCCCAGTCAATGCCATTATAAAGCAAAAATATAAATACAATATATAAATGTAAAGAACCAGGAAATTATTTAATATAACTCTGATTGTGTTCTGTTAAAAAAAGTAATAGATAACTTCTTGGATGACATGATGGTAAATAATCAGTCAATTTTCATTTTGGTGGGAGGAGTAATCCTTTAACTCATTCGAGTCATCAGACAGTCATCTTGTTGCTTTGACTGAATTCAGTTACAGATCAAAATCCCTGGTGGTAAATCAACACTGCTCAGTCTTATCTATTTAAGTACACTGACGATCCTGAAGGTGTGTTTAACATTATTAAAATAATAAAGGAATGCATAAAGTGATAATTGAACATTACTGATGATGTGTGCTGTTAACAAGCAGAAGGGTAAAGATAAACTAAAACAAAGACGTCAAAGCAACAAGATGATTGGGTTCAGACAACTCAACCCTTTTAAAATGTCTTTTATTTAACAGTGCATTTTATCCTTTATCTTAGACAAAGCAGACCATGTTAATTTCATTTAATACATTCTGGAACAAATCTGGGTCCACTTATCATTTCTACTTACAAATTAACATTTCTGTTCTGCTCCGTTTACAGTGTTTGGGTGAGATCTAGACCGAGGACTAAGGCGTACACTAGGACAGAACTAAGTGTTGTGGCCAACAGGTGAGACAAACTTTGCAACTTGGTATCTGTTAGACACGATACATTGAATAAGGGCCCATTCATATTATACTTAAACTTGGTCCAGGACCATTTGATTTTTGGTTCATTCACACTGCCAATGATTTTCCGGAATCTGTGTTTATGCCGTAAAGACACATGATGTGTTTAAAGTCCTGCACTTGATAGGTTTTATCCACAGTGTCTGAAGGTTTGTTATTATTGGTTATTTCTCTCTGCAGAAGACTGCATTTTTGTTTATGATAAGACTATAATGGAATGCGTGATGCGCTGTTCTAGTATGCACATGAATTAACCCAATTTCAAAGTGGATATTTGAAACTCCCTGAACTCTGTCCTAGTCCAGTTTGCAGACATTTCTCATCGTGAATGTTCATTTAAACCCCCGTTTTAAAGAGCTGAATGGTATATCTTGTTGCGATGACGCACATGTATTTTGTTTAATATAAGCTCATGTGAGCGCCTGTTATGCTGCTAAATGATCTCTGCTTCAGCGTGGATAGTGACGAGCTCCCTGATCTCTGCTTCAGTCCAGTTTGCCAACCTTTGTAAAACCCTTGTTTTAAAGAGCTGAACCATAACTTCAAAACTGCGCCATTGTTTCTGCTTCTCATTCACAAAGAGGGCTTTCCAGGTATCTTACGGTAATGTTACTAGGTCCTCTTTCCTGGAACAATCCTAGAACATCTACAGCACATGTTTTTGCGTTCACACAAATGCCTGTCTGCCAATTTTACGTATATTTTCTGGGACCAAAGTGCTGTGTGAATAAGGTTATACTTTACTTGATTACACGAACACTGATGCAAGCACTTGTTCAACACAGTTTGGTGGTAAGCAAGTGGGTGACTGTTATCTTTAGATATCTCTAACAATAAAATGTATAATTTTCAAGACATTTGCATTAATTCCTCCTATAGCACTCATTTTAAGTATAGCTGAGGATGCAAAGAAGAATTAACACTGTTTATAATGCACAGCCAGACATTCAGGAATGCAACAACACAGTAGACCAGATGTTTTATATGCTTACATAAAGTACTGTATGCTTTGTGGGTACACTTTTTGATTATCTATCCAATATACACGATTGTACATGTTTGCCATAGGCACCTAAATTTAAATTTAAAAATGTGATCGTATGATTAATAATTTTTTTTGGATGTTTCCATTTTGTTGATCCTAAAGCAACAAAGAGGAACCATGGAGAGGAAGAAGTGGTGTCCAGATGTTTAAAAGGCGGTGTTCGGGACAGGAAACAAAGGCAACAAAGAGGAGCCTCTAAGGTTTAAAGGCACTGCTTGCAGAAAACAAAGACAGAAGACCTCATGAGAATGTTTTATGATTCAATGTTTTTGTTATGTACATGCACATTATTATTTACAATATATTTCTAAGATACATAAATATGTGACCTTGTATATGAAATCCAGGCTACTGTCTTAACATCTAATGACATCTAAAGTTTGAATTTACTGATTTAACATTGAGTTCAGTCTTTGGCCTGACCTTACTCAGTCAGTATTGAAGATGTCAAGATTATATTTTCAGAGAATGTTTTCTGAATTGTGTAGGATGATTTTATGTAGAAAACAGTAAGTCATAAAGAAATACTTTGCTGGGTTTTCACAGGCCGTGTCCCATTTGTACAACATATGTGAATTATCTTGAGACTAAAACTTCTGAAATCCAAACTGTTATATTTTAGCATTTCAAATGCAGCCACCCTTTGCCTAGAATTTGAAATATATACCCTTGGGTTTTTTCAGTAATTTTTTGAGATCTCACCCTGAGAAATGTCGATGTATTATGGGCTTGAATTACTTGTTTATTTTATAATTTTGTCCAAGTAATTTGAAAAAAAAGTTTTTAATTAAATTTTAGTTCTCTATTGAAATAAATGTATATGTTGAGACTATTTTTTTGTCCACAAATGTAATTGAATCATATACCTTAAGAGTATATTATTTTGAAGGGTATAATAAAGCAATAAACCCTGAGAAGCAGTGGGTTACCAGTGCATTTTATAACAGCTAAGGGGCGTTGTTAGGCACGATGCGAAGCGGAGTGCCTAAAACCCCCTTAGCTGTTATAAAATGCACTGGTAACCCAACGCTTCAAGGGGTTTATTGCGTTTATAAAACGGTTACTTCATATGCATAACGTTAGCGGGATTTTATAAAATAAAACACAAATAAGTTGTAATTATATTAGTACAAACATTACTCTTCCGCCAAACAAAGTAGTTCCTCAGAATCAAGTGTGACTGAAACAGAGCGCAGTTCCCAACCAACAGAGATGCAGCACAGACACAATGAAAATATGTTTTAAGACTGTGGTGTTTATTTTATAAATCAACATTCATCTAATTTATACATTAACATTTATATTGTGCTGTTGAAGTGATGATCAAATATGCTTGGAAGCATGCTGAACTCCCTGTCAGCGTTTTTTTTTTTTTAAGTTGCCACCCAGTTTTAGTTTAATGCCTTGCAGAAAAATTATCTTCTTTAAATAAACATAAAATATCAAATGAAAGAACAGACCAACCGCTTTCAAACAAAAACAAACAAAAAAAATGTTTCATCCTACCTTCATTGTTCTCTTATCACCTCTCAAATTTTTTTGCTAAAAGCGGAGATAATTCCATATTTGTGAAGAACTTTAGTAAGAGATCAGATTCAAAGCCATCAAAACTTACACGCTGTGCTTTTAGTGTTGAGTGAATGCGTCAGTGTTTAAGTTGGGTAAGATCGCCACCCAGTGGATAAAAGCGGACGTATGAACTTGACTTATAAACTCCTCAGACAACGTTTTCTCTTTATCGACGAGATGACTCAACAATATTTATTGACATTTATCTGGATATCGCCATTAATTGTGCAATTGTACACAAATTAAAAATATGATTATAGACTGTGGTGTTTATTTTCATAAATCAGTAGGCAGCAACAGTGGCGCAGTGATACTAATGTAATGTGGTCTGAACCGTGAGGTTACCAGTGTATTTTATCACGGCTTAGAACGCGTTTCAACCAATCAGAATGAAGAACCAGAACTGCCCGTTTTATAAGAAATATTTTTATTTTAGTTAAGTGTTTCAAAACGTTTACACCGTAGTATAGCAGTGTATAATAGTTACAGAATATGTAATTTATGTGTGACACATCTAAATATTCTGTTACTGATTTATCCAAGTTGTTTATGTGTTATATTTGTCAAATGAATACATTTGCAACGGTTATTGACAGTGGTGTACTTGTTTTTAGTTATTATTGCACAGAAGCACATTATTCTGAATAAGTGTGAATGAATAAACCCACTAAACACAGGACGTCGGATAGACGTGCAGATCATGTCTATATTGGGTCCGTCGGTCCATGACCAATTCTGGACATGTATTCGACGTCCAAACTAGGTCCACTATTTGGACGTCCCACCATGACCCTATTTGGACGTCATATTGACGGGCAACATTTGACGTTTAAACTGGGTTATTTTTTGGACGTCATTTGGACGTCATATTTATGGGCAACATTTGACGTTTAAACTGGGTAATTTTTTGGACGTCATTTGGACGTCATATTTACGGGCAACATTTGACGTTTAAACTGGGCAATTTTTGGACGTCATTTGGACGTCTATGACAGGTCTATGTCTATATTACATGATCAGGCCTATAAAAATGTGTTTATTTACAAATATCAGCATTATTGTACCAACATGATTAATACATACGAATAGTCTATATTATTATTACAGTACTGTTTTTTTCCGCTTTCTGAATTACGTACAAAATTCAACTAAATGTACCATTTAAAATATGTAATTAAATGTGTAGTTCGTTATATTAAAAGTATATGACCATACTAACAATTTAACATAATATTATTGTCATATTAAAATGTTTATGATATGAATGCAATAAGAATGCCTTATATACGACCTGAAAGTATGGCCATGTGGCCGAGTGGTTAGAGAGACTTGTTTGTAACACGGAGATCGGGAGTTCGAATCCCACAGCCGTCAGGAAATGTCTGAAAGGTTTCGGTGCGGTGAATGGGTGAAGTGCAGAAGCAATCATGTCTTTTCGCTTTTTTCATGTCTCTTTTCCTTACACGGCGGTCCTACGGTTGTCAACATTTTTAGACGTGCAGAACACGTCCAAAAAAAGACGTCACCTGGCGTTACAAAACAACCCCTTTTATGGACCGGATTCGGACGTCCAAAAATTACATGAAAAAGACGTAATTCCGACGTCACTTTGCGCAGTGGGAAGGTTTAAATTAATAAATAAATGCCCGGTAAAGCCCGTGCAGAGCGTCTGAAATTGCATCGTTTAAACATCGGCCCGAGGGCATTTGCGACGAGATGCCGACATCTAGACGACATCTTCCCAATGAACAAACGCTCCCTGAGCGACATCTTGCCGATGGAACTTTGAAAGTTGGCACAACGTCGGCCAGATGTATGTGTGCTGTCTGGGATGAGAATCATTGCTCTAATACATGCACTTCTTTGTCTTGTCTATGTAGTAGTGTGCGTAAATAATGACAGAACCCACTAAACACAGGACGTCGGATAGACGTGCAGATCATGTCTATATTGGGTCCGTCGGTCCATGACCAATTCTGGACATGTATTCGAAGTCCAAACTAGGTCCACTATTTGGACGTCCCACCATGACCCTATTTGGACGTCATATTGATGGGCAACATTTGACGTTTAAACTGGGTTATTTTTTGGACGTCATTTGGACGTCATATTTACGGGCAACATTTGACGTTTAAACTGGGCAATTTTTGGACGTCATTTGGACGTCTATGACAGGTCTATGTCTATATTACATGATTAGGCCTATAAAAATGTGTTTATTTACAAATATCAGCATTATTGTACCAACATGATTAATACATACGAATAGTCTATATTATTATTACAGTACTGTTTTTTCTGCTTTCTGAATTACGTACAAAATTCATCTAAATGTACCATTAAAAATATGTAACTAAATGTGTAGCTCGTTATATTAAAAGTATATGACCATACTAACAATTTAACATAATATTATTGTCATATTAAATTGTTTATGATATGAATGCAATAAGAATGCCTTATATACGACCTGAAAGTATGGCCATGTGGCCGAGTGGTTAGAGAGACTTGTTTGTAACACAGAGTTAGGGAGTTCGAATCCCACAGCCGGCAGGAGATGTCTGAAAGGTTTCGGTGCGGTGGATGGGTGAAGTGCAGAGGCAATCATGTCTTTTCACATTTTTCATGTCTCTTTTCCTTAAACGGTGGTCCTACGGTTGTCAACATTTTTAGACGTGCAGAACACGTCCAAAAAAAGACGTCACCTGGCGTTACAAAACAACCCCTTTTATGGACCGGATTCGGACGTCCAAAAATTACATGAAAAAGACGTAATTCCGACGTCACTTTGCGCAGTGGGAATGTTTATTTTTGGGTGGTCTATTCTTTAAAATGTAGAAAACTATTAAAAACTTGAAAACACAAGGATGTTAGCATCTAAGCCTGGGCAGTCTCAACTTTTCTCGACGCCTCTTTTATCTTGCTTTGGTCCTGTTTATTTAAAAGTGTGGCTTGTGTATGGTGGCCACTGCTTGGATTATAAGGCCTGTCTTGTGGAGGCAGCGTGTGGAACAGAAGTTGACACACAACATGCAGCCAACTGGAGCTTAATGGAAAATTTCAATAGTGCCCACCTTTTGCGTACACAGCCATAACAGTGTCACCTTAGTCCTGGTATTACAGACAGAATCCGATAGCACAGTGTTAGAGTCCTGAACATGGGCAAAAAAATAAAAATCCTCTGATGTGGATTAAAAGTGACCTGAAGTGGAGGGCGTATCGGCCAAAGCTCAAGTAGACATGAACTTACAGCTCCAGCAAATCTAATGAGCACTTTGACTCACTTAATTCCAAGTGTGACCAGATAGACTCCCATAATATTACTCCTGCAAGGCCAGTGTCCGACCCATAATACTGTCATTTTATTTGTAATCCTAGCTTTTAATATGATATGTAATGTATTGACAGTTGCAAGGTTACAATTTTAAAAGAGCACAGTCAGGGATCTTTGGCCAAATGCATTAGCTGGGTTATGATAATGAGGGAAATACTCATATTTTTCTAATAGTTACATACAAAATCTCTTTAATGCACTGCATTTTTCTCTATTAAAGATATAATCTTTCTTCTATACAATCCAAAAAATATTGTTCTGAGATTATATTTCATATATTTATGTTTACAAAACACAAAACGCTATAAATTGCATATCAATGATGCAAGGTGTTTCATTTTTCTCTGTATCGTTACCTCTGAAGATTATTGAGCTACGTGGTATTAAAAGTCTTTTGAACGTCTTCTTTTAAAACCAATGTAATTTATATTAAATGGTTTAGATTGCTGCCAAAACTGTCACACACTATCTGTTGGATGTCTTTACAAACAAATTTATTCTAAAGATATAATGAAATATCAAGTTATAAACATAAAAGAAAATCTATCTTTTCTTTTTACTTAAAAATCTTAATGGTTTATTTCAAACAGTTGACAGAAGAATAAATACAACATTTCCCACCCTTACTTCATGGTAATGGCATAAAAAAACAACAAACAGAAGACGGACCCCTCTTTCCTTTTTATTTTTTCTCTCCCTCCATCTGTGCCCTGTTCTTCAGCTCTTCTCTAATGCATCCTAATCCCTGCTGAAGACAGACGTATGCTCTGTATGTGTGAAAGAGAGTGTGTAAGAAATATCTCTTTGCTTTTTCATGCCTCAGTTCATTATTTTTCTTTCTTGTCACTTAGTGTGATAGGTTGTACAGAGGCACACAGATGAGTGCAGAAGACAGTCACAGGGTCTTAATCTAGTCTTTAATGCGTGACTTCAGAGATGTCATTTATCTTGTGACTGCAGCAGGCGTCCACAAAACTTTATCTCTAATAATATATTGATGGATTAAAGGGGTCAGGCTGGAGACCAGGCTAGAAAAATTGCTTATTGACATCAAAATACAGTGCCCCCAAAACCTGATAAACATAGGGACAGGAGAGTGGAAGTCAGGAGGAGGAGAGTGGCACAGAGAAAGAGAGAGAAAAAAGGGGAGATGATAGAGGTAAGGTATTGTGACTGTTTGTGACCGGTGATTTTCCTCCATCACATGAGCCTCCAGTGGTCTGAGCCCTTCGCTTGATAAAAACACCCGCGGATCTATGCTCTCAAACCAGTTGCTACACACTGAACACACCACACCGATATGCTGCCGTTCCATCCACCGTCAGGAAAAATAAGCAGCGCTTTTGCAGGATTCCTCTGGATCTTTCAAAGTCTGCTTGCTGCTACCACATATATTTTGCTGTTGATATATAATTGACTGTTGAGTACTTGTTTTGGAGGCCTCTGTGAGGGCACAGGGGCCGAACCTAAAGAGCAAAACAGCTTTAGGGAAAATATGGAAAAATGAATTGACAAAATCTAAAAATTATCCTCAGGTAAAGCCAAAGACTGATGGAAAAGTAAAAAATATGAAAGTGATGAAAACGTGTGAAAGTGACGATTGTATAAAATATGAAGAATAATGTTAAACATCAACTTGAAAAATATTTCAAAAATTGCTTTACAAGTGTGTTATTAAGCCTCGAATTCAAGTATGGTTGGGTTTTCTTAGTATAAGAGATAAGTAAAAGAGGTCAAGTTCTCCTGTATTCAGAACTCCTTATACAAGTATTCTTATACGTAATCCACTCTTGCAGCCCAACCAACAGCAAAAGAGCTGTTCAACAAAGCTTTACTTTTGGGAAACTTTTCCCAAAAGTATCACTGAGATATACCTTTTCTCCAGATATATACCTTTTCTCCAGGTAAATCTCTACTAAGGGTATCTGGGAAATGCATGAGGGTCTTTGGCTGCTTCGCATCCCTCTGGCTCCCCGTGTGAAAATGTGTTTGAAGTGTGTATCAAGCAGTCCCAATCTCAAACAGTGTCAAACCCGTTTCTTGACTTTCTCTCGCACATTCTCTGCAAGCCCACTAAAATGAATACACTTTGACCATTATAAGATAAAGCTTGAGGACCTATTACAGCAGGCCTATCTGCAAGCTTGTAATACCACAGAGTCAGCATTCAATAAAAGACATTTGCAACCATGCGTTTCTCACGACAACGGCAGCAAAAGATTTAAAGGCTGCTAAATTAGGTGCGGCTTGCAGAGCAAAAGGTGCCGGGTAAGCAGGCCCACGCTTACTTAAAATGACAGAGTTGTTTTACGAGGGGGGCGACTCAGTCTCATGCTACTTCCAGGGTTATTTAGACTCGAAGAGTGTGCATAATGTTTTGAGCACATCCCGCCTTCACATTGGTGCCTAATATTTATTTATTTATTTATTACTTTACATTTCACTTTATGTAATTGTATCTCCTCTTGAAAAAACTTCTGAAAATTAAACTTTGGGACAGGGAGTGCGCAGTCAGGATGTTGACATGGTTTTAACATTTACGAAGAACAGATGCATTTGCAATAACCTTTTCTCACGTAAATGCAGCACTTTTTATGACACTGGTACAACTACCAATGGAGCCATTAAGAATTTAATCCTGCTGCACGTACATAAAACATTCAGCTCTCATCTCATCCTCCAACCAAACTTGTTTTCAATCATATCCCTGGTCTAAAGAAGTGATGTAGTGTCATAACACAAAAACAACATCTCCAAAGGCTCGACCAACTGTAAGTCACTATGACCATTAAAATATGTGATTATAAATTTACAATGAGTGTTGTAATATTACACAGCTGTGAGTTATCCCCAGGAGATGATCCCTAAAATCACAATGTCATACCTCATATGTTTCTTCATAGCCAATGGTAGATCTACAGACCAATTTTTTATTTAGTGTTCATACAGTATAGCTTGATTGAAACAGAACAGCATTGTGTCATCTGAAGGACAACGACTGCTCATAACCACCAAACTGATCTTCAAAGTCTAAGTGTTAAGGGACGGTTAACCAGGTTATGGCTATCTAAAACCAGACACTCTAAACATCCAGACGCAGCCATAAATCAGCCATTGAAAGAACAAATCATAAGTGCTGATGGGTGACAAATTCAAGCAGCTAAGTCTGCTGCTGGTCCTTTCAAATGAGGCCTGCAATTTGTCGTCCTTCTCTGCCCCTCATCTTGATTGGCAGTTTATCTGGTAGAGAATAAATGGAATCAAAGCGGAAGAATAACACTCGCAAAATAGGCCTAGACATTCACCCGGGACCAATAAAAAAGAGAGCAATTTCCTCAATAAATAATTCCCTCCATTTATATTGTTGGTGGACCTAAACACAGACCATTTGGGCCACTGGGGTTGACGCACTGTAATCTAGCTTTGGGCTTGGGTCTATTAATGTAATTTCCATATTCAGCGCCCTACATCCGTATTCTCCCCCCTTCGAAGGAAAAAGGGCTGTTCCAAGGCCCGGAATACCTCAGGGTCCCCTAGCTGGCGCTCAGTAATACTAGCATGGCTCATTATTTAATATGTCACCGCTATTTTACATGTTAAAGCACCTCTGTTGCCATCTAATTTATTGCAGGAATATCAAACAGGCAGGATCAGAATAGGGTCACCCACATTTTCATGACACAGGAAATAAATATATATACAGTCAGTCAAGTCAAGGTGAAAGCTTGATGTCAGCTGTTTTCTAAAGGGGTCTCAAAAAAAGTAAAAACAATAGTGCATAATGAGTACAGTGTGGCACAAAACTGTTTTAAGTAGCAAGATCCTGTTTTTCAGAGGTGGGTAGTAACGAATTACATTTACTCCGTTACATTTACTTGAGTAATTTTTTGGGGAAACTAGTACTTTTAGAGTAAATTTAAAAATGGGTACTTTTTACTCTTACTCAAGTATATTTCTAGTGAAAAAACTGTACTTTTACTTCGCTACATTCGGTGGCGTTACTGCGCTGCTGTCGCATCATTAATGAATATATATTTTTTAAGTTTATATGGCTGCGTGCGTTGCGAGAGGTGGCTACGTATCACCCTTTAGCGCGCATAGATGAAAGGAGATGACTGAAGCGGAGGATGACCTATGCAATCTATTGGAGGCAGATTACGCGTGGCCTCAAGTTCGGTCTATGTTTACACTACAAAAGGTCAAAAAGAATAGTTTCATAATGCGATGCATGCTTTGTGCACCAGAACGAACTGACATCTCAAAGTACAGGAATTCAAGCTCCAACCTGAAACAAACAACACGGGTAAGTGTCACTGTTGGCCATTTGGAAACCATGGGCACTTTTACCTTATTATAATACTATGTCACACACTGTCCGAGTGTTTTTGTCATATGCGCTCTTGTGCAAGCAATGAAAATTAGTCTAACCTTACAAACAACACTCACATCTGCACATTTCCATATGATTTCCCCACAAAGCTTAACAAATTGAACAGCATATTACGTCTTGCATTAATAATATGGAATATGGGCAAAAGTAACACGGGACGAAAGTAACAAAGCGATTTTCTCAGAGGACTGATAACATTTGCATCCCAAACAGCATCTTTACAACCCTTGACAGAGCTGACAAATTTGCGTTATTTACTCACAGTTTTCAACCATAAGTAAATTCCAAAAGCGGTCATTGTTTTCTTATAACGCGTTGTGTTTCTCGTTTCATGAATCTACAGCAGTGGTTTTCAAACCCTGGGTTGCGACCCTCTGGTGGGTCGCAAAAATTAAAAACTGGGTCGCCAGAAAGATAAAAAAAAAAATTTTACTAAAAAAATGTATTCAATTTTATTACAAAAACTATAATAATTACAACACACTTGAAAAAAAAAATCACAGTAAAAATATCTTTTAAATACACGAAATAAAAAAATACTCCACCACTGTGTCACATGACCCATGTGCGTGCGCAGCTTACTGTATTAAATTCATACAGTAGATTAAATTGCGCGCGGGGTCACAGCCATTTTTTTAATTATGCAAGGGGAAATAAAAACTCCTAAATAAAAAGAAAAATGTGTTTGGTCTGATTAAAAAAAATATATATATATATTTGGTTGGTTTGTCGAGTGAGCGCGGAAATGTTTAGTTGTTTGCTAAGCATAGCTCAATCGTTAAGACACGGTTGAGTGTTGCAGGGAGACTGACACGTTATGGTTCTGCTATTATCTTTGAACAATTTTCGCTGCTGAAACAACAAAAACAGTTAACATTGCGTCTAAAATGTAAGTGACTAAACATAAATTACTTGTTTAGTGAACTGTCATATGAAATCTATAAATTTTCAACCGTGATGTGATGCTGCTTCACTGTATCATGTTATTAAAAACTTCACATTTTTACCACAGTATGTTTAACCCACGGTTAGCTCACTTTGTGTTTGCTGCGCTTATTTGTTTAACTTAGCGTTATTATATTATGCACTTTCGGTTGCCATTGAGACTAAAGGATGCAGAATCATTACCGTGTTTTGGTGATTGTTATTGGAGTTTTAATCTAACGTTACTTGTCCCTGATAAGCAGACAAGTGTTGATGTAGAGCCCTGCGACGTGTTTTTAGACTGCTTCAGTATAGGCTAGGTCCAATCTTTACAACTCCTCCGTTGTGTTGCGTATGTCAGTTCTTCCTCATTTTTTGTTGATATAATGAATTGCAGTTAGGTTGATCTCATTTGTGCCCCCCTGAAAAAATGAAATGCCTGTCCGTGAATTTGTGTCTGGCGTCGGGTCTGCTTATTAGGTAAGTTATATACATACAGATGCATGCGTGCAGGTTTCACCGGGCTCACCCCACTCTGACGGCTTTCGGCCCTGCCCTGCTTCATGCTACTAAGGGGGGGGGGGGGGGGGGTTGGGTTGAGTGTGGGTTGCATAATTTTTATTTTTTTAAATTAGGGTCGCTCCTAAAAAGTTTGAAAACCACTGATCTACAGGTTATTTAGTGCTCTAACACATCCTGAAGTTTGACTTCAATAGTTTTTCAAAGTAAAAGTAAATCGGGTTTAAATGTGAGGAGATCCTGTCGGGACGAAAGTAACACTTACTTTTGTCCCACTTACAGTATATTATTCTAATTTTATTTTATTTAATTTTCATAGTGTTTAAACTGTTGAATTTAAGTTTGTACTGTTGGATGCTTTTGAAACATTTGATAAAACTGACATTTAAAATGAAAATGTAATTTAATTATTTTTTTACAAAGATAAATTACAAAATATGTTTGCAGTTACATATTAAAGAGGTCATAGTCATGTATAATAAAAACAAGTGTAACACGAAAATCTATCTTGTTTTGTTGTGTTTAAAAAGTAACAATTCACCACACTATGTTCAAAGTGAAATTATACTAGTCATTTTACATTTGTTCAAAATTCCACCTGATAGATTGATAGACCACACCTGTGAGTTACTGACCACAGCAAAATATATCTCTGTCTGAAACATTATCTTAAAATTAAGTTTTTCTGAAAAATTTTACTTTCGCCCCTGTTCTCCCCTACACATAACCGGACACCTTACTTAAGTGTATAAAATACATACGAATCAAAACTGGATTTTATTTAATTCCTTCCTAAAGAATCTATATACTTATGAAAATAAAAGAATAAAGTATGATTTTAAAGAAACATGTATTATATATTATAATAAAGGTAGAGTTGATTTGCAAAAACAATAGTTCCATTTGAAATTCTAAAATAAGCATTTTGTCAAGCTGCTTATGTTGAGTAATTGCACTTTAATGGCAATGAAAATAACCTACTCATATAAAAACATGATAATAAACAAACACACACATTCTTTTTTGTTTACTGTTAGCTTAGATGCTGCCAAGACAGTGTTGTGAACGTGAAAATAAAGACACAGTTAACTGTCAATTTTTTTTAATGACACGTTATGTGATGTTGCAGGACTGAGATAGGCTGCTTTACTTTAACCTAGGTTTATAAGCAGTATATAAGCAGAACAATGAGACTTTCAAGGAGAGGTTTGTAAAAACCCTCCAAGTAGTCTGAAATTCAGTGTTTTTACGCTTCTTTTCCTTCAGATCGGAAGTAACGAGTAACTAAGTACTTGAGTAGTATTTTCATCTAATACTTTTTTACTCTTACTCAAGTAAATAATTAGATTTGATACTTTTACTTTTACTTGAGTAAATTTTTTGTATAAGTACTTGTACTTTTACTTGAGTACAGAATTTGGCTACTCTACCCACCTCTGCTGTTTTTGCTTTAAGTAGTTGTTTTCACAAAAGCTAATCCAGATGACTTTTTACTTGGTCTTATTTTTTCCCTTGGATTGAAATAGGGCAACAACTCTGAGAAGGCTGTTCTGGCTTTGATGAGATTCAGCAGTAATTATATTTTTCTCACAATAACAATAGGAAAAACAGTGGCAGGGCTAATCCTTTAGTGGGAAGATTTACTTTTGTATACTGTTGACAATGATTCATTCTAATCTAGACTGTTTCTCTGTTCATTAGACTTTTTAATACTACTGTATGTTTTGTTTTTGGTATTTATTCTCTAATTTGCTAATTTTTGAATGCTCATATTTTTTGTGTATGCGCTCAGCACAAATCAATAAACAGAAACATTTCATGTCGCTGAGTTGCAAACTGTCAAAAGAATTTTATGAATGCATTCATGGATAGCTTATTAATATTAACATATTCGTGTTTGTCCTACTAAAAGTGCAAAAATGTCCTTCAACATTGTGACTCTATGTCATGAATGGACTCCTGCTCTGTCCTGCTTAGTCCGTTACACTCTATAATGTGACTTTACTAAAAGTGCATGCTTTTTAAAATGCAAATTTTTTTGGATTATTGAATTAAATATTGTGATTGTTAACAAGCCAGTCTTTTTATTCTCTAACGGTACATTACGCTATTATGCAAAATGCATTTAAAATACATTTTATGTTGCTCTTTATTTACTCCCTAAACTACAATACAACCAGCAATACTCACTGGAGCATCATAAAGAGATGAAAGAGAATGGGTGAAAGGTCACGCATCAAACCTCTGTTATTATAGTGACTGGTGATGTGGCCAAAAACCACAGCTTTTTGTGTCTCAAACATATCCACTGTAAAATATTTCTGTAAAAATTACAGTATTACTGGGTGTTACTGGCAACTAGCTGCCAGTAACTTACTGTAGATTTTACATTTATGTTATCTACTGGCAACAGTTTGTTCAAAGTTAAATGAACAGGAAACATTTTCAGTCTTTATCTTCTACAGTAACTTACTGGCAACCAGCTGCATAATTACAGCAAATTTTTTACAGTGGACTGATCTTGGCATTACGTGTAAATACATCAGTCAGTCTAGACCCCCTTTTTAAAGTACACACCAACACCACTCATTCTGTACCTACCAGCCCATTCACAGAAGTAAATTATCAAAACAGTTTGAAAGTGAATGAAGGGTGACTTGCTCTCTTTCTCACTCTCCCCCTCTCTCTTCCCCTTCCTGTTTGACATCTCAGTTTTTTTCTTTACTTGCCACCATTTCTGGGCTAGGTGATAACTGCCAGTAATAGGATTAACATTGATTTCTTTTTGCAAGAACAGAGATGTGCCGGTTCCAGCTATTTATTGAACTGCCGGCTTTGAACTATCAAAACTGACTGGTGGAAAAGACCTAATGCAGCATTTTAAAAAGAAGAAGCGTCTGTGCATTTCTTGCTCTCTTTTTATTATTCTTCCTTTCTCTCTCTCTCTCTCTCTCTCTCTCTCTCTCTCTCTCTCTCTCTCTCTCTCTCTCTCTCTCTCTCTCTCTCGCTTTGTGTCACTGAGGGATAAAAGAAAACATACTGGTGCCACTGTTCTAAACCCAGTTAATGACAGTATTCATTCGCATTGTTTACTTAATCATCCCATCTTAATATTCTCCAGAGATTGCATTTAATATTTTGTTATTTTATTGTGACCTTGAAATGTGAGATCGAAGGGTGTCTCCCATTATAATCTGTTTTTCTTTTTTCTTTTATGACTAATATGCAGATTTTTAGAAAGACAATTTAATTGAACTAAGGTAGGACTTCTCTTCTTTGTTTAATTGGAGCAATCAAGTATGTCTCAAGTTAAATTACTTAGAAAGAAAAAAATTAACAATAATGTTTTAACCTTAAATATAATGTAAAGTTTAGAAAACCAATTAAATGAGAAATGTTTGATGTTGAAATCTTAGATATTCAATTGCAAACTGAAATCTTAAATCAAAGCACAGACTTAGAAAAAAAGTCTCGATTGTATTGTTGTGAAACACAAACAAGTGCAATGTTCTAGATCTTATTTGTAAATTTTGCTATTTTTTATTTATGCACTTTTTCTAAAGCAACCTACAGTACAGTGCAGCCAGTCAAGCTATACATTTAATCAGTATGTGTCTTTCCTGCGATATCAACGCAATGCTCTACCAGTTGAGCAACAGACCAGGGACACCATGGGAATAGCATAAAGTGACGAAATCGTGTGACCACAGGCCTGCTTTTAAAGTAGTGTAATACACAAAATAGTGCAGGCACAAATATATTTTATAAGATAATTCACTGTAATATATTATCAGTTTGACAAATGGATGATTACATTTATTCTTTATATCAGATCAGTGATTATTGGGAATTTGGATAAAACAGGTTTAAATTTTGAAAAAAAAGGTAGTTAAATTACAAAATCTGAAGGAATATCATTATAGACCAAGGTCTTGGTTGTTCAGCAATTTACCGGTGCAACCTCCACTGTTTGTATTTTTTTCATAAAATAGGTGTTTTCCCAGTTATTACTCAAACAACGTTTACTTTAAGCCTAAATAGAAAAAGTAATGATTTTTTTATTTAATAAACATATTTTTGTATTAAGAGAGACTATTACTTAAATAACTCAACAGCACTGAAGAAACATATTGTAAGCATATTCATTTAAAACAAATAAAACTCTGTCTGATGGTGGTGACACTAATCTGACATTGGTGACAGTGGCCTCGTTACAACATACAATTCCAAAATGTAAACCTACTAAAGTCAATGGCTTCTTGCTTAAACTTAATGTAAATATTTGGTCCAAAAAATAACAATCCTGAGCACTGTGATGAACAAATATCAAATCATAACTTCCTAAAATACATAAAACCTGACAGAAAAGACAGAAAACCTGATGGTGGTGACGAAAACCTACTCTTTCACATAAAACAGATGAGTTATTCACATTAGCCATCTTGTTTCACCTCTGTTGCTAGCTACTTCAGACCTCTTCTTAAAAATGATACATTTATTTCATAATCTAATCTGATATTTTTTATTCAAAGATGACGGTGTTGACATGTTATGGTTGTCACAGTAGCAGTGTCCAAAAATATGAACAAGTTTAAGAGGAAATAGCAAACATACAGGAGCTTGAGTGATCTTGAAGCATGCAGTAGAGCTGAAGGTTGAAAATGGGGTCCTCAGTAACGCAGTTGACCCTGTAGTTGTCTGATTTTATTGCTTTTTATAAATATCTGACGGTGGTGACGAACATGTGGGACAAATTTTGAGCAATCACAAAATAATAATAAATATTGTTCAAAACTCACTGTTTGTAGTTTTTAATACATATTACAATGTACTCTTTCATGTGGTAAATATATTATTCAATTCAATTATTACTTTTGGCTTTTTTAATCAAGTTGAAATTATTATCTCTTAACCGAGGACAGCTGATTTTGTAGGCAATGGGCCAGCATATAATCATTAAATTAGTAAAAAATTAAAATAAACCTATAAAATTACCTTACATATGTGCAAAGGAACCCCTGATTATAACATTGATTCTTTTTCTTCATGAAAATGTTATACATTTCCAACTGAATTAGCACTTTTCTTAGTGGGACAAGTTTCAAGAATCAGTGAGATATCAGTGTTAACATTCATTGATAAAGCTGTCATCAGTTTATATTTTCACTATTCAGCTGAGGTGACAGAGGTGCAAACAGATAAACAATGTGTGATATAAGAGCTTATGACATCATATGAATACAGTCAAGCAATAACTTAATAAAGCCACCCATAACAACATCTGTTTTTGTTTTTGCTGATGGCATGTGGAAGCAGTTTTTTTCCAGCTGGTTTTTCTGCTAATTGCTCTGGAGTGAGTATATTGATCATTAATACTTATCAATTATACAAACTAATTACTGTAAAAGCCTGCTGATGTCTCGCCATTTAAAGCATTAAGAAGCCCCTCTAAACAGAGTGGTGCCTGATCGGGTTATTTATTTGTTTGTTCCTTACACTTCATTATTACCACAAAAGATCTGTTAAGCTCTTCAGGATTTCTATGAAGAGAAAATTCATCAAATTCACTGCCATTAGTGCAGTGTAGTGAAAACAAGAATACAAACTGCGTGCCGTGATAAAAAAATCCTGAAAGGATTTACTGTTACAGTATACACATTAAAATGCATAATTAAAAAGTAGCAAATGTTAGCATTTGTAAAGAACATTTATTGAAAATGCTACATACCATTTAGTTTATCTAACTTTCAGATACCTCACTCTCTATAATATATTGATAACTGTGCTTACATCATACAAATTTAAAAAACAAAGACATGCATTTGGAATTAGAACATTTATACATTGTTTAGTGTATACAAATAAATTGCACCAGAGGTGGGGGACTTGCGAGATTAAAGTATGAAAATGATTAAAGGACTTGCGACTTGCTTGATTAAAGTATGAAAATGACTTGACTTGACGCTACAATCTATAGACCTCCGGGCCACCACGCAGATTTCCTTAAAGAAATACCAGATTTCCACAAAAGATACATTAGGATTAGCATTTATGGATGTTCTGAATTATCTCAATATTAGACAAAACGTGACAGGGCCCACGCATACTCGTAAGCACACATTAGACTTAATTCTTTCACTCTGGCTCAATATTATTGACATAGAAATATCACCTTAGAGCGATGCAGTTTCTGACCATTGCCTTGTGTCATACACTGTACTTCTAGATAGGATCACTCGATCCACATCATGCTACCGACTAGCCAGAACAATAATTTCCACCACTTTTTTTTTTCAGGCCAAGTCATATTCCTTTAACTAACACTTTATGTAGGCAAGACCAATAACATTTTAAGGGGAGATTTTTTGCCATTAATTCCATATTAAAGTCTCCTGTGGCATATATAGGTAGCTGTAGTTTGCAGGGCAATAAAAAGAAAACATGAATATCACCACCTTTAATGAATCTTTTATTAATTATGTATTAATTGTAAATGTATTAATTTTAGCATACTAATAATTTTTTTAATCAAAGTTGAAACTGTTAACATTAGTGAATGCACCATGAACTACCATCAATTACTGTAATGACATAAACAATAATTAATTAATGCTTATATACTCTATATTTTTCATTGTTTGTTCATGTTATATAATGCATTTACTAATGTGAACAAATACAACTTTTTCATATCATATTATTCAGTACACATAAACGAATAATCCAGGGTCTGTTCTGTTCACACAACAGCTTACAGTCACAGCTCTAATACAGTAACATTATGTATGAACATAAATCCTAAACGAGTAACTCGAGTCAAACTCATGTACAATTCGCACAGGATGTCTGTAACCATAGTGACAGTTGTAAATTGGATCACTGTACCTTTATCAACAAAATATTATGTTACAACAGAGGCAGCGCTGATATGCTATTTTATGCGCAATGGTTCTGCTGTTTATGTCATGGCCTAGGTTCTTTCTCTCTCTCTCTTTCTCAACGTTCATACATACACACACATTAGACACTCTCATTACACTCAGCCGCAGCTGTTTCCACTCTCTCCTCTCTCCACCTGTCTCTCATCTTCTCTCATTAGCTTTGGCTTTATCAATCGTGCCCTGCCTTTGTCTTATTGTCAGATTGTTAAATCCGTGTGAACACGTATACCAAGCTGAGCTGTTATACCAAAGATTGTTTCCTGTCGTGTCGTGTCGTGTCCTGTCTGTAGATAATTGTCATTTGTGCTGCCTGCATTTACCACTGAAATTACCCTGCACCCTTTATCATATACTGTTACAGAACTCTGGCGTGTGTGGTGCTTGAGAGTTACCTGTGAGGGGTCTCCGTCTGCCTCCTGCCTCGCCAAGCCCTAACCCGGCTGCCTTGTGAAGCCTTGCTGCTACTTTTTGTTCTGCTCTGCCACAGAGGACTATTTAATTGACATTTACCCGCCAACTGGATATTTTTCTGTTTGTTGAGTCCTTGGTTGATGCCGTTTACTCCTGCCTGTGGTCAGCTTCAATAAACTGTTTATATTTACTGCTATCCCAGCTTTTGAGTCCCTCTTTTCCATAATAGAACAATCTGACCAGTTATGGACTCAGCGGGTAGCAGGCCCTTTCAGGCAGTCGTTGAACAGCAGGGTGCCCTTCTAGGTCGGCACGAGGAGGACATCACCGCTGCCAGACATGCGGTCGAGATGCTAGCTGCCCAGATGTCTGACCTCTCGCAGCAGGTTCATCATATCCGCCACATGCGGGCCTCTTCACCGGACGCTCATGTTCCGCCGGAGCCGCGGATTAACAACCCTCCTGTCTATTCGAGTGAGCCCACTCAGTGCCGTGCCTTTCTGACTCAATGTGAGGTGGTTTTCTCCCTTCAGCCGGTGACTTATGCCAGGGAACAAGCGAGGGTCGCCTATGTCATCTCCCTTCTCGCAGGCCGCGCTCGTGAATGGGGCACGGCAAACTGGCAGGCGGAGTCGGACTGCGTACTCAGCTTCGCACAATTCAAAGAGAAGATGATCCGGGTTTTTGACCGTTCTGCTCACGGCGCCGAGGCTTCGCGTCAGCTGTCCGTCCTACGTCAGGGCAGGAACTCTGTTCCGGATTTCTCCATAGAGTTTCGCACCCTCTCCACCACCTGCGGCTGGAATGAGCCAGCTATAATCGCCCGATCTTCATCCGGGAGGTCCCCTATTCACTCGATGACCTCATTGCCCTTGCCATTCGGGTCGAGAAGCGTTTTGATCTATGACGCAGAGCCCGTCGCATGGAAACGGCTCTCCCCTCCACCTCCTCTGTCGCGGCTGTCCCCGTTTCCGCTGAAGCAGAGCCCGAGCCCATGCAGTTGGGAGGCCTACGCATCTCTCCTAAGGAGCGAGAAAGAAGGAATGCTAACCGTTTGTGTATGTACTGTGCAGCCGCTAATCATTTTGTTTCTGCATGCCCAGTAAAAGCAAGCGCTCGTCGGTAGGCGGAGGGTTACTAGCGAGCGCCATCACACGGAAAACCCCTTCCAGGTCTTGCACGTCACTTCCAGTCATGCTTCATTGGTCCGCTTCATCGGTTGCCAGTTCTGCCTTAATCGACTCTGGGGCAGAGGGAAATTTTATTGATGAGGATTGGGCTCTACTACAAGGTATTCCTCTCACGCACTTGAAAGACTCCACCCCTCTTTATGCCTTAGATGGTAGTTCTCTACCTAAAGTACAGACGGAGACTTTTCCATTGATTCTTACCGTTTCTGGTAACCACAGAGAGACAATTTTTTTTTGATTTTTCATTCTCCATTAACCCCATCCTTGGCTTAAACGCCATAGTCCTCATATAGATTGGTCTAAGGGTTCTGTTGTGTCTTGGGGATTGTCTTGTCATGTTGAGTGTTTGGTGTATGCTGTTCCTCCTGTCTCTTCTGTTTCTGTTTTTCAGGAAGAGGCTGGTGATTCTCGTCATTCACGGGCCTCCTCTCTCCCTCCTCATCGTTCATATGACTGCGCTATCGATCTTTTGCCAGGGACCACGCCTCCTAGGGGTAGACTCTATTCTCTGTCGGCTCCTGAACGGGAGGCGCTAGAGAATTATCTTTCTTTAGTCAAGTGGCCGCCCCTCTTTAACATCTGTCAAGTCACGCTTTGAATGGTCAGAGCTCGCTCAAAGGGCTTTTGATCATTTAAAGTCTCTTTTTACTACCGCACCCATTCTTATCACGCCTGATGTCACTAGACAATTCATCGTCGAGGTTGATGCGTCTGAAGTAGGGGTGGGTGCTGTTCTATCGCAGCAATCTGCAGCTGATGGAAAGATCCACCCGTGCCCCTATTATTCCCATCGTCTCTCGCCTGCGGAACGTAATTACGATGACGGCAACCAGGAACTGCTCGCCATACGTTTAGCGCTCTGTGAGTGGCGACATTGGTTGGAGGGTTCTTCTATTCCCTTTATCGTCTGGACCGACCATCGCAATTTAGAATATATCCGCTCCGCTAAGAGAATGAACGCACGTCAGGCTCGGTGGGCATTATTTTTCACGCGCTTTGATTTTTCTATCTCTTTCCGCCCCGGTTCAAAGAACTTAAAACTGGATGCCTTGTCTCAGCTCTTTGATCCCTCAACCTCCCCCACGCCCCCGAAGGAGATTATTTCTCCAGGTCTCGTGGTGGGGGCCACAGGGCGGGGAATCGAAGGACAGGTTAAGTGCTCATTATCTTGCATTACCGTGCCACGAAATTGCCCTAAGGGCTTACTCTTTGTTCCGGTGCCCACATGTTTGGCTGTCCTACAGTGGGGACACTCATCTAAATTAACTGCCCATTGCGGCTATCCGCCAGCATTTTTGGTGGCCCACCTTAGATCGTGACGCTCGCCGTTTTATTGCTTCGTGTGCTGTTTGCGTTCAAACTAAGGCGGGTAATGCCCCGCCAGCGGGTCTGCTTCGTCCGTGGCCCGTTCCCACTCGCCCATGGTCTCACATTGCACTCGACTTTATCACCGGTCTCCCCCCGTCAGATGGTAACACGGTCATTTTGACCGTGGTTGATCGGTTTTCTTAGTCTGCACACTTTATCCCGCTCACTAAACTCCCCTCTGCCAAGGAGACCGCCCAGATTGCCGTCAATCATGTATTCAAATTACATGGTCTACCCTCTAGTAGACCATGTAATTTCCACAATTAGTTTCCACAATTTACCTCTATTCTGGAGAGAGTTTTGTCATCTCATTGGTGCCACTGCCAACCTCTCGTCGGGCTTTCACCCCCAAACCTGTGGTCAAGCTGAACGAGCCAACTAGATTATTGGCCGCCTCCTACGTAGTCTCGCGTTTCGTAATCCTTCGTCTTGGTCCGAGCAGCTCCCTTGGGCAGAGTATGCGCATAATTCACTCCCGTCCTCTGCCACGGGATTGTCTCCGTTTCATTGTTGCCTCGGGTACCAACCTCCTTTATTCTCGTCACAAGAGGTTGATTCTAGATGCCCGACCGTTCAGACATTTATTTCTCGGTGTAAACGAACCTGGAGAAGGGTGAGACCCGCTCTTTGTTGCTCTCGTAAACGCATGTGCATTACAGCCAATAAGCGTCGGATTAGAAGCCCCCGCTATTTGCCGGGTCAGAGAGTGTGGTTATCCACAGCAAATTTACCTCTCCAGTCTGAGTCTCGTAAATTGGCTCCTTCGATTTATCGGACCTTTCCCCATCACTAAGATTATTAATCCTGTCGCTGTCAAGCTCCGTCTCCCGTCTAGTCTTCGCCGGGTACATCCCGTTTTTCATGTGTCTTGCATTAAGCCTGCCACCCACTCGTCCCCTCGCTCTGCGCTTTCCGCCATTCTTATTGAGGGGTCACCCGTTTACAGAGTCCGCAGAATTTTGGACATGCGTCGTCGGGGGGCGTGGGCATCAGTACTTGGTCGATTGGGAGGGATATGGTCCTGAGGAGAGGAGTTGGGTTTCCCCCCGGAACGTCTTGGATCCTTCGCCCATTGATGATTTCTTCCGGTCTCGTCGGGCTTCCTCCTTGGGAGCGCCAGGTGGCGCTCCTTAGTGGGGGGGCACTGTCATGACCTAGGTTCTTTCGCTCTCTCTCTCTTTCAATGTTCATATAACACACACATTAGCCGCTCTCATTACACTCAGCCGCAGCTGTTTCCACTCTCTCCTCTCTCCACCTGTCTCTCATCTTCTCTCATTAGCTTTGGCTTTGTCGTGTCCTGTCTGTAGATAATTGTCATTTGTGCTGCCTGCATTTACCACTGGAATTACCCTGCACCCTTTATCATATACTGTTACAGAACTCTGGCGTGTGTGGTGCTTAAGAGTTACCTGTGAGGGGTCTCCGTCTGCCTCCTGCCTCGCCAAGCCCTAACCCGGCTGCCTTGTAAAGCCTTGCTGCCACTTTTTGTTCTGCTCTGCCACAGAGGACTATTTAGTTGACATTTGCCATCCATCTGGATATTTTTCTGTTTGTTGAGTCCTTGGTTGATGCCGTTTACTCCTGCCTGTGGTCAGCTTTAATAAACTGTTTATATTTACTGCTATCCCAGCTTTTGAGTCCCTCTTTTCCATAATAGTTTACTTTCTCCTAAGACAAATGGTCCTGTTTATATGAGGATACTTGCAAAGACGGGATTTTTGACGCATATTTGTATTTAAGACCAATAAAATGGCAAAAATACTCACAAGCTCAATAAGAAGCGAATGCGCAACTTGCATACACCTCTGACACAGAAACAGCGGGCGTATTTAGCATTATTGTGTGTGTTTGAATGGCTTAAAGTCACTTGTTTTTAAACTGCGGTGCTTAAATATATATACAAATGTTAAGTTTTTGTGACCACACACAAATGCAACTGCAAGAACTGACCGGTGGATGACATCAAAGTCCCGCGAGAGCATTTCGGAAGCAGTCTCCTCTTATGATTCCTCGTCAATCGCTCTCACGGGATTTGGATGTCATCTGTTTCTTAGTTCTTGTGGCACCACATGAAGTTTACCCACGAGTTTAACAAACCCGTTGTTTCAGCCACTGGTTAGATCAGCATAGCAGTCAAAAACGGGAAGCGGGTGATCACACAGGGAGAAATCATTTACCCCCAAAATACAGGACCACTAGTCATACTGTGCAAAGACACGCAAGTTACCTGGCTGTTTTTTTTAGCCCACGAACTGAAAGGCTTGCCAATCTTCATCATTTCGCTAAGCCAAGTCAATCTCCATTGGTCTTTTGCACCTTTATCGATTTCCAAAACATCGGAGCCTTCCTGCATTATCAGTTTGTCCATGCTAGCTGAAATAAAGTTTCACCTCAGCTTAAAGTGATACAGCTAGAAAACCCAGAGTGGATCTGGTGCGTAGTGATCACAGGAACGTGATTTGGCTCCACTCCAGGCTTTGATCACATCCCACTTAAAAAAGGTGGATACACATCGTCTTTATGAAAAGTGAATTTAATAATTTTGCAATTGACGGAAATCCATCTAGCGACGGAAAACTTTAATCCATGCAGCTAGAAAAATGGAAAGAAATTATAGAAGCACAAAGTTAGAGGTATGGCGTGCTGCATGGAAAGAGAGTGTTCAACACTATAGACAGGCTATAAAAATCGCCATATCTACGTATCTCAGCAATCTTATTAAAGAAAATCATAATTACCCTTGTTTCCTCTTTAGCACAGTTGCAAAACTGACTAGAAACAAAGAACAAACAGAATCCAATAGTAAACTCCAACACAATAGTAACGACTTCATGAACTTCTTCACTAATAAAATTGTGATTATTAGGAAAAACATCGTAGGTACGCAATCAGCCACCACTCTACCCAATAGTACATTTAACACTAGCTTACCATACAAACATCTTGAGTCATTTAAAGCTACTACAATAGAAGAGCTCTCTAAATTAGTAACGTCATCCAAATCATCGTCCTGTATATTAGACCCCGTTCCCACAAAATTACTCAAAGAGCTATTCCCTGTAGTATCAAAACCAGTACTAAATATCTTTAACTTATCACTAGAATTAGGCTACGTTCCAACAGCTTTCAAACTAGCAGTTATTAGACCGCTCATTAAAAAAAACAAACCTTGACCAGGGAGATCTTAATAACTTTAGACCAATCTCAAATCTCCCTTTTCTTTCTAAATTATTAGAAAAAGTAGTGGCAAGCCAGCTACGCACATTTTTTGCAAAAAATAGTACGTATGAAAAGTTCCAATCAGGATTCAGGCCCCACCATAGCACAGAGACAGCACTGCTTAGTGTTACAAATGACCTCCTCTTAGCAATTTATCCTTCGATAGCCATATCTCCAATGTCTGCCGCACAGCATTCTTCCATCTTAGAAATTTCTCAAAAAAAGCCACATGTTGTCTGCATCAGATGCAGAGAAGCTTATCCATGCTTTTATGACCTCTAGAATAGACTATTGTAACTCGTTTCTTGGAGGATGCCATGCAAATCAGGTAAACAAGCTTTAGCTAGTTCAAAACGCTTCTGCAAGGGTGCTTACTCGCCCTAAGAAGTATTACCACATAAGTCCAATTCTGGCATCTTTACACTGGCTACCAGTTAAATATCGCATACAATTCAAAATATTACTAATCACCTACAAAGCCTTAAATGGCCTAGCACCCTCATATCTTAGAGAATTACTATCAGAATACAATCCATCATGTGCGCTGCAGTATCAAAATTCTGGTCTCTTGATAATCCCTAAAATATCAAAAGTGTCTAAAGTTGGCAGACCCTTTTCCTACTTAGCCCCGAAGCTCTAAATGATTTACCAACCGATGTCCGAGAATCAAACACAGTAGATACTTTTAAATTTTGACTTAAAACTTTTCTCTTTAACAAGGCATTGACGTAATTTGTTTTAGTAATGCTACTCATCTCACAATAGCTAGTTTGTACAACCTAATAAATAAATAAACTAAAACCTCATTTTCGTCAACACTTTAAAGCATGGTAAATGTTATTAATATCCTTAAGAAATATGTTGAAACTTCGAATTAGTAGTTGGTTGAGTCTTAATTTGGCACATATGGTTGTGTTGCGATTTTGGCTTTTTCCCATGATCTTGAGAATAGTATGTCATACAGAACCGTTTGCCACTGAACGTTAGTATTACCGACGGCAGTGGGGCTTCTGGCCTTAGTCAAACGAGTTTCTGTTTTAAAGATCAGATGGGGGGCCCCATACATAGACTCGCCCTGGGCCCAGAAAATTGCTAAAATCCTCAACTATATGTAATACACTTAAGCAGCAATAGTTAGCCTGTCTGGAACCGAGCTGACTTAAACCACATCACTGTGTGACACTTGCATTACATGTGAACGGCCCCTACACTAATAGGATTTTGTTTCTCTCTCCTTGTCTCGTCCTCGATCCCGAGGACAATGAGACAAACAGACCCAGTTCCGGTAAATGTGAAGGTCGGACCATCCCCGATTTCCTTCAACGTGATGCCCAGCTGATGCCTGACCAACTGGCAGAACCCGTTTAATCTCTCCTTACTCGTTTACATATGTGCAGTATATATATGTATGTGTCTGTGTGTGTATATATATGTGCATGTGTATGTATGTGTATATATATATATGTATATAACAGTGGTGTAGCCTGAATTTTTATGTTGATTGGCATCTTAAAATGAGCAGGCTGCTCTATTTTACTGTCATGACTGGTAACAGGACTTAGGACCCAAGTGCAGAGTTCGCTAAAAATGATAACATTTATTTACAAAACATGAAACAAAACACGAGGAGTAAAACAACGGGCAGGTAAGTAACACAGAAACACTCAAACAGAGAACAGCAGTGTTGTATAAAGTACTAGAAAGCAATACTTGAGTAAAAGTACAAGTATTGTACTAAAAAAAGACTTTGGTAGAAGTGAAAGTTATCTTTTGAAATATTACTTAAGTAAAAGTCTTAAAGTATCTGATACTGTACTTAAGTATCAACAGTAATTTTCTGATTTTTAAAGGACTTTTTTTTAAAGCAAACGGTTAGAACTTTGATTGTGAACTTTATTGTGGCTTTCTTATAGTAAAGCATATTCAGGGTTCCCATTATCTTCTTAATCTCAATCATCAAATAAAAATCTGTTTTTTCCAGGACTTTTCAGGTACAGTTCTCTTAAATTCAAAGAGCAAACAGCATATTTTTAGAGCTGACATCAAATAAAAAAGCAGAAATTTCACTTTTGTATGAACTTCAGGTAAAAATGAAAAAAATAAATAATAACTTATTTCTTTCAAAACATGAGCATATTTTTGAAAAAAGTGGAGTATCCCTTTAAGTTAGCTGCACTACTAAGAAAAAATGCCAACTCGTTGTGTGGCAATGAAAGCACTGTGACTTTGATCAACAATGCAAACGTACATTCACAATGTGTAACATTAGCACAACATTATCCTATAACCACTGAGTTTTGAGTTAATTAACATAAAAGGAAATATCAAGTTTGACAAAACGTATGATGCTTTTGAAGACGTGAATACAGTCATTAACACTTTCTTTTGTGGGATTTGAGTTTGTATTATTAATCGTGCTGTTTATAATCTTAATTCATGTGTATTGATACAACAATGATTTCTGTGCTGAATACAAGAATGTTATCTGTGTGCGTGTAAAAGCTGCAAGAGGGATTAGTTAGGAATGTGCATCTGGTAATAGTCAAGATAAAAGGGGCCTGAGGGAAAACACACTGAATAGATGGTTTTAATAATGATTAAAGTGTTTGCTTAGAAGTAGTATTGCAGTAAAAGATTTAATATGTGTTTATCTATCTAAAGAAGTTAATGTGTGCCTTATTCATATAACCAATTTTACGAATAATGAAATGATGTTATGATATTGAAATGTGTTTTACATAATAATCATTTTCATCTTACAGCTTATGTTTTTTTATGAATAAATGAATGTTTTATTAATGATTTGTTTTTAAGAAAGCATTAAATATGCTATGTGAAGTCAATCATATGTGAAGTCGAAAAGTACTGGGGGGAAAGTGACAAATTGCAGGACTCTCAAAGTTGTGCGGAGAACAGTTTGTTTTTTCTTTGTCTGTGTGTGTGTCTATCTTCGCCTACAGGCTGAAACTGGGCGTGGTAAGGGAGTCAGATTCACGAGGAAAAGCAGCCTTTGTGGGTGGAGATTCTAAGAAGAAGAACGACGTCATATACTCTATAAATAAATGTTTTCCCAAATGCTGTGGGTTAGTTGCTTGCCGATTGTGGCCTTGAGACAACCCAGCGCGCTGTAAAACTTTTTCATATCTGATCAATAAATATTTGAACTTAGATATTTGTATTTTGTGCCTTTCCTCTAAATTATGAACATGCAATGGACGCCTTAAAGTCCAACACTTTCTAACCTGCCACTGATTAACATAGCAGTTTTTAATAAATATTTCTCAATCTAACATTAGCCTACCGGAGGGAATATTCGGCCGGCAGTTATGCTATAATGTTATCATAAACAGTTAAGCGTGTTTCAGTTGAGAGTTCTCTGTGAATTAAATAAAATCAGCGGTGTAACGTTAACGTTGACGTTTATTAAACCATCACATTAGACAGATAATTATCTGATATGGCTTATGATAACTAATGTTGAATCACATTGACATTGTTGCTTTACTTAATAACTATTATTTTAACGTACCTTGATGTGATTCTTCAGGTTGGACGGGGAGTTTTTAAATGACAAAATGTAAGTGATTTTCGGTAGGCATAAGACGCGCTTTATTCATTAATCGGGAATCTTTAATTCCAATGTACACAAACATTTCTTACAAATACGGCCATGGGTGTATAACGTTAGCTTTCTCACCCTGTTCGGGTTGGTCGATTACGATAATGGGAGGTCCTCCAGTAGGTGCTTTCATTGCAGTTACAGTGTGGCAACACTACACTAAAATAGAGTGTGCGGAGCGTGCGTAATGCAATTTAGAAGCACTGATTCGCCAAAACCTCCCTAATTGAGGTTGCACACATTTCTTCTGATTTTATTTTGTAGTAACGAGTAACGAATATGCTTAGTGGAAATATATCGGAGTAAAAGTATACTTTTTTTCTAGAAAATGTAGTGGAGTAAAAGTGAAAGTTTACATACATTTAAATAGCGAAGTAAAGTACAGATACATGAAATTTCTACTTAAGTACAGTAACAAAGTATTTTATCAACACTGGAGAACAGGTACAAACATGAAACCACCAACAATGATCCGGCAGTGAGTGTGACACAGACAGGGGTATAAATACACACAGATTAATGACAAACAGGTGGAATGAATCAGGTGATAATTAACAAATGTCCAGGTGACGACAATAGGAACAGACACAAAACATGACACGGAATCAACCGTGACAATTACATGTAGGATAATGTCTGTAATAAATGTGCACATTTTCAAGTGTTTGTGTGGACTGCGTGTGGAAAAAAAAAGCATTGTGCTTGCAGTGGATCCGTGGTCACGAGTTCGGCTCGCATGTAATTTGATTCGCGGATTGACACGCAAATTTTAATAGGAAAAATTATCATTTGCAAGTGTTTCAAAGGCCTTCAAATGTTAACATTTAAGTGATTTTAAACAATTTAACCACAAAATGGTGCTAAAGTTAGCAGCTTTCTGTAACTAAGTGAAAACGCACGTGCGGTTGAATGTGTGTGGTCCAGCTTCAGTCAGTCGTGATCAACCTTACACCATTCAAAGATCAGAACTCTTGATGTGTAGATTATAGAGAGAGCTGCGCTACTGTCTCTCACACTGTAGTTGATTAAAATACATTTGGCGAACAGAGCACTGAAAAACAACAAAGTTTTTTTGTGGAGCGACTTTTATGCTGCGCTGTTTGCAATTTGTCCTCCTTTGGTGTGTGTGCACATGTTTAAGTGCCCTCAATAGTGCACATACGACTCGAAGAGAGACGTTTTTCAAAAAAACAAGCAAACATAAATCTTTCTGTTTTTGACAAGGGCACATACAAACAAAATTATCTCCACACAGTATTCTTTTTCTAATAAAAACATTTATATATGTCTTAAGTTTATGTATAGATTAGAGGCAGAAACCAGTCTGTGCTTCTCTTAAAGAGACAGTAACCTCAATTAACCTACTCAAGTCTGTGTCATTAATATTAATCAAACAACCCAAGACAAAGAGAAAATCAATTCTGTAGCTCTTAAAAATTATATTTAATTAATACAATAAAGATGGTTATTATTATTTATTTGATTCAATTTATTTACCTAATGCTTATTTTAGACCTATCAAAAAAAAATGTACCCCTATTTATTTTAGTACTGTGACTTGACTTGTAACTTATCCAGTGGCATACAAACCTAGGGTATGGCAAAATTTCAGTGTACAAGAAGGCCATTCTCGAATAACAATTATATGCGTACACACTCCAACAACCTGTACAAAATCATACTAAGATTGCACGGATGTACACTTACAAACAACAATACGGAAGAAATACAAATGAAAAACAAAATAGAAACTAAAAATCAGGATTGTTTAAAATGCTTTTCAAATGTAACTCCAGCAACAGATAAACTAAAACAAGATAATATCAAAACAAAGCATACTGTAATGACAACCGCCAATAAACACTTCATAAACACATAATAAAGACTTTTTAATGATGTGATAGAGCACATGAGTTAATCAACTAAGACTAAAACACTAAATAAAACAGGGCTAAATGCAAAAACAAGTCTTACCTTTTGTCGTTGTGCAGTTTTTATTCCACAAGTGGCCATATTCAAAAATGCTCGCAGCGCAAATAATAAATACAGTTCACTTTGACTGCACTACAATTTCCCAGTGGAACAATACATGTTTATTTATTCACAGAGAGCAAATCATATTACTTCTGGAATAACGTATGCAATATGTTAAAACAAAATTTAGTAAAACAAAGGATTTTACTTGTAAAAATTAAGGCAAAGAACCAATAAATCTTTAAGTAAAAGGCCATTATAACAGCAGTGGTCATCATGAGACCTCCTGCAGGGGGAACCCCACTATTATAGATTGTTTTTGACTTCAAGCTGCGCTGCAAGAATGACAGGCATAGTACCATGATGACTTCAAAGTACCACAAGGGTGAGTCGATAAATTATCGGAAGAGTTTGCTTTCGAACTGCTCTCGCGGCACTTTGATGTTATCCGCTTGTCGGTTCCTGTGTTATAGCATAAAGTCAAAAACACGTGTAAATTATCCCTATCAGTGATGTACCAATGTTCAGATATCCCTGCTGAAAAAAATATGTTGTGTTTTGGTGCTGGTTTGCTAGTGAACACCAGCTAAACCAGCATCAACACCAGCATTAGCACCAGCTAAGCCAGCACCAAACCAGCATTAGCACCAGCTAAACCAGCACCAAACCAGCATTAGCACCAGCATCCCATGCTGGTCATACCAGCAAAACCAGTGTCACACTGTGACTTTTTGGGGCGGAACTAAAAGCGGCGAAGAATGGTTCCGCCCGAAGATGGTTTCCACCCGGCCCGTATATTACAAACACCGGAACTTCCGGAAAACTCCGGGAGGCAAATTGGGCTTTACGAGGCACAGGTGTGAATAATAAACTCAGCAATTGTGGATTGGACAACAAAGAGAAGAAGAGGAGTATAAAAAGAGTCTCAGAAATTCAAACAGGAGTTCGAGTTCAGTTCATTCAGGCCGATCCGGCGAGCAGCGTAGAGGTTTGGGCAGAGTCAGCATTGGTGAAGGCGGAGGATATTATTGACTGGGCTGAGTATATGACATTTACTGATGTTTGGATGAGACAGCATATGTAAACTATGAATGTGTTTGAGTAACAGCCTTAGGAATTACTAACCGGAAGAATCAAGGGCGATCTCCAGCAACGGAAAATCGATGGTGTGAAGAGGATTGGACAGCTATAAGGAGAAGGAGACAAGGGAAGAGTGTTATCGTCATTTGTGAGTAACTCTGGAAATTTTACTGTACATCATTGTGGAGAGTGCATTATCCAGCGTGTGTTGCGAGTCTTTAGTAAACAGGTCAGTGGCCCCATTACGGAGCAGAGTTTTGGGTGAGCCGGGAAGTACAAGTACAGGAAAAAGCAAGCCGTCGCGACAGCAATGTTTATCGTCCGGTCCTCCACTATCAACAACGCCCAACAAATCCCAGGACAAGTCCCAGTAAACTGTGGTTCTGACCCTATTTCACTTAGAGTGTGTGGAGTGCAGTGGGTGAGTCCTTGTCTTTGCCGTGAGTGTGTACACTTAAAACCTTGCAGTGGTATGCTGTGTTTGTGTTGTCAGTAGCCACTCTAGACTGGACGAGTCATGGGGAAACCAGAGACCGTTGAGGCTGGTGAAGTACCTTTCATCTATATGCCATTTCGCGACTCCTGCATGGAGACCCAAATGTAACGTCCTGCATAGACCTTTTGGATTTTCCTGGCTCTGTGGAGGTGGTGATGAAATATACATGTAAACCAGACTGCTGTAAGTAGAAACCAAAAGTATACCTATATGCAAGGAGAAAGTTTTAATGCTGCAAATTAGCTGTGTGGATTAATCTTACCTGTTACGGAGCCTCTTCAAAGGTTTGCCCCTGTCTAGATCTCTTGAACCGCTAGTGGAAGAGAGGAGAGGGAAGCGTTCGGCTCGGCGCGACAGTGTTTAACTTCCCCCGACATTCAGGAAGCCTCTGTGAGGGCCTGTGTCAAGACACTTTTGTCACAGTGTGTGTGACTTTTTCATAGGCGGAACTAAAGTTGGGAAGGTTGGTTCCGCCTGGAGATGGTTTCCGCCCGGACCAAATTTTTAGAACACCCGTTTGCTTCCTGGTTTCCCTGACAACCCAGATTATGGATTTACAAGCAACAGGTGCGGCAAATTAATGTGGCAGCTCGTGATTGGAGGAAGTAATGAAGATGGGCAATATAAATAGATCTGTAGAAACACCAGAAGGAGAGTTGATTTCGGGGCGAGCTCAGCTCCGCCAAAGAAGGATCAACCCACTCCTCTGAAGGCGCCGTTGATCCGGGGATCGCTAAAGCGAGCGGAAAGAGTGCGGCCGAAAGAGCCGAAAGGAAGGAGTGGAGGCTGTTTACTAAAGGAGCACCACGGAAGAGTTGTGTGTTTCGGTAGTACAGTCGATACGTTGGGCTCGACCAGTGGGGTGCTTATTAAGCTGCGGTGGTGTGTGCGAACGGAGAACTGGATGAAACGGTGTCTGGCAACAATTGAAGAGGATATTGGACTGGGTGAAGAGAGAAAGAAGGATACGTTTATCACTGGGCTAAGTATATTGGAATTTCCTTGTTGTATTGAACGAATTGATATGCATGCTTCATAGATGTGCTTATGCCACAGTTGGACGAATACTTACTGGATCACGTGCAGCGTATAGGGAAATCAGCCAGCTTGAAGGCAAAGGAAACGAAGGAGAGAGTGTGATCATTATTGTGAGTACAAAGAGCCAAAAAGTGGGATGTTATTGTTTGAAGTGCATTATTCAACGTGTGTTGTGAGCCCTTAGTGAATCGAAGTAGCGGCCCTATCACGGAGCAGAGTGGTGGGTGAGCCGGGAAACATATAACTACTGGGAGGAAGAGCAGTCGCGGCAGCTACGCCTAACTAGTGGTCTTTCACCATTACAACGCCCAATAGGTCCCTAGACCAGCTCTATGAAGATCGTGGCCTGACCTTATTTGTTCACTTAAAGTGTGTGGAGTGCTGTGGGTGAGTCCTTGACTTTGCTGATTGTGTGTGCACTAGATGTATTGCAGTGGAATGCTGTGCATTTGTTGTCAGAAGCCATTATAGGTTGGAGTTAGCCGTGGGAGAACAAACGACCATGAGGCTGGTGAAGTATTCTTAAATTACATGCTGTCCAGCGACACCGTGTGGAGACAGGTGTAACGTCCAAATCTCTAGCCTTGGAAATCTTTTTGGCTCTGTGGAGACGGTGGTAAATCGTACAGGGAGTTCAGACCGTACGTGAGTAGAGTTCCAAAGTGTTTACTCATGTGTGAAGAAAGTTGTATTGCAGTCTAAGCACGGGGTGGATTAACTTTGCCTGTTGCGGAGCCTCTCCAAAGGTGCGCCCCTGTCTAGATCTCTGGAATCATACGTAGAAGAGAGGAGAGGGCAGCGTTCGGCTCGACTGTGACAGTGTTGAAGTTCCCCGTTGTATCAGAGGCCTCGGGGAAAGGCCCATGTGAAGACGTCTTGCCGCGAAAGGTCGGCGAGTAATTCCATCTACTGTGTACATGTTAGTCCATCATAAGCCACCACCCACGAGTAGCATTTGAGGTTGAAGCGTCCGAGGATCGAGACCCTGAAGAGCCAGGGGTACGGGTTTCCAGTCACCTGTGTTATACCTACCGTATCCATTGCTACCAGCCACCTGTAAGAGAGAAAGGTTACAGTTATTAGTAAAGTGTCATTCTGTGTTGCAGCCACGAACCCTCTAAAGGAGGAAATTACGAGCCCAGTTACCTGAGAAGTACCTACCGTACCCACTGCTACCAGCCATGAACCCTCTAACGGAGGAAACTACGAGCCCAGTTACCTGGAGAAGTACCTACCGTATCCACTGCTACCAGCCACCTGTAAGAAAGAAAGGTTACAGTTATTAGTAAAGTCTCATTCTGTGTTGCAGCCACGAACCCTCTAAAGAAGGAAATTACGAGCCCAGTTTCCTGAGAAGTACCTACAGTATCCACTGCTACCAGCCACCTGTAAGAGAGAAAGGTTACAGTTATCAGTAAAGTGTCATTCTGTGTTGCAGTTTAATTGACTTGTACTCTGTGTGTCTGGTCATTGGGGTGGCTTTGGGACCTCCTTGAGGTGGAAACTAGGAAGGGGCGTGACTCTGTAGCATCCGGGTCCGCTCCGACCTGTGACACTTTACTACACAAGGTCTGTAAATCCCTCTACTTACTGTATTGCAGCATATTCTCCGCAAGTCCGCCGTCCAAGAGAGGTACTTGATGTGAAGTCCCTGTTGTGGTAGAGAAATTGTAGGACCACTGTAAAGTCCCAGTCATCTGTAAAAATACTTACCTTTCTGCCTAATGCTAAGAGCTAGCAGTTTGAGCTCGTACGCATTCCAAAGTAACAGTAAGAGTCACAGTCATCTATAAACTGCCCACCTCTGGCCCGAAGTTGTGTGCCCGTACATTGAGTTGTGTTACTTGGAGCCCCAGTTAAGCCCTAGACCTCTGTGAAGAATACTTACCTTTCTGCCGTTGTCCATTGCTGCGAGTCACTAAAGTGAGGATAGAGCCCCAGTCACCTGTGAAGTACTTACCTTTGTCCATTGCTACGAGTCACAACAGTGAGAACAGAGCCCCAGTTACCTGTGAAGCACTTACCTTTGTCCATTGCTACGAGTCACAAAAGTGAGAATAGAGCCCCAGTTACCTGTGAAGCACTTACCTTTGTCCATTGCTATGAGTCACAAAAGTGAGAATAGAGCCCCAGTTACCTGTGAAGTGCTTAACTTTGTCCACAGTTACGAGCCACCAGAGTGAGAGTAAAGTCCCAGCGTACCTGTGGAGTACTTACCCTTGTCCACTGCTCCGAGCTACTAAAGTGAGAATAGAGCCCCATTTACCTGTGAAGTGTCTACCATGCCCACAGCTACGAGCCACCAGAGTGAGAGTAACGCCGCCCCTGTGCACCTGTGAAGTATTTACTTTTGCCCACAGCCAAGACTACCAGATTGATTTGTATGTCACCAAGGAAGGTAAAGTCCCAGGCACCCGTGAAATATTTACCTGTGTTCCCCCCCCTGCAGCTCGAGCGACCTCTCTCTTGCAGTACCACCTGTACGGAGCTAAAGTTACCCGTGCTCCACGGACCCCGAGCCTCCTTTATTTCGAAAACTAGGGAAACAGATTTTGAAAAGCTGGTCCGCCAGAGTACAGGGTAAAGTATTTGGAGATACTTACCTTGCATCTTACCTGTTCCTTAGGAGTCCTGTGTCGCGGGTTGCACCCACCTCTGAGCTTACAGGAAGAGAGACGCCGCCCTGTACAAGACATCGGAGGGACAAGTCAATTATCAGCCAGTTGTATGGAACCAAGTAGCAGGTAGCCACGTCTCACCGTATTGATTATTTATTGTGTGTTTTACTCTGCCTTCAGGAGAAGAAAAGGGCACCACGAGTCAACAAAACCCAAAGAGGAAGACCAAGGGTGTCCGAAAGGGACGAAGGAGCTCCGTCCCCCTGTTCCCCCGTGGATAGACTTACCCTCGCCGTATAGTCCCCTCTGGCCCCTTTCTCCTTCTGCAGAGCAGAGACGATATTTTAAGATTCCCTTTTCCCCTTCCCTGAATTATCTTAACTATTTAAATAAAGTTTGTTTTAATTATACTTTTAGTCTCTGTGTGTCTGGTCATTGGGGTGGCTTTGGGACCTCCTCGAGGTGAAAACTAGGAAGGGGTGACTTGCAACATCTGTGGTCCGCTCCGACCTGTGACACCAGCATATGTTGTGTTTTGGTGCTGGTATGCTGGTGACCACCAGCTAAACCAGCATCAAACCAGCATAGACTAGCATAATTCCCATGCTGGTCCATGCTGGTTTGATGCTGTTTTTTTTAGCAGGGATGTTCTACTAAAAATATTTAAAATTGTCTTTAATGAGCATTAGTATAGGCTGTTGATTTCTGGTGTTTTGTCTGAATGCTAATGCCATACGCAAACGCCGCCCTTGAACTTATCAGTGTAACGGTAATAATTTCACTGGAAGCAGTCGCAGGAATATAAACACAGGTTTATTAAAACACTGGATATACAGACACGGAACAGGAACAAACACAGAGTCCAGATGATGGTAATGGTAACGAAGGACTACAGTGTTGAGCGGGTGCTGGTGGTTGCTGGTGACGTTGGTGAAGTAGGTCTGTGGTGATTAATACAACTGTGAAGGCCGGAACATCCAACACGAAGACGACACAATCCAACACGCTACAAAACACAGTCCAGACGGAACAGAGACCAACATTAGAGCAAGGATTTGGCAGAGAACATGACATCACAGGTGAGAAAACACCACACACGAGACACGGAGGAAACTGTGTATTTGCCTACCGTGACCAGTGTTGGGCAAGTTACTTCCAAAGTGTAATACATTATATATTACAAATTACTGTCATTTGAAAGTTATTAGTTACATTACAATATTACTGTCTCTGAACTGTAATGAGTTACACTTATTTTGCATATCTTTTGAGTTACTTTCATCAAAATAACAGAAGTATGACTAGACATTATAAAATGTTAAAATGTAGTTTATTGCTGCTTATAAATCTAGAAGTTATGTGGCGGCCCTCGAGCTTTGAATAGGCACAGAAAAGACTTATGGCAAAATACAGTAACAATCACTGTCAGAATCATAAACATAGACAAATGATCAGGGGTGTATTCCAGAAAGCTGGTTATGTGGCTTACCCGGGTAAGTTTAGGAGTAAGTAAGCGGATAACCTCTGCTTTCGGTTCCAAAAACGGAGGTAACTTTCGGGTTATGTAAGTAACCATAGCAACTGACTCTCTGAAGATAACCTGCTCCGGAGCAGGTTATGTTGCAAGGTAAGTTCATTTTAGTTAATAAAACGAGGCTCCGGAGGAAGTCTGCGCATGCGTGTACTTATGACGAGCGTACAGCGGGCGTGGAAGCATATATTTTGCATAATTTTACAATGTTAAAGCATTTATTTTATTTTATTGCATTTACAGTCGCGAATATTTATTGCTGTCTTAAAAAAATGTGTGTTATGAATTTTTTTTAAAGAAACTATTTTTTTAATAACATGGATTGATATTTGTGATTGGACTAATTACTATAAATGTAATTATTAATTAAATTTTATTAAAAATGTATTCATATTTGTGTTCAGACTAAATACTATACATTTAATTATGTTCATTATTAATATATCTCCAAATATCAGTGGATGTATGAAACACAATTCCATCAGTTAATTAATGTTAACAATAAAGTACATTTCCATATCAATTTTGTCAATTCATAAATAACCTCATCTTTCGCTTACTAGATAATTTGAGATTAATCTAAAGTTATAATAAATGTGTGTGCAAATACATTGTCATTAATGAATCTTAACCTATGTTACTTAAGTGACAATGTGACAATGTTACAGTAAATGGGTATAACAAATAGAAACACATGATGCCTATCATAATAATAATTACTGAGGGACAGAAGTTACCCCTGGCTGCAGTCTCTGATAGGCATGTGCATCTGACCTGGCCCACAGAATGACACCCATGAAGCAAAGGCATGATTTAACACTGATCAGAATGACACAGGTGAAGCACAGACTTCATTAGATGAAACACCATTGAATCACAGACATGGCATAGTGGTCAGAGATTTTCTATTATCAGTTAGAATCATGTACACAATGAAATGAAATTATAAATATATATTTCATAGTATAATATTTATTTCTTAAACATGCAGATCCTTAGCCCTCTCTCTACATTTGATCTATAGTTGGTGTTTTTCTAAATCACCTTTATTTCTTTAAAATGGGCCTTTTGTAGCTGCTCTCCAGAGCTATCATTTTTGAGCAAAGGGAAATTGAGATATTTGCATATATTAGATGATAAAGGACATATTACAACATGTTACTATTGACACTAATGTAACATTTCTATTCTCCAATTCTGTCTCAGCAAATCCTAATGGTCCAATGCAAATGAAGTGTAATGAAAAGCATTACAGTGTAGTGTAATGAAAAGCATTACACAACATTATTGAAAATCTGTAAGGAGTGTAAGGAAGCTTTACAAATAAAAGAGGGTGCATAAATCTATCAGCTATCAGTAAATGTTAAAAAAGATGGTGACACAGTGTCATACAAGGAAAGTCCTAAAACTAAACAGGGTCACCCAAAGGAGCAGAAGTAAAATAAGTACAATATAGTGAATATTATCATAATGCATTTTATGCCTACACAATACAATCATATCTAAAAAAAACCCTTTAAATAAGCCTTATGACAGATTTGCACTTTATGTGCCACAACCCTTGTGAAATTAACCATGGTTTTATTGGTGTATAGTTGTAGTAACCATGTTTTTTTTTTGGTGCATTGATTACTATCAGCAGAACCATGGTTTTACTACACTAACCATGGTTTAACTATGTTTTTTGAAAACCATGGTTATTTTGTGGTTACCATGGTTTTACTGTAACCATGTTTTTTACTGTAGTAAAACCATTGTTACTTTTCACAAGGGAAAAGATATTCATAATTCATATGTTTACAATCATATATAAAATCTATGATTATTTTTACTATATTAATTATTTTAGATTGTTTTAGATTATTTTAAATAATATTGTGTGTATTTTCGTTGAGACACATACAATATTGGACTTAAATGGGGTAAAATAGGTTCGTATTAATTATTTAATTAATTAATTTTATCTGTTTTGTAATCACGCACTTCTAAGTCGATTATAAAACGTTGATTTTGCCAGAAAGTGTTGGTTTATAATGTTATTTCTCATTTAAAAACTTTTAAGTTCTCTGACGTTTCCATGGTGACTCGTGAAATCTGCGATCCATTGACAATGCCTTTATGTTGTTACCGTGAGCGCGCTTTAACTCTGGGTTACTTTCAGCGAGTTGATTGAACTAACTCTTAAACTGTGTTTTGGAACCGACATACCCCGAGTAAGCAAGTTTGGGGTTGATCAACCCAAAGTTCGGGGTTAATCTGATGGTAAGTTAACCCTGCTTTCTGGAATACACCCCTGGTAAAAGTCTGGTAAATTATGGTAAACACACCAAACACAATAGAGCTAGAGCCAACTATAATGCAACCTATAGACTAATAACATGGCAAGACATGGAACCTCATTTTATTTCTATTCTTTAATTCACTTTTAATTCAGATTCACAGCACAAACCTGGCATGCACTGGGTTGACACAACTTATCAAAACGTGCTATTGGAGGATTAGGCCTCAAGGAATACAGCTCATTTCAGTACAATATAAGGGTTACATGTAGACTAACAAATAATTGCTTAATAAAACACAGACAAACAGAGGAACACTGATTTGCCAAACAATGAATATAGGCTCCCATTCAAAGGCTGGTAAAAACTTTAAACAGTGATGTTTAAATGTACTATTTAGATAACAATGTTTAAGTCTACACTAATTTTACGTTGTAGTTTAGGTTGCTGTTTGTAATATTCAATTTATTTATATAGCGGTTTTCACAATTGTTAATTGTTGCAAAGCAGCTTTACATAAATAGATGTAGGGGAGAACACAGAAAATCAATAGATAATATAAGAAGTAGAATATTGCGGCTAAGGATAAACCGTACAAGCGAGCTTAGTAATAATGTAACGTATACAGTAGAGTGCTAAGTTAAGCCAAAGTTGGCTGACTCTCCCGTGGACAAAAAAACCTCCTAGGAGAAAACCCGGTGGGAAGAACACCTAGAAGGACAAAAACCCTTGAGAGAAATTAATACATATTTCTATATATAAACACGGTAGGGGTAGGAAGTGGGTAAGCGGATTAAACTGGTTCAGCCAGTGGTCGTTGGTCGCGCATCGGCTGGACATCACGTTGCAGGACAGCCAGTAGATCAGTATTGTGATGACCTTCAGAGCAACAGGAACTGGGTCTGTTTGTCTCATTGTCGTCAGGGTCAAGGACGAGACAGGGAGAGAAAAACAGAATTCTATTAGCGTAGGGGCCGTTCGCATGTAATGCAAGTGTCATAAAGTATTGTGGTTTAAAATTTGCTAGGTTCCAGACAGGCTACCTATTGCGGCAATAGTATATTACCCATATGAGGTATGTGAGTGCTTTGTTATTGCGGGATAAGTACATTTACTGGACATTTTATGTGAATGCTTTGTTAAAGAAGAATGTCTTAAGTTTAGCTTTAAATTGATCGACTGTGTCTGATACTCAAACATTATTTGGTAAATAATTCCAGAGCTTAGGGGCTAAGTAGGAAAAGGGATCTACCACCTTTAGACACTTTTGATATTCTAGGGATAATTAAGTGATCAGAATTTTGTGATCGCAGTTTACGTGTTGGATTGTATTCTGATAGTAATTCTTTAATATACAAGGGCACTAGACCATTTAAGGCTTTTTAGGTGATTAGTAATATTTTAAATTGTATGCAATATTTAACTGGTAGCCAGTGTAAAGATGCCAGAATTGGTTTAATGTGGTCATACTTTTTAGGGCGAGTAAGCACTCTTGCGGCGGCGTTTTGAACCAGCTGTACCTTGTTTACCTGATTTGTGTGACATCCCCCGAGTAACGAGTTACAATAGTCTATTCTAGAGGTCATAAAAGCGTGGATAAGCTTTTCTGCATCTGATGCAGACAGCATATGGTGTATTTTTGAGATATTTCTAAGATGGAAGAATGCTGTGCGGCAGACGTTGGAGATATGACTATCGAAAGATAGATTGCTGTCGAACATTACGCCTAAATTCTTAACCGTGGAAGATGGTACCACTGTGCAGCCATCTATGGGCAACTTGTAATCTGACATATTGTGTTTGGAGCAATTTGGTTCAATAATAAGCATCTCAGTCTTATTGGAGTTTAGGCAAGGCAAGGCAAGGCAAGTTTATTTGTATAGCACATTTCATACACAGAGGTCATTCAAAGTGCTTTACATTGAAATGAGAAAACAAAAAAATCAAAGATACATGAATTTAAAATATCAATTCAAATAAAATAAATGTGATTTTAATAAAAATTGTTTAAATGTGTGAAAAAGAATAAAACAGGAATAAAAGTATAAAACAGTTAAAAATAAGAATAAAATCAAGAGAAATAAAAAGAATTAAAATAGTGCATATAAAATATAGTGCAATCAGTTCGGACGCAGCATAGTGCTCATTCAGTAAATGCATAGCTAAACAGATGTGTTTTGAGTCTGGATTTGAATGTGACTACTGTTGGAGCACATCTGATCTCTTCTGGAAGCTGGTTCCAGCTGCGACTGGCATAATAGCTAAAAGCTGACTCTCCTTGCTTTGAGTAAACCCTTGGTATTTCTAGCTGATGTGATCCTAATGATCTGAGTGATCTGTTGGGTTTATATTCAATGAGCATATCAGTAATGTATTGAGGTCCTAGTCCATTGAGTGATTTATATACCATTAATAATACTTTAAAATCAATCCTAAATGTAACTGGTAGCCAGTGTAGAGACCTGAGGACTGGTGTGATATGTTCATATTTTCTGGTTCTGCTCAGAATCCTGGCAGCAGCGTTCTGAATGAGCTGAAGCTGTCTAATGGTCTTTTTGGGAAGGCCAGTGAGGAGGCCATTACAATAATCCACCCTGCTGGTGATGAAAGCATGCACAAGTTTCTCTAAGTCTTGTCTGGAAACAAAGCATCTAATTCTTGCAATATTTTTGAGATGATAATATGCTGATTTAGTTATTGCTTTGACATGACTACTGAAACTAAGGTCAGACTCCAGAATCACACCAAGATTCCTGACTTGATTTTTAGTAGTTTGACCCCTAGCGTCAAGGTATGCATTCACCTTGAGCACTTCATCTTTGTTTCCAAACGCAATGACTTCAGTTTTCTCTTTGTTTAACTGAAGAAAGTTTGGCACATCCAACTGTTAACTTCATCAATGCATTTGCACAAGGAGTCAATGGGGCTGTAGTCGTTAGGGGATAGAGCTAAGTAGATCTTAGTGTCATCTGCATAACTGTGATAGGCAATTTGGTTCTCTTTCATTATTTGGCTCAGTGGGAGCATATACAGGTTGAACAGGAGTGGCGCTAGAATTGAGCCTTGCGGGACTCCGCATGTCATGGATGTCCACTCAGATTTATGGCCACCTATACTTACATAATAACCTCTCCCTTCTAAGTATGACCTGAACCATTTTAGGATCATCCCAGAAAGCCCGACCCAGTTTTCCAGCCTGTCAAGAAGTATGTTGTGATCGACAGTGTCAAAAGCAGCACTGAGGTCGAGTAGCACCAGCACTGATAGTTTGCCTGTGTCTGTATTGAGGCGAATATCATTTATTATCTTTATGAGCACTGTCTCTGTACTGTGGTGCGGTCGGAAACCAGATTGAAAAATGTCAAAGTAACCATTAGAAATTAAGAATTTGTTCAGCTGATTGAATACAACTTTTTCAATGATCTTGCCTATGAAAGGAAGATTTGAGATTTGTCTGTAGTTGCTCAACACAGTGTTATCCAGGTTGCTCTTTTTCAGGAGGGGCTTAACAACTGCAGTTTTAAGGGACTTTGGAAAAGTCCCAGAGATAAGGGAGGAATTTACCACTTCTAGGAGATCTGCTTCTAAACAGTTAAAGACACTTTTGAAAAAAGATGTTGGGAGTGTGTCAAGGGCGCAGGTTGATGTTTTAAGATGTTGTACTGTTTCTTCCAGAATTTTACCATCTACTGCTTCGAAATAAGACATCGTGACTACTTTCTGATGTTGTGGTCTGACTTGTCTGACCCCGGCGCAAGCTCAAGGACGTGCTGATCACCTTTCGGATATTATTGATTTTCTCAGAGAAGAAGTTAGCAAACTCACTGTATTTGCTGTCTGAGAGCATTTCACTAGGAATGTGACTTGGGGGGGGGGGTTGTTAGTCTCTCTATAGTAGCAAAAAGAGTGCTTGTGTTATTTATGTTGCTGTTTATAATATTTGAAAAGAAAGTCTGTCTAGCTTTGCCTAGTTCCACACTGAAAGCACGAAGGCTGTCTTTATAAGCATTATAATGGACTACAAGTTTTGTCTTTCGCCACATGCGCTCAGCTTTTCTGCATTGTCTCTTCATATTCTGCACCTCTGTTTAGTTTCTCCAAGGTGATTTTTGCCTGCCATTCTTCTTTCTGACTTTTACAGGAGCAATATCATTGATTGCACTCTTAACTTTCGAATGAAAGGAATCAAGGAAAGAATCAACAGAGTCTGCAGATATGCTTGGTGTTAAAGATATAGCCTTCATAAATAGCACACTGGTGTTCTCATTTAAGCATCTCTTTTTGACAGAGACATTTAGTTTCAATAGTAGGGGAGATTAATATATCAAAAAAAAATACAGAAATGATCAGACAGTGCTACATCCTTAACAACAATTGATGAAATGTTTACACCCTTACTGATAATTAAATCAACAGCTGTGACATCTTTTGCCATAATACTGTCTGGCTTATCTATGTGAATGTTAAAATCTCCAGCAATAGCAAAACAGTCAAACTCTGAGGAAATTATTGATAACAGTTCTGTAAAGTCTTCAACAAATGCTGGAGAGTATTTTGGGGGCCTGTAAATAATAATAAGTAGAATGCGTGGGGTACCTTTCAACACAATACCTAGATATTCAAAAGACGGGTAATTCCCAAATGACACTTGCTTACATTGATAGACATCTTTAAAAAGAGCAGCTACTAGGGATGTCCCGATCAGGTTTTTTTGCCCTCGAGTCCGAGTCATTTGATTTTGAGTATCTGCCGATACCAAGTCTCGATCCGATACTTCTATAATACATAAAAAAGAAGAGCGAAAAAACAGAACCATGATGTTCCTTATGTCATGCTGCACCCATTGCTGTTTTTGTGTGGAGTCAAAAGGGTCTAACTCTGTGCCAGCGCATAACTATTGATGTGTTAAAAAATAATGAATATATACTATATATGTTCAGGGGTTAAATTGGGATTTGTTTTGTGGGGATGCTCTGTTACGAGGGAGGGTTCGAGGGGTAACATGTTTAATCCTGATGACAGCAAAGCCACTGGTGTGTTTCAATGACATTTTGGACCTCTGATAGGATTTTATAAATTTCAGCTTTAAAGCTGTGCCACAGGTTGACCCAAACTTTAAAACCAGAACTTTAAATTATGCACATCTATGAGTCTGACACCCTATATGCATTTGTTGCACATGTCATTATGCACAATTGATCAAACTTTGAAGGAAGTTATAAGACTCAACCTCCTTGACTACTTCTAGGCATAAGATAGACTACCCAAAAAGACTCAATTAACAAGAAAAACAATATACTGATTCAGCAATATGTCTTATAAATTAGCCATAGAGATTCTCTAAGCTGGTCAGCAGTTAGTTAAACAATCACTATAGTTAGGTTGTAATTTATTTGTATAATCAAAATACATTATTTTATTAAACAATACAGTAAGTTGTATCCAGTTATCTAGTTAACATATTGTAATAAGATGATTGATATGGCTATACATACTTTAATACTTTGTTTCTAGACTTCTATTAAGTTTTTTCGATGTGTGCACCCTTCTTACCTATCTCTATCTCTCATCTCTACAATGTGTAATGTGATCCTCCTGCGCGAATGCGCGTTCTTGAGGTTCTGAGTGAGACACGGAGCTGCGTGCTGATGTAGATTAACTGAGCACATAGTGACAAAAACGGTCGATGCGTCGTTTAAATGAGCGGTAAAAACCCGCTTTTGTGTGCACCGCATGCACGAGTGTGTATGTCATGAAATGAGGGAGGAAGCAAATGCAAGTAAAGATGTTTATTGAAAACAGAGAGTATTGAATAATGATGACAGCTGAGCGGGTGACACAGGCACGAGAGGTGGCCAGCGTGGAGAATGATGAGTCCGGTCAGTGATAATCCAAATGTAAATCCAACAAGAACACGAACACGACAGCAGGAAACACGGCAGACTGGAACACACGACACGAGACCTCACCGACATCCACGAACGATCTGACAAAGAACATGAGAGCTGGATGAGTATAAATAGGTGAGACAATGAGCTGCAGCTGGAGCGAGTGATGACAATCAGGTGCGCTGGAGGTAAGTGCCACACACGCCCACACCCACCCACACACACAAACACAACACAGCCACGTGAATCAGGAATGAGACAATGCATTCATAAACCGTGACAGTACCCCTCCCTCTAGGAACGCCGCCTGGCGTTCCCAGACTCCTTTACCTGCCGATTGAATTCATCGATAAGGGAGTGATCCAGTATGTCCCGAGCAGGAACCCAACTTCTCTCCTCCGGACCGTAACCTTCCCAATCCACCAAGTACTGAAATCCGCGTCCCCTCCGCCTGGAGTCCAGAATACGATTTACCGAATACGTGGTCACCCCATCTACGAGACGAGGCGGGGGGGGAACTGGGGTAGGCGGATTAAGGCGTGACAAAAACACAGGTTTAATTTTGGAAATATGAAAGGCGGGGTGTACTCTCCTGTACGCAGGAGGAAGACTAAGGCGGACAGTCACTGGATTAATGATTTTAGTGACCTTGAATGGGCCAATGAATTTGGGAGCTAACTTATTAGATACGGATCGGAGAGGAATATTCTTGGTAGAAAGCCACACTCTTTGACCAACGACGTATCTCGGAGGCCTAGACCGGTGGCGATCAGCTTTGGCCTTGGTGCGCTCCCGCACCTGGAGTAAGACCTCACGGGTTCTAGTCCAGGTGCGACGACACCTCTGAACAAATGCGTGAGCAGAGGGGACCGTGACTTCGGATTCCAGACTGGGAAAAACAGGTGGTTGGTAACCTACGCTACACTGAAACGGCGATAGGCCCGTAGATGATACCGGTAAAGAATTGTGGGCGTACTCCACCATAGAGAGCTGTTGACTCCAGGATGAAGGATTCTTGGAAACCAGACATCGCAACACTCTCTCCAGATCTTGGTTGGCTCTTTCGGTTTGACCATTGGTCTGGGGATGAAACCCGGAGGAAAGACTAACAGTCGCCCCTAGCAATTTACAAAACTCACGCCAAAATTTGGACACGAACTGGGGACCCCTGTCGGAAACCACGTCTGTCGGGAGGCCATGTAAGCGAAAGACGTGGTTTACGACAATCAACGCTGTCTCCTTGGCTGACGGTAATTTGGGCAAGGGAATGAAATGGGTCGCCTTCGAGAATCGGTCCACCACGGTCAAAACAACCGTGTTGCCCTGGGAGGGCGGGAGGGCGGTAACAAAATCTAGAGCGATATGGGACCAGGGTCTCGAAGGGACAGGCAGCGGTTGAAGTAACCCATCAGGGGGACGATTGGAAGTCTTACCACTGGCACAAACTGAACAAGCCAAAACAAAACTGTGAATGTCCCGAGCCATACGTGGCCACCAGAACCGTTGCTTGACCAAAAATCTGGTTCGACTTACTCCGGGATGACAAGCAATATTGGAACAATGACCCCACTGAATAACATTGGACCTTAGCCTCTCCGGCACAAATAAGCAGTTCGGTGGACACCCGACCGGAGGCGTTACCCCTTCTAGAGCCGCTTTGACTCTCGATTCGACCTCCCATACGAGTGTGGAGATAACTACCCTCTCCGGTAAAATACACTCGGGAGTAGACAGGGGTTCGGAACGATCAAAAATGCGTGACAAAGAATCGGGTTTGATGTTTTTGGAACCCGGACGATACGAGAGAGAGAATTCAAAACGACCGAAAAAAAGTGCCCACCGAGCCTGCCTGGAGTTCAGTCTTTTAGCCGTTCTAATATATTCCAAGTTCTTATGATCGGTCCAAACAATAAAAGGTACCCCGGAACCCTCTAGCCAGTGGCGCCATTCCTCCAATGCTAACTTGACTGCCAGCAACTCTCTATTACCAATATCGTAATTACGTTCTGCGGGGGACAATCGATGTGAAAAAAACGCGCAAGGGTGCATCTTGTCATCTGAGGAAGAGCGTTGGGATAACACTGCTCCTACCCCCACCTCTGACGCATCGACCTCGACCACGAACTGACGTGAAGGATCAGGGGCAATGAGAATAGGGACTGAAACAAAGCAACCTTTCAGTTTGACAAACGCAGCTTCAGCTGCGTCTGACCACCTGAACGTAGTTCGTGGAGAGGTCAAGGCGGTCAGAGGTGCGGCTAGTTGACTGAAATTGCGAATAAAACGCCGGTAAAAATTGGCGAACCCCAGAAACCTCTGCAGGGCCTTACGGGAATCTGGACTTGGCCAATCTACCACATCCTTAACCCTTTCAGGATCCATACGCACTCCCTCAGTAGAAATGATGTACCCCAGAAATGGTACGGACTGTGCATGAAACTCGCATTTCTCCGCCTTGACAAAAAGCCCATTCTCTAGCAACCTCTGAAGCACTCATCTGACGTGTTGCACATGTTCCTGGAGAGATGAAGAAAAAATCAATATGTCATCCAGGTAGACATATATGAACTGGTCAACCATATCTCGCAACACATCATTGACGAGTGCCTGGAAACTGCTGGCGAATTTGATAATCCGAAAGGCATCACCAAATATTCAAAATGGCCGCGAGGGGTGTTAAAAGCAGTTTTCCATTCATCCCCCTCCCTTATGCGGACCAAATGATAAGCATTACGTAAGTCCAATTTTGTGAAGACGGATGCTCCCTGCAACCTCTCAAACGCTGAAGACATCAACGGCAAAGGATAAGTATTCTTAACCGTGATGTTGTTCAACCCTCGGTAGTCAATACAAGGTCGCAGAGTACCATCCTTCTTCCCCACAAAAAAGAACCCCGCCCCCGCCGGAGAAGAGGAAGGGCGGATGAACCCGTTTGCTAGAGAATCAGAAATGTATTTCTCCATAGCCTCCCTTTCGGGAACCGAAAGCGAATATAACTTGCCTTTAGGCGGAGACTTACCTGACATTAACTCAATAGCACAATCATAGGGACGATGCGGAGGGAGAGAAGCAGCACGAGACTTACTGAACACTTCCTTCAGGTCGTGGTACTCCGCGGGCACGTTAGATAAATCCACTGCCTCCTCCTGAAACACAGACAAAGGCACAGACGAACAGGCAGAAACAAGACAAGACTCATGACACTTTACACTCCAAGCACACACTGAATTGGTTTGCCAGTCTATTTTGGGGTTGTGTAATGTTAACCAAGGATGTCCGAGTACGACAGGTGCCAGGGGTGAGTCCAAGATGTAGAATGACAGGATTTCAGTGTGATTGCCAGACGTGACGAGTGTAATGTTCTCAGTGACAGAAACAATGGTGGGAAGGTCTTGTCTGTTGAGTGCATGAACAGATATCTGATGTGAGAGAGGCTTGAGGGGGATTTTGTGTTTGACAGCAAAGGAGTGGTCCATAAAATTACCTTCAGCACCCGAATCCACCAATGCCTGACAATCGTGATGATTTGCTGACCACCTCAGTCTCACCGGGAGGAGCGTAGATGTAGATGAGGACTTCTCGGCTGAGACCCCGCCCGATAGTAGCCTCAAACTTACTACCGGGCTGGGCCTTTTACTGGACAGTTGTATGCAAAGTGACCAGTCCCGCCGCAATATAAACAAAGGCCCTGGGATCTCCGCCGTTCCTTCTCCTCCCGGGAGAGTCGGGCTCGACCCACCTGCATGGGCTCGGGATCGTAGACTGGACTGACCGCGTCTCCGCCAGCGAGTCGAACCCCCTCCGCTCCGCTGGCGCCGGTTCTGGGCATGACTCTTCGGTTCACTCGAGATAAGCGGGAATCGACTCGCAGTGCCAGTTCAATGAGCCCGTTGAGTGTAGTAGGCAACTCCATCGTGTAGATCTCCTGGTGGACGCGGTCAGCCAACCCATGCAGGAACATATCCCACTGCGCCTCCTCATTCCAGTGACACTCCGCAGCTAAAGTTCTGAATTCAATTGAATAATCCGAGACCGATCTCTCTCCTTGCTTCAACTCTGCCAGTAAACGAGCCGCTTCTCTACCAGCGAGCGCTCGGTCAAAGACTTGCTTCATCTCGGCTGAAAGTGTTTGGAATGAGGCGCAGCAGGGATCTTGATTCTCCCACACCGCCGTTCCCCAGAGCGCCGCCTTCCCCGTCAAAAGCGTCAAAACGAATGCCACTTTGGTCTGTTCATTGTTGAAGGTTCTAGGCTGCAGAGAAAAATGCATCGAGCAACGTGTTAGAAACGCTCTACAAAAGTTCGGCTCACCAGCATATGATTCGGGGACGGGTAGGCGGGGCTCCGAGTGTGAGTTGTTCTCCGGTGGTATGGGTTGAACAGGCGGTGTGGGCGGCGCAGTGGGATTTCGCAGTAGTTGGAATTGTTGAGTGAGCTCCGACACCTGTGCCACCAACGCCTGGACAGCGCGACCCGTCTCGCAGAGATTACGTTCCTGGGACTCGAGACGTCGGTTACTGCTACTGAAAAACTCCTCCATGGACGTAATGGTGGGACTTGCTGCTTCCATGCTTTGGTCAGATCGTTCTGTCATGAAATGAGGGAGGAAGCAAATGCAAGTAAAGATGTTTATTGAAAACAGAGAGTATTGAATAATGATGACAGCTGAGCGGGTGACACAGGCACGAGAGGTGGCCAGCGTGGAGAATGATGAGTCCGGTCAGTGATAATCCAAATGTAAATCCAACAAGAACACGAACACGACAGCAGGAAACACGGCAGACTGGAACACACGACACGAGACCTCACCGACATCCACGAACGATCTGACAAAGAACATGAGAGCTGGATGAGTATAAATAGGTGAGACAATGAGCTGCAGCTGGAGCGAGTGATGACAATCAGGTGCGCTGGAGGTAAGTGCCACACATGCCCACACACACAAACACAACACAGCCACGTGAATCAGGAATGAGACAATGCATTCATAAACCGTGACAGTGTAGTGTGTGAAGCCTATGAATGAAAACACGTTTATTATTCGCATCAGTTCACACGCACCAGCGCAGCGCGTACACTGGCGCGGAGCAGAGCGAGACCTTCAGTATGTGTGCTGGCCCAATTTAAACCCTGCATATGTATCCGAGTCCTGATCGGAAGGTAACGTCCGATTCCGATTGAGTCTGAAACCACGTGATCGGGGCCGATTTCCGATCACGTGATCGGATCGGGACATCCCTAGCAGCTACACCTCCACCTCTCCTAGCAGTTCTGCAGACACTCATAAAAGTAAAGTTAGGAGGGGCTGTTTCATTAAGGACTGTTGCACTGTAGCTTTCTTCTAGCCATGTTTCATTTAGAAACATAAAATCCAGGTTGTTTGTGGTTATTAAGTCACTGACTAGAAGTGATTTATTTTTAAGTGAACAGATGTTTAAAAGTGCTAACTTAACAGTACTAATTTTTTCCCTAACAGAGATCTTAGTTTGATATGTCACAGGCAGCAGATTAGATTGATTTGCCAAACGGTTTGATACAGCCTTAGGCTTTCTATCATGTACTAAAACAGAAATAGAGAAAGATATAGGCACACTGAGTTTCTGCTTTTTATGTATACAATTGAAAGTATTAGTATTTTCATAGCAGAAACTCAACACACATCACTGAGAGCCGTTATCAGTTGTTTTAGGTTCACCTACAGCAGATGGAGGAAGGTGTGTGTCTTGGCATTGTGTCTGAGACCGAAGAGCTCTCACAGGACGAGGAGGGTGAACTGGGCCCACTGGCTTAGGTGGTTGTGGGGCTTGCCGTTTTCTGGTTGAAAGCTGGGGGCTCGCAGCAATAGAGTGGGATAGTTTAGTTCCAGCATAAACCAGTTCCTCCATTTTTCCGGAGAAGGTCAAAAGCGGGGATGCTGGAGAGAGGAATGACACATCTAGTGAGGAGGAGTCCTGTTGCTCTGATGTGACTGGAGGCTGTGATATGTTGTCCTGGTTTCCCTGGCTGTTTTCCAGAAAGTCGTCCTTGGGTGCTGAATCTTGGAGCAGTTCTAATCTGACACAGTCTGACTGTGGTGAGCTTTGTGGGCAGGACTCAGCTGAGATTGTGTCCATGAGCAGTTGTTGTTGTGGCTGCGTGGTGTTATCTCTGTCCTTGTGGGATATGTCGACGTCATGTCCATTCAGGTGCTGAAAAGAAGTCCTGTGGTCATTCGTGCTCTGTCCAGGTGTGTGTGTGCCATTCAGGTTCAGTGGATTGGCACACACTGATGAAGGATGATGAAGGGAGAAATAGATATTGTCCTTTAGCACTCTTGCACCCAGTCTGTTTGGGTGGATGCCATCCTGTTTAAATAGTTGTCTCTGATTCCAGAAAAGATTGAAGTTGTTGATAAAGTTCAGTCCTTTAATGTTGCAGGTTTTTTGCAGCCATGTATTAAGTTTAGCATAAGAAAGTTATGTGCCATCCAGTCCCTAATATCACTAATGCAGTCTGTTAGCTTAGCAAACTGGTGGGTTTTGCTAGGATGTGACGAGATGTAAAGCTGGGTATCATCCGCATAGCAGTGAAAACTTATGTTATGTTTCCTGATAATGTCTCCTAGAGGTAACATATATAACGAGAATAGGATAGGGCCTAAAACTGATCCTTGTGGTACGCCGTATTTAATGGCGGAGTGATATGACTCTTCATCATTTACATAAACAAAGTGATATCGATTGGTTAGATACGATCTGAACCAGGTTAACGCCTGACCACTGATTAGGGCTGTGTATCGCCAACAATTCCCCGATACGATATGTATCCCTATACAAGGGTCCCGATACGATGCGCATCACGATACAAGACTATTTTGAATTACATTTTTGTTCAGAATTTAGTAACATTATTATTATTATTATTATTTGTTTATTGTACATTCAATAAGCAGTGTTGTAACAGTTGTGTTTTTGCCATTCATTTATTAGCTATTAGAAATAATTAAAATCCCAGAGTTAGTACTTAACTTATGTTTTTTAAAAGCAGTTTTACAAAGATGGTGCCTTACTCTTGTCTCTCATTATTCTACATCTATGAATATATCTATAAACATGCAGTCAGACTTAATACTATTTAACAGAAATCAGATTATTAATGTGACAGTTATAGTTTGAAGTAGCTCTGTATCTCTTCTCTAGACGCACACTTTTCACATGCAAATCTTTGTCGTGTTTCTTCTCAAATGCGTTAGTACTGTTTTATAAGAGCATGGCTAATAAAGCCCTTTGCAATAGTATAGGCTAAGATATCTGCGCTTTCATACTGAACTCATTGACTTTAATGCGCGCGCGAGAGAGAGAGAGAGCGCGAGTACACGGCTCACTATGCAGACACGTGCACCTGCGAGACAGACACGCAAAGTGAAAGTACACCCCGCAACCTTTAACTCTACGTACTACGTACACATGCGTCCTTTCCATATGGATAACGGATCAACAGCAATTCGTCACGTTACTTTCAAAAGTACATCCGAATCGATACGGAAGGTGCTGTATCGATGCGTGCATCGTCAGGCGTCCATGACGATGTATCGTCGTATCGATATTTTGAACACAGCACTACCACTGATGCCAACATAGTTTTCTAGCCTATTGAGTAAGATTCTGTGATCTATTGTGTCAAAGGCTGCACTAAGGTCTAGTAATATAAGGATTTAGCAGCGCTGTCTCTGTGCTATGGTGGGGCCTGAATCCTGATTGGAACTTTTCATATGTATTATTATTCACTATGACTGTGCGTAGCTGGCTTGCCACTACTTTTTCTAATATTTTAGAAAGAAAAGGTAGATTTGAGATTGGTCTAAAGTTATTAAGGTCTCCCTGGTCAAGGTTTGGTTTTTTAATGAGCGGTCTAATAACTGCTAGTTTGAAAGCTGTTGGAAGGTATCCTAATTCTAGAGATGAGTTAAAGATATTTAGTACTGTGTCTGACACTTCAGGAAATACCTCTTTAAGTCATTTTGTGGGAACGGGGTCTAATATACAGGACGATGATTTGGATGACGTTACCAATTTAGAGAGCTCTTCTATTGTAGTAGGTACTCAAGATGTTTGTATGGTAATCTAGTGTAAGATGTACTATTGGGTAAAGTGGTGGCTGCTTGCGTTGTTTCTATGTTTTCCCTAATAAACATAATTTTGTTAGTAAAGAAGTTCATGAAGTCATTACTATTGTGTTGGAGTTTAGTATTGGTTTCTGTTTGTTCTTTGTTTCTTGTCAGTTTCGCAACTGTGCTAAAGAGGAAACGAGGGTTATTATGATTTTCTTTAATAAGCGTACTGATATAGGTAGATCTGGTGGTTTTATAGCCTGTCTGTAGTGTTGAACAGTGTTGGGAACGTTACTTTAAAAAAGTAATTAGTTATAGTTACTAATTACTTCTCACAAATAGTAACTGAGTTAGTAACTGCGTTACATTATTATAAAAGTAATTAATTACCAGGAAAAGTAATTACTGCGTTACTTAAAAAAAATTTAATATTTCAAATAACTTGAAATTAAATATGTAAAATGACTAAAATGGATACTAAAGAGAAATCACTAATTTTGTGGCAGCATGTGACGATGTGAGGTGCTTTATTAGATCAGAATTACTTGCCACAGACGTGGAGAGACTTTTTCTTCATGGGCATAAGTTGCACATTACACAAACATTCCTGCCTTTCACCTCAACAATGGAAAAGTAGTGCTTTATACTTCGTGTTTGCGACCGCTACCTTTGAACTTGTTGTACTTGCCATCGCCCTGTCGCCGGTGTTTTCGGAGTGATTGATGCGTGATGACCGGGCTGCATGTCAGTGCTTTGAGATGAGGCACAGTCAGCAGCAGCACCGCTGCTCGTTGAGAAGAGAAAACGATGCGTATTTTCATGTCAGTCTACAAAAGTCTCCAACCACGCCAGAAAAGATAGCTAGATTTGCCCTACAAAGTCGCTAAAGTGATAGAAAGTTGCTAAATCTAGAGACAAAGTGACCAAGTTGCTCAGACTTTTTAACACTGCTGCTCGCTCCTCTGACTTGGACTGCGCGTGTGGGCGGGCCTTTTTGTGAACTCTGCCTCTGGTTGGCTACCGATGGAAATTAAGCCAATCATCATTCGTTATGTTTCTCACAACACACACAAGAGAAAAACAGTGTTTGGCTGAGAGAGTGAGCATACGCCGCTGAAAATCACTACAGTAAGATCAATTTTAGTAACTGCATCGCTTTAGGGTGATATTTCGATGTCATTAATATTGAGTCTGAGTGACAGAATTAAGTCTAATGTGTGCTTACGAGTATGCGTGGGCCCTGACACGTTTTGTTTAATACCGAGAGAATGTAGAAGATCCATAAACGCACGTCCTAAAGCATCTTTTGGGTTATCCACATGGATATTAAAATCACCAACGATAAGAGCTTTATCTAAGGTGACTGTAAGCTCAGATAGGAAATCTGCTATTTCTTTAAACAAAATCTGTGTGGTGCCCCGGAGGCCTATAGATGGTAGCTAAAATGAACGAAAGCTGTTTGTTGTTACGATCATTTATTTTCATATTTAACAGTATTATTTCAAACAAATTAAATTTTAGTTCGGATTTATGGTTTACTTTAAATATTTTGTTGTATATTGTAGCTACACCACCCCCTCTCCCTTTTAGATGAGGAACGTGTTTATATTAATAGCATTGTGGGGTGGATTCGTTTAAATTGATGTAATCGTCTGCTTTAAGCAGGTCTCCATTAAACAGAGTGCATCTAAGTTTTGGTCTCTAATTATTTCATTGATAATAGGTTCTTTATTGGTAAGCAATCTAATGTAAAGAAGGCCGAATTTTAACATTTGAGTTTCATATGTGTTCTAATTTTAGTGTAATGTTAATAAGATTTGTACGAGACGAGGTAAACGGTGCTCTGTATTTATTTGTTCGAGAACAGACAAAGTGGAGATGTGTTGGTACTCTGGTAAAAAAGGCTCTATGTGCTGGGATATATATGATCTTGACCTGTCAAGGCAGCTAACAGACGGATGGGTAAGCCGATCTGTCTGTTTCCTGACCTGGGCCCTGGATAGTCAGACAATATCAAAAGTAAGACTATTGGTCAGAATTCTAGAGAGAATAGCACTTCCTTACGGAGACGGATGGAGGCCATCTCTCTTTAGCAGGTCAGGTCTTCCCCAGAAATGCTTCCAATTGTCTATAAACCCTACGTTATGCTGAGGGCACCACTTTGACATCCAGCCATGAAGAGACACTAATCTACTGTAAGCTTCAAAAATCGTGGTTCAAATACAAAATTAAAGTAAAAATTAACATGCTGCATACAGCACCGGGAAACAGACATACTAACGTTATTTTACCAGCAGCTTTTTTTCTGTGTGGATGCTGGTCGAGCGCATTGCTCAAAAATAACAAATAACACGGTCTAATTTTGAAATTCCTTGTTGTAACGCGTGTTACTAAGACTGTAATGAGTAAAATATAACTACATTTTTATTAGCAATTTGTTATATTACTGCGTTACAACAAAAACTAATATATTACTGTAATATATTATATTTTGTAATGTGTTACTCCCAACACTGACCGTGACGGTACCCCCTCCCCTAGGACATCGCCTGATGTTCCCAGCCTGCTTTACCTGTTGATTGTAATCATCAATGAGGGTGTGATCCAGTATGCAGGACACGTAACCTTCCTAGTCCACCAAGTACTGAAATCTGCGTCCCCTTCGCCAAGAGTCCAGAATACAGTTAACCAAATATGTTGGTTACCCAGTTACGAGGTGGGGGGGCAGGACAGGCGGGTTAAGACGAGAACAAAACACGGGTTTAATTTTAGAAATATGGAGCACAGGATGAATTCTCCTGTATGCAGGAGGGAGGTTAAGGCGCACTGTCACCGGGTTAATGATCTTGGCGACAGCAAACGGGCCAATACATTTTGGAGCAAGCTTATTCGAGACGGAACGCATCGGAATGTTCTGAGTAGAAAGCCACAGTTTTTGACCGACGACATACACGGTAGGCTTAGACCAGTGGCGATCAGCTTTAGCCTTGGTGCGCGCCCCCGCCCGGAGTAGAGCTTCACGAGCTCTAGTCCAGGTAATGTGGCCCCTCTGGACATAGGCGTGAGCGAAGGGGACCGCAATCTTGGATCCCAGACTAGAAAAATTAGGTGGCTGGTAACCTAAACTACACTCAAATGGTGATAGGCCCGTGGCTCTGGGGATGAAACCTGGAAGATAAACTAACAGTCGCTCATAACAATTTGCAAAACTCTTGCCAAAATTTGGATACGAATTGGGGACCCCTGTCGGAGACCACATCTGTCGGGAGACCATGTAATCGAAAGACGTGGTCTACGACAATTACCGCTGTTTCCTTGGCTGATGGTAATTTGGGCAAGGGAATGAAATGAGTCTCCTTCGAGAACCGGTCCACTACGGTTAAAATCACTGTATTACCCTGGGAGGGTAGGAGGGCGGTAATGAAATCTAGCGCGATGTGGGACCAGGGTCTCGAAGGGACTGGTAGCGGTAGAAGTAACCCATCAGGGGGGTGATTGGAAGTCTTACCAGTGGCACAAACCGAGCAAGCCAAAACAAAGTACACGGCCACCAGAATCATTGTTTGACTAAAAACTTAGTGCAACTCACCCCTGGATGACAAGCTACATTGGAACAATGGCCCTACTGAATAACGTTGGACCGTAACTCCTCCAGCACAAATAAGCGGTTCGGTGGGCAACGAGACAAAGGCGTTACCCCGCCTAAGGATGTCAAAACCTTCGATTCGACCTCCCATCTGAGCGTGGAGACGAATAGGGTCTCCGGTAAAATTCGCTCGGGAGTAGATGTGCGATTGGAACGCTCAAAAAGTAGAGACAAGCATAGAGTTTGATGTTTTTAGAACCCGGGTGGTAGGAAAGGGTAAAATCGAAACTTCCAAAAAAGAGCCAACCGAGCCTGCCTGTAGTTAAGTATTTGGCAGTTTTAATGTATTCAAGGTTCTTATGGTCAGTCCAAATGATAAAAGGTACACGCAAACCTACTAACCAGTGACGACATTCCCCCAATGCAAGTTTGACTGCCAATAACTCTCTGTTTCCAATGTCATAATTACTTTCCACCGGAGATAAATGATGAGATAAAAGCGTGCAGGGATGAACCTTTCCGTCTCAGGATGTGCGCTGGGAAAGAACTGCTCCTACCCCCACCTTTGACGCGTCGACCTTCAATATGAACTGACGTGAGCGATCAGGGGTTACGAGAATGGGAGCTGAAACGAAGCAGCTCGAGTTTGGAAAAAAACGCAGCCTCGCATTATGTAAGTCCAATTTAGTGAAGACGGACGCTCCCTGCAACCTCTCGAACGCTGAAGACATCAACGGCAAAGGATAAGTATTCTTTACCATTATGTTGTTCAGCCCTCGGTAGTCAATACAAGGTTGCAAGGATCCTTCCTTCTTCCCCACAAAAAAGAACACCACCCACGGAAAAGTTACGGACAATAACTCTATAGCACAGTCAAAGGGACGGTGAAGAGGAAGAGAATCAGCCAGAGACTTACTGAACACCTCCTCCAGGTCGTGGTACTCCGCGGGCACGTTAGACAAATCCACTGCTTCCTCCTGAAACACAGACTCAGAAACAGTTAGACTGGTGGACAAAAGACAGAACTTATGACACCCCTCACTCCAGCTGGAAATAGAACCTGAAGAGCAGTCCACTTTGGGGTTGTGTTTATGAAGCCAGGTGTGTCCGAGAACGATGGGTGAAAGTGGAGAGTCCGTAACGTAAGAAGAGATGTCCTCAGTGTGATTGCCCTGATGTGATGAGGGAGACTGGTTCCGTGATGTGAGTGATGGTGGGGAGTGCGAAGAGAGTAATCGGATGAGTGAGTGGCGTGAGAGGTATTTGGAACTTAAGTGCGATGGTGTGGTCGATGAAGCTCCCCTCGGCTCCCGAATCCAGAAGGGCGTGGCAGTCATGAGAATGGGTAGACCACCGTAGTTTCACCGGGAGGAGTGTCGAGGTGGATGAGGTCTTCTTGGCAGAGATCCCACCTGATAGTAGCCTCAGTTTTACTATCGGGCTTGGTCTTTTACCGGGCACTGGATTTGGTGCCCGCCGCTCCCTCAGTACAAACACAATCCAAGGGATCTCCGCCGGAGCCTCTCCTCCCGGGAAAGCCGAGCTTGACCCACCTGCATGGGCTCAAGATCGGTGAGGGGGCTGGCCGCACCATTGCTGCTGGGCTGAGGAATTTCCAGTCTTACAGGAAAAGGTGATGTAACCCTCCGGCGTGCTACTTGAGCGAGACGCGCATCGACTCTGATGGCGAGGTCGATAAACCCATTGAGAGAGGTAGGTAGGTCGATGACGTGGATCTCCTGTTGGATGTGGTCAGCCAGCCCATGCAGGAAATGGTCCCACTGCGCTACTTCGTTCCTCTTACACTCCGCCGGGGATGAAACTCGATGGCATAGTCGGACACAGACCTCTCCTCCTGGCAATGATTGGAGAGGAGTCTCAAGGCTTCTCTCCCGGCGACGTAGCGATCGAATACTCTCTTTATCTCTTCAGACAGCGTAGAGAACGATGAACAACATGCATCACAGTTCTCCCACACCGCTGTCCCCCAGAGGGCAGCCTTTCCAGTCAGAAGGGAGAGGACGAACGCCACCTTCATCTGTTCGCTGGTGAAAGATCTGGGTTGTAGAGCAAAAAGGAGAGAATAATAAGAAAGGAATGTACGGCAGAAACTGGGCTCCCCGGCGTATTTCTTGGGGATGGGGAGACGTGGTTCAGACTGGAAGGCACCCTCTGGTGATGTCGCAGGTGGTGTGGGAGGTGCAGTGGGAGGCTGATGATGTTGCGCATGCAGGGTCAGCTCGGACACCTTCGTCACCATTACTTGGACGGCTCGACCCATCTCCTCTATGACTTTGTCCTGGCGATCCATTCTTTGCACCACCTGCTGGAAGAACTCTTCGAGAGGAGATGGGGAGTGACTTCCTGCTGCTTACATCGATGGCCAGATCCTTCTGTAATGGTAATAATATCACAGGAAGCAGTCGCAGGAATATAAAACTGGATATACAGACACGGAACAGGAACAAACACAGATGATGGTAATGGTAACGAAGGACTATAGTGGTGAGCGGGTGCTGGTGGTTGCTGGTGACGTTGGTGGAGTAGGTCTGTGGTGATTAATGCAACTGTGAAGACCGGAACATCCAACAAGAAGACGACACACGACACAATCCAACACGCTACAAAACCTTGTCCAGACGGGACAGAGACCAACATAAGAGCAAGGATCTGGCAGAGAAAAGAGATTCAAGTGAGTATTTATGGAGTGGTTGTAATGATGATCAGCTGGAGTGAGACAATCAACACAGGTGAAGGGAATCAGGATAACGAGCACATGACATCACAGGTGAGTAAACACCACACACAAGACACAGAGAAAACAGTGTGTTTGCCTACCGTGACAATCAGGACTCGACTTGAGACTCGATGGTTACGACTTGAGACTTGCTTGGACATGACCATGTGTGACTTGTCCCCACCTCTGAATTGCACTAACCATCATAAGTGCTATGACATTAGCACATAAGTATTTTTTTTTATTAACATCACCTATCACATTTGCTTAAAAGTACATTTTTTGTCATCACCAGACATTTATTTTTCTTTTACAACATACAATTTATTTTCAAAATTGTAAGAGTTGCTGTTTTCCATAGAATAAAAATGTAAAGTGATCACAGATTAAGTTCATTTGCAATTTTGCAGAAAAACACATCATACACACTTAAAATTTAATTCATTACTGTATTGTAAAACAATAGTTGTAAAACGTATTGTTTTTTTGTCCTTAGGTCATGTCAAATATTGTCTAAGGCATTAAATCATTCCAGACTGTAACTGATGTCTCCAAAAAAAGAAAAGAAAAAAAGAATGGTTCATGGCAACCCTCATGTTCACACCCTGTCATGTTCAATATTATGATTATGTATCCTAGGACAGCCTTTTGGTGTATCCACAAAAAGTGACGTACTTGTCATTTAGCACAAATCTTTCTTTTACTCAAACAAATATGCCCCAACTGGAATGTCTCCATAAGGACTCAAAATCCATTAGGCAAGGAGAGACCAAGAGAAATGCAATCATTAGCAACTGGTGGTGTGAGATGCTACAAATGGGCGCGCGAGTAAAGATTTATTCCTATTTTGGACTGGAAGTGATTTATTTATTCATGCTCGGCCGTGCAGATCATTAACCTCTGCTGTGTCTCAAGGGAATGGCACCTGTGGTCAGCGCACCATTGCGCAGACAATAGAGCACATGCCCTAAAGCAGGGGTGGGGGAACCCTGGTCCTGGAGGGCCACTGCCCTGCAGAGTTTTGTTCCAACCCTAATTAAACACACCTGAAAAATCTAATTAAAGTCTTCAGGATCACTTGGAAATGAAATTCAGGTGTGTTTGATTAGAGTTGGAACTAAACTCTGCAGGACAGTGGCCCTCCAGGACCCAGGGTTCCCCACTCCTGCCCTAAAGTATGGGTTGGGCACGCCAGTCTCCTGCCCCTTGAGCGCTGCGGCGCACAGAGTGGGGGTCATGACCACTGACGTGTTTCTAATGTGGTTGAGGAAACATCATGGAGGAGGTTCACGTCAGCAAGCTTCACTTGTTGCAGCATCATTTGACGAGAGGACACACAGGTCATACGTTGTTTTGGTGTTCTGCATTTTATATAATAGTCAATGTGATAATGTGAGCGCTGGTTAATTAGATAGCAAATCAAATCAAAGGGTAATTAAACATTTAAGAGTGCATTTATGAATGTTATCCGTTTTCCATCTGATGGCACTCTTTATAATTTCAAAGTTACCAATTACTCAAAATTGTTTAAAATGGATAGAAAATTAAATGTTCTCTATATTGAAATGAAAGAAATCTCATATTATGTGCCATTGACTCCTTTCAGAGAACAGGTACATTTATCAGAAGGGTCCGTTTGCATGAAGACTCATTTACCATTACAGCCCTTTAGAGACACAGATACACTGTCAGAAATATTAGAAAAAGGTATTTGTGCATGTGAAACAGGGAGCTTGTGCATGAGTGTGGATCTCTGTGTAAAATTTCGATATGGGCCTTAATAAGATAACTCAAGCACACAGACCTCAGTCTGCTCTCCATTTCTGTTAACAGTTGTCAACATCGATTTTCACACACTTAGATTATCCTATTTAAGCGAAGCAGCTATGACATTCCTAGCTCCATGATATGTTAGTCATACACAATTAAAACAGAACTATCTTTGCGGTTCAGACATAAAACAGAAATGTAGCTTCTTTGATAAATCTGGGAGTCTGACATTTATTGTAGTTTTAAACTTAGGTTCGGGAGAAGCCTAAACATGCAGGCCTGTCAATCATCATTATGGGCATATTTAAGGCAGCCTTCAGGCCTCTGAGTCCAGCTGCAATTTTTCCAGCATTTTTCCAGCATTTGGCCCCGCCCGTTCCCAGAATCACGTCTCCATACAACAAGCTCTAGCGCCTCCATTAACCTGGGAAATAATTTTAAATACCACTGCAGTAGTAAATTTTAGTTTCCGCTCTCACTACCGCAGTAGTGATCTCAAGGGGCTGTGTACACGACTTTTCATGCAGTTCTGCAGATGTTTTTTTTACAGATGTTCTTGTGCTTATTCCGCGTTAATTAACCTGCTTTTCAACCAAAGTTACAATTATTGGAGCTTTATAATCCAATTCTGGGTCAATTGTAGTGAAACTTACCTCACTGTCAATTTAATCAAAATGCTTATTTTTTCAGTATCGATTTTTTTATTGACAGCTCTATAGACCATTTTGGACTAGACGTCAGAGTTACGTCACTGCAAGCTGCGCGCACAATGTGGTTGCAGAAAAACAGTGGTAATGAATTAGACAATAGGGGTGGGAATAGCTTGGACCCTCATGAATCGATTCAGAATCGATTCTTAGTGTCCCAATTCGATTCAGAATCTATTCTTGACGTACTAATTTGCATATCTGCAACCAGCAGTCATATCACCCTGTAGCCCAAGACAGCTTGTCCCCTGAAGCTAAGCAGGGCTGAGCCTGGTCAGTACTTGGATGGGAGACCACCTGGGAAAGCCGGGTTGCTGCTGGTAGAGGTGTTAGTGAGACCAGCAAGGGGTGCTCACCCTGTGGTCTGTGTGGGTCCTAACACCCCAGTATAGTGATGGGGACACTATACTGTCAAAAAGCACCGTCTTTCGGATGAAACGTTAAACCGAGGTCCTGACTCGCCGTGGTCATAAAAAATCCCAGGATGTCATTCGAAAAAGAGTAGAGGTGTGCCCCCGCATCCTGGCCAAACTTGCCCATTGGCCTACTAATCATCCCTCATACTAATTGGCTATATCACTGTATCTCCTCTCCACTAATAAGCTGTTGTGTGGTGGGCGTTCTGGTGCAATATGGCTGCCGTCGCATCATCCAGGTGGATGCTGCACATTGGTGATGGTTGAGGAGATTCCCCCATTCATATGTAAAGCGCTTTGAGTACTGAGAAAAGCGCTATATAAATGTAAAGAATTATTATTATTATTATTATATCTGTTGACGTCATTACGTCACATTTGCTCTCAAAGCCAGGTTAATGTTTGCTACTAGTCTGAACTGTAATATACTCTATTTTAATGCAACTAAGGGATAAATAATGTCATTCTTATGTACATTGTAAGACATGTTGTAAGACATTTCTGTTGTAAGACATTAAAAACAGTAAAAATTAAACGTAATTAAACATGACATAATAATTCTATATGATAACTGGCATTAACTTCCACGAACTGACTAACGTTAAGCGTCTAATCATCATCATTATATACAGTGATTGACAGTATTACTGTATTTATATAATGCAGCGCACCCAGTGACTGAACAACAAACTATGTGCATATTTTTACAGAAGTATATTCATGTTATATCTAAACAGTCAGCGGATGGTTTAGGGCAGGGGTGTCCAATACGTCGATCGCAAAGGCAATGCCGGTAGATCGCACATAAGTTAACTGCTGCTCCACGCGCAAAATTGTCATTATGGTCTTTTAGAGTAATTGTGAAACACGCAGGTTTTTTTGAGTTGCTGCGCCTTTCTTCTCAAATGTGTTTTGCTAGGCCACTGCAGCTCAGTCATCTTTAACTTCCAAAATTCACAAGGATGCGCATTATTTCCTCACGCAGGAGTGATCCACGTGCACGGCGTGTGTGTGAGCGAGCAAACGAGAGAGAGAGAGAGAGGCAGAGTAGCGCTGATTTGTATGCTTCTGATACTGTTGTAATTTTCACTAAACCGCATCTCCGCTATTTTAAGGAGTACTCAACATGTAATCAAGAATTTTTTTTAAACTCCTCAAAAATAATAGAGTAATGGTGACAGCCTTAAATTCAATGTAGAGATATATGCAGTATAATCCTACAAGCATTTAAAGTGTTCTTTCTCTTCTGCTCTTGTAAGCTGCGCTATGCCCTCGTGCAGTGCGTGCTCTACTAAGTTGTCCGATTGCATCACCGCTCCCCCAGTTAAGTTCCCCCTTTTGGTTCTGATAATGTGATGTTATTATTTTGTAAACTAACATTTAAGAATCAATTCTTGACATTTGTGAATCGATTCAGAATCGGCCCACGTCCGAATCGCGATTCATCTAAGAATCGATTTTTTTGTCTCACCCCTATTAGACACGAGTGAAACGAGCAAGATAATGTGTCATGACGTCACACACACGCTGTGTTGTTTTGGTTTAGAACGCAGCAAACATTGCATCGAGGCAGAACGATCCAAAGTTTGTTTATATTTAGTGGTGGGCAGAGCGAGGCTTTGTGAAACACTGAAACAGTTGAATCAATAACTTATATTTCACGCGAACATACGACTGCGGTCGCGTTGCAGGAGGTTGCAGGCGCGTGTTTGATACACTATTACACAACAACACCAGTGAGTCAAGCATCAGCGGAGCTAACGGGACGCCATCTGTTATTAATGCCAAAGGTAATGTGTTAACGTTAATGTGAGCGCCATTTCATTATGTAAACTTTTACTATACGGATAATCTCCATTGTCATTTAAATTGTCCATCAAATTGATGACGGCCAGAGTGTGGCTGGCTCTCACACTGGCTCAGAGGCTACAGAAAGTATCTCTTGTGCACCTCTAGCTACTCCGTTTACAGAGGCAGGGAGGAATAAAAGGACAGAGGCGAGGATAAACAAATTTCACCGAGCAGCAGAGGCGGACACTACTTAAGTATTTCTACTTAAAAGTACACTTTCAAGTATTTGTATGTTATCTGTGTTTTTTTTATTTTTTTGAAAACATACATTCCATAGCATATTATAATTTTACTCCACTACATTTAATAATTTCAAGTTTTTGGTTTATATTTAATATTTAAGTACATTAAAAATCTAGTTTTTTTTACTTTTACTTAAGTAAAAAGTACTTTTGTACTTTTACTCAAGAAAAGTAAAAGTACACAATTTTTATGTAATTATGTATTAAATTAATTTTAATATGCAAAAGGAATAGACAATATGATTCTATGCTTTAGTGAAAATTTTTTAGTGAAGTAAATTTTTTCCCAAGATAACACTCTGATAAAGCACAGATGCTTAGAAAATGAAACTAAAATACTCAAGTAGTGTCCACCTCTGCCGACCAGTGACTAAGTTTGTGGTAAAGGGTTTGCATCCGTTTGCCACAGTACATGCCTCTGCATTTCGGTAGGTTAATTTGCTGTATTTGCTGTATTTTGTCCAGCATCATGTCTTTTCAAAAGAAAATAACAAATGCATGCATGACCAAAAGTTGCATGCTTTATGTCAGTCTAGTTGTGTTTTATTAATTCCTAGTCCTATCACATATTTACTGGTTAAGAAACACTGCCCCTGGACTTTACTTTAAGAAGTAGCTCACATACTTTTAAGTTTGTTCTGAGTTTGCTACACATAATTTGTGTATACTCTGTTCTGTGTCTTCTGAACAGATATTAAAGCAAGTTAATATAAACATACAACTTTGTACTTATTCCCTCACCCAATGAGAATCGATAAGAGAATCGATAAGGAATTGGATCGATAAGCAACATCGATAATGGAAGCGGAATCGTAAATTTTTATCAATTCCCATCCCTAGTTGTGCTGTTTAAGTGTCAGAATAGGAATGCCAAAAAAGATAGTCTTCTTTTTTATAGAATACCATCTTCGAAGACACCATTTGAAGATAAACGTAGGTGTTTATGTATGCAATAAGCATTTAAAAGTGCAGACCGGAGCGCTGAAATCATCTGGAAATCTATTAATAATTAGAATAGAAATTAAGTAGAGAAGATGTTCGGTGTTCTGTCGAAGTCTGCTCCCTCTGTGTGTTTCTTATAGCGTTTTTATCACGCTACATTTATTATTTATTTAGAATAAAAAAATGGATACTGAAAAAGCAATAATTTCACTATTTGTTTATATTTCATAATTTTTTAGTTTTCTATTATTTATTTTTATTTCCTTAAAAATAAACCCAATGTGTGGTTAAAGGGTTGACTTCGTCGTAGGTTGGATTGAACAGTGACAAAAAAGGTATTGCAGTCTCTTGTTCACTCACAGAGTTAACCATGTCTCTTTAAAGGAACATGCCCACATTTTGGGAATTTAGCTTATTAATTGTATCCCCCAGAGTTAGATAAGTCCACACATACCTTTCTCATCTCCGTGCTTGCTGTAACTCTGTCTGACGCAGCCCCCGCTAGCTTAGCTTAGCACTAAGACTGGAAGTAAATGGCTCCAGCTAGCAAACTGCTCCCCAATAAGTGACAAACTAACGCAAACATTTTCCTATTTATGTGTTGTGATTTGTTTAGTTACACCGGGTACAAATAACAAGGTCATATGAAAAACAACCATCTTTTAACAGTATACATACAGGGAACTATATTCTCAGAAGGCGAAGCACTGCTACTTGGGCAGAGTGATTTGCTAACAGCACCCGAGAAGCCCCCTGGTAAGGAGCAGAGATTTCGGTCAGAGTTGTGCAAATCACTCCGCCCAAGTAGCAGTGCTTCGCCTGTGGATCTGTATTTCCCAGCATGCATGTTAATTTTTTAATTAAGTGTTATTTCATGCATTTTTAGGTAAAGAGAAAGACTTAATTATGTTTAATGTTTGTTTTTCTTATTGATTTAGAAGTGTTCGTGTTATATTTTTTCAAATTGTTTGGTTACCATCTTGCAGAAGAGTGGCGCTTGTGGATAAGTTGTGGATGTGACATATTTCCCTCAATGAGCAGTAACTCTGTTAATGCCTGTTTGGAGATCAGTCTCTTCTCACATGCAGTGGCGGAACTAGAATTTTTTTTAATGGGTGGCCAGGGGGTGGCCAAAGCTACTTAAAGGAACACGCCCACATTTTGGGAAATTAGCTTATTCACCGTATCCCCCAGAGTTAGATAAGTCCATACATACCTCTCTCATCTCCGTGCGTGCTGTAACTCTGTCTGACGCAGCCCCCGCTAGCTTAGCTTAGCACAAAGACTGGAAATGCATGGCTCCAGCTAGCAAACTGCTTCCAAAAAGTGACAAAATAACGCGGACATTTTCCTATTTATGTGTTGTAATTTGTATAGTCACATCGTGTACAAATAACAAGCTCGTATGAGACACGGACATCTTTTAGTCGTATATTGCTGGGAACTATATATTCTCAGGCGCAGCGCTGAGAGTAGGCAACTATTGTACAAACAGGGTCACAAATCTTCCCCCTCTAATTCAACAGCCAGGTGAAGGCTACAGTAATGAGTTACCTCAAAAACCGTTCGTTTGTTACTCGGGCGATATAGCGCGTTCTTGACAACATAATAATTACTAAAATTACATAGGGCCCGGGAAGTGCAATAGTAGTGACCACCCTGTTCATGTAATAGTGTCACTAACGTTATATTACGTCTAGCTAATGGCACTCTACAGTAAACTAGTCATCGAACATAACGGGACACTTACCGTAGCCGCAGGTGATCCACTTTGTCCTGTCTGTAAGATCGATGGGATGGCCGTATCCTTCAGCACACGTTTCATTGTCCGTGTAGCAAATTCCATTTTATGAAAATAGTCATCCTCTCTGAAATGCTCTGAGCAAACACGATAGCCCTTGATGGTGGCTACAGGTGTGTGTGGGTCTATATCCAGAGCAAGCAGCCATTGTTTCATCAGGTCAGCGTTTTTAGTTGGAATTCTGTGAAACATCATGGTATTACCTGGTCTCCCCTGTTTATTGTTGCAGCTCTTTACAATACAGTAAACACCCATGATTGTAATAAATTTACTACCTAGCAATCGCTAACTCCGTTACTCCAACTCTGAGCGAACTCTCTGCTCCTCACCACGGGGCTTCTCACTCAGGTGCTGCAAGCAAATCACTCCGCCCCAGCAGCAGCGCTGCGCCTGAGAATATATAGTTCCCAGCAATATACGGCTAAAAGATGTCCGTGTCTCATACGAGCTTGTTATTTGTACACGATGTGACTATACAAATTACAACACATAAATAGGAAAATGTCCGCGTTATTTGGTCTCTTTTTGGGAGCAGTTTGCTAGCTGGAGCCATGCATTTCCAGTCTTTGTGCTAAGCTAAGCTAGCGGGGGCTGCGTCAGACAGAGTTACAGCACGCACGGAGATGAGAGAGGTATGTATGGACTTATCTAACTCTGGGGGATACGGTGAATAAGCTAATTTCCCAAAATGTGGGCGTGTTCCTTTAAGGTGGTCCATAGTCCATAAAAAAATGACGTGTAACCATGTATCAAGAAAGCGCAAGGCAAGGCAAGTTTATTTGTATACACAGAGGTCATTCAAAGTGCTTTACATTGAAATGAGAAAACAAAAAATCAAAGATACATGAATTTAAAATATCAATTCAAATAAAATAAATGTGATTTTAATAAAAATTGTTTAAATGTGTGAAAAAGAATAAAACAGGAATAAAAGTATAAAACAGTTAAAAATAAGAATAAAATCAAGAGAAATAAAAAGAATTAAAATAGTGCATATAAAATATAGTGCAATCAGTTCGGACGCAGTATAGTGCTCATTCAGTAAATGCATAGCTAAACAGATGTGTTTTGAGTCTGGATTTGAATGTAACTACTGTTGGAGCACATCTGATCTCTTCTGGAAGCTGGTTCCAGCTGCGACTGGCATAATAGCTAAAAGCTGACTCTCCTTGCTTTGAGTGAACCCTTGGTATTTCTACCTGATGTGATCCTTATGATCTGAGTGATCTGTTGGGTTTATATTCAATGAGCATATCAGCAATGTATTGAGGTCCTAGTCCATTGAGGGATTTAGATACCATTAATAATACTTTAAAATCAATCCTAAATGTAACTGGTAGCCAGTGTAGAGACCTGAGGACTGGTGTGATATGTTCATATTTTCTGGTTCTGCTCAGAATCCTGGCAGCAGCGTTCTGAATGAGCTGGAGCTGTCTTACCCCGGATTTCCACCGACTGCGGAACGGCTGCGGATCCGCTGCGGAACGGTGGCGGAGTCAATTGGTTTCCATTCAAGTCAATGTGTGTATTTCCACTGACTGCGCTCCGAATCCATCACAGCTCCGGCCATCCGCAGCCCTCCGGCACAAATACGCAGAGCTTCTATTTTTGACGGATGCCGGACAGCTCCGCAGGGCGAAGCCATGACTTTATCTCGTGATCATACCTGAATTCACGAGAACTTGTGTTTTTTTATTAAATCTTTGCAATACAAACATTACAAACACACACAAATAAAGTCATTAATACAGAAACAACAAATAATAGACAGGAACAGAGCCAGGGGAAGTTTCAAATAAATACATTAAAGATAGATCATATATAAATGTTTTAGCAGCCTTCTTATTTTTTGAATTTTGGATGGATTTGATGTACTGCTTCGTCTACGCGAAATCTCGTGTTGTGATCTGGGCTGGTTTGTAAAAACGTCATAATTCAACGGCATAATGAGCAGAGACAGAACTAGGTATCGCGCGATCATCACGTGAATTTGCGAGACCTCATGGGTCCTCGTCACTTCAGCATGCAGCCGCTCTGCAACAAAAACGAAACTGGTGGGTATTGGCGGACGGCAGAGTGCGGAGACGTAACACAGCAGAGCTGATCTGCAGCCGCTCCGCAGTTGATGGAAATCCGGGGTTACGGTCTTTTTGGGAAGGCCAGTGAGGAGGCCATTACAATAATCCACTCTGCTGGTTATGAAAGCATGCACAAGTTTCTCTATATTTTTGTCTGGAAACAAAGCATCTAATTCTTGCAATAATTTTGAGGTGATAATATGCTGATTTAGTTATTGCTTTGACATGACTACTGAAACTAAGGTCAGACTCCAGAATCACACCAAGATTCCTGACTTGATTTTTTGTTGTTTGACCTCTAGCGTCAAGGTATGCATTCACCTTGAGAACTTCATCTTTGTTTCCAAACGCAATGACTTCAGTTTTCTCTTTGTTTAACTGAAGAAAGTTTTGGCATATCCAACTGTTAACTTCATCAATGCATTTGCACAGGGAGTCAATGGGGCTGTAGTCATTAGGGGATAGAGCTAAGTAGATCTGAGTGTTGTCTGCATAACTGTGATAGGCAATTTGGTTCTCTCTCATTATTTGGCTTAGTGGGAGCATATACAGGTTGAACAGGAGTGGCGCAAGAATTGAGCCTTGCAGGACTCCACATGTCATGGATGTCCACTCAGATTTATGGCCACCTATACTTACATAATAACCTCTCCCTTCTAAATATGACCTGAACCATTTTAGGACCATCCCAGAAAGCCCGACCCAGTTTTCCAGCCTGTCAAGAAGTATGTTGTGATCGACAGTGTCAAAAGCAGCACTGAGGTCGAGTAGCACGAGCACTGATAGTTTGCCTGTGTCTGTATTGATGCGAATATCATTTATTATCTTTATGAGCGCTGTCTCTGTACTGTGGTGTGGTCGGAAACCAGATTGAAAAATGTCAAAGTAACCATTAGAAATTAAGAATCTGTTCAGCTGATTGAAAACAACTTTTTCAATGATCTTGCCTATGAAAGGAAAATTTGAGATTGGTCTGTAGTTGCTCAACACAGTGTTATCCAAGTTGCTCTTTTTCAGGGGGGGCTTAACAACTGCAGTTTTAAGGGACTTTGGAAAAGTCCCAGAGTTAAGGGATGAATTTACCACTTCTAGGAGATCTGCTTCTAAACAGTTAAAGACACTTTTGAAAAAAGCTGTGGGGAGTGTGTCAAGGGCGCAGGTTGATGTTTTAAGATGCTGTACTGTTTCTTCCAAAATTTTACCATCAACTGCTTCGAAATCAGACATCGTAACTACTTTCTGATGTTGTGGTCTGATTTGTCTGACCCCTGCGCAGCTCAAGGATGTGCTGATCACCTTTCTGATATTATTGATTTTCTCAGAGAAGAAGTAAGCAAACTCACTGCATTTGCTGTCTGAGAGCATTTCACTTGGAATGTGACTTGGGGGGGTTGTTAGTCTCTCTATAGTAGCTAAACGAGTGCGTGTGTTATTTATGTTGTTGTTTATAATATTTGAAAATAAAGTCTGTCTAGCTTTGCCTAGTTCTACACTGAAAGCATGAAGCCTGTCTTTATAGATATTATAGTGAATTACAAGTTTTGTCTTCCGCCACATGCGCTCAGCTTTTCTGCATTGTCTCTTCATATTCTGCACCTCTGTTGAGTTTCTCCAAGGTGATTTTTGCCCCCCATTCTTCTTCCTGACTTTCACAGGAGCAATATCATCGATTGCACTCTTAACTTTCGAATTAAAGGAATCAAGGAGAAAATCAACAGAGTCTGCAGATATGCTTGGTGTTAAAGATATAGCCTTCATAAATAGCACACTGGTTTTCTCATTTAAGCATCTCTTTTTGACAGACACAGATCTAGTTTCAATAGTAGGAGAGATCAATATATCAAAGAAAATACAGAAATGATCGGACAGTGCTACATCCTTAATAACAATTGATGAAATGTTTACACCCTTACTGATAATTAAATCTAGAGTGTGTCAATGATTGTATGTGGGTCCATGTACATGTTGAGTCAGATTAAAAGTGTTTAAAACAGCTGTGACATCTTTTGCCATAATGCTTTCTGGCTTATCTATGTGAATGTTAAAATCTCCAGCAATAGCAAAACAGTCAAACTCTGAGGAAATCGTTGATAACAGTTCTGTAAAGTCCTCAACAAATGCTGGAGAGTATTTTGGGGGCCTGTAAATAATGATAAGTAGAATGCGTGGGGTACCTTTCAACACAATACCTAGATATTCAAAAGACGGGTTATTCCCAAATGACACTTGCTTACACTAATAGACATCTTAAAAAGAGCAGCTACACCTCCACCTCTCCTAGCAGTTCTGCAGACACCCATAAAAGTAAAGTTCGGAGGGGCTGTTTCATTAAGGACTGTTGCACTGTAGCTTTCTTCTAGCCATGTTTCATTTAGAAACATAAAATCCAGGTTGTTTGTAGTTATTAAGTCGCTGACTAGAAGTGATTTATTTTTAAGTGAACAGATGTTTAAAAGTGCTAACTTAAGAGTACTATTTTTTTCACTAACAGAAAACTTATTTTGATATGTAACAGGCAGCAGATTAGATTGATTTGCCCTACGGTTTGATAAGGCCTTGCTGGGCTTTCTATCATGTAATAAAACCGAAATAGAGAAAGATATAGGTACACTGAGTTCCTGCTTTTGTAAACATTTGATAAAGCTATTAGTATTTTCATAGCAGGAACCCGACACATATCACTGAGAGCCGTTATCAGTTGTTTTTGGTTCACCTACAGTAGATGGAGGAGGGTGTGTGCCTTGGCGTTGTGTCTGAGACCGAAGAGCTCTCACAGGACGAGAAGGGGGAACTGGGGGGGAACTGGGCCCACTGGCTTAGGTGGTTGTGGGGCTTGCCGTTTTCTGGTTGAAAGCTGGGGGCTCGCAGCAATAGAGTGGGATAGTTTAGTTCCAGAATAAACCAGTTCCTCCATTTTTCCGGAGAAGGTCAAAAGGGGGGATGCTGGAGAGAGGAATGACACATCTAGTGAGAAGGAGTCCTGTTGCTCTGATGTGACCGGAGGCTGTGATATGTTGTCCTGGTTTCTCTGGCTGTTTTCCAGAGAGTCGTCCTTGGGTGCTGAATCTTGGAACCGTTCTAATCTGACACACTCTGACTGTGGTGATCTCTGTGGGCAGGACTCAGCTGAGATTGTGTCCATGAGCAGTGGTTGTTGTGGCTGCATGGTGTTATCTCTGTCCTTGTCGGATATGTCGACGGCATGTCCATTCAGGTGCTGAAAAGAAGTGCTGTGGTCATTCATACTCTGTCCAGGTGTGTGTGTGCCATTCAGGTTGAGTGGATTGGCACACACTGCTGAAGGATGATGAAGGAAGAAGTAGAAGTAGTATTGTCCTTTAGCACTCTTGCACCCAGTCTGTTTGGGTGGATGCCATCCTGTTTAAATAGTTGTCTCTGACTCCAGAAAAGAAAAGAAAAGATTGAAGTTGTTGATAAAGTTCAGTCCCTTTATGTTGCAGGTTTTTTGCAGCCATGTATTAAGTCCAAGCAACCGTGAAAACCTATTTGTTCCTCTTGCTGGAAGTGGTCCACTGATGAACGGCTGAACTTTCACTCTTCTGAGTGTTTCAAAAAGTTTGTTGAAATCCCTCTTAAGGAGTTCAGATTGCTCTTTGTGAATATCATTCTTTCCCACATGAATGACAACTCGATTTACAGTCTTATGTTTCATCAGAATGTTCTGAAGTACCCTGTTTACATCAGAAACAGTTACTTGTGGAAGGCAGCACGTAGTTGAGTCCCTGTTGCTAATGTTTCTGATAACTGAGTCACCCAATATCAGAGTTCTGGGCTCGGATGCGCTCTGCGCTGAGTGCCACTGTCTGCTCGATCTTGAGCAGATCTCGATTCTCAAGATGTATAGGTGGTGGTAGAAAGTCAGTGTTTGCAATCCTAGCTGTATCTGGGGTAGAGGAAGCTACTGCGGCAAAATGTGATGCTCGTGAAAGTCTGATTTCTCGAGTGATTTTGGGTCTTGCTCCCTGTTTGTACCATTGATTAGTGTGTTGATCATTAGATTCATGGGACTCACTGGCTGTATGCTGAGGGCGTCCATGATGACGAAGCTCTGTTGTGTGTTCCGTCTGGTTTGGTAGTCCTGTAAGTAACTTTGTTTCAAGAACAGCAATCTTTTGTAAAAGTCTGTGGCAATTTGTGCAGCAAGTAGATTTTTGTTGAGGCATTTCTTTTTCTTATCCTGTTGAATGAAGGCAGCTGTGTTTTTCCTTCTGGAATGTAAGCTGATGGCGGTGGGAGGCTAGACGGATGAAAAATTCCACTTTTTTGTAATCTTCCAGTCCCAAAAGTTTGTAATTTAATGTCGATGCCAAGCTCTGTTGTTTGAGCACTATGCTGATTTGCTGAAGTAAAAATTATAAGATAAAATACAAAAAAGCGATAGAGCAAAGCGCAGAGCAGTAAGCAAGAGCGTCCGAACAGTAGCAAAGCAGGAAGTACATTCTGTCATAAATTAATCTTTTGATTGCATTAGATGTAAACATAATAAGGGTGCATTTTAAATCTTTCTACTGTATTTCTTACATCTGATTTACTGTCTGTTAAAGGGATTCACCAAAAAATGAAAATTCTGTCATCATTTACTCACCCTTATGTCACAGGCCGAGGTGGACCACAGACAGCCAGGTAAGTGTTCCAAGGGAAAGGACAGGACGGAGCTCCTTCGTCCATGTCCACTTCCTGTGGTGTAAATTGCTCCCGTGGCGCCCTTCACTGCTCCTGAAGGCAGAAATTAAGAACACACGATGAGTATAATGAGGGGGGGGCAGGAAGTAACTACCTGAGTCTCGCAGAGGCGCATTCACTCAATCCACTCCACGCAGACTCCTAACGGATCCTTGACTCCAATGGCCGCCCTAGGCCTCGGGGTGAATGTAGCTGGAACACAAGATGTGGGTAAGTATGGCTTTTCCGTCGAACTACAGGTAGGGGTCCCTGTTAAGCGCAAGCTCTCTGTTCCTCTTACAGGTTTCTCAAGGCGAGTGTGATTCTAACTGGGTACACAGGTAAGTATTTTGGAACAATCACAAGGTCTCAATTCATCGCACCCGTTCTTCAAGGTAAGTATAGCATTAGCTAGGACTGCGACAGAGTATGTGAGCGGTGCGGAGTGGGAGCGGAGCGAGGAGTGGCGTAATTTTGCCAGGAGCGAGGAGCGCGAGAGCTGATGGATTTGCGAATGCACAAGAGGACGCAGTCTGAGCGCATTCGGGAAATATAGAACAATTGCATGGAAGTGATTGAAGAGATATAAATTGCGTGCACACTCTCAGGGCAAGAGCGGAGAGATATTCATCTCAAGTGCTTGGCACCTGCGACTCGGCAAAAGCTGTTTTTTCTTAAAGTGAATGCAGCATTGGAGATATAGCTTTAATAAAAAATGTGTTCAACCAGCCAACATTTGTTTTGTTCAGATTCAGAATAGTTCTAGTATTAATATAAAAGTTGGCTTAAAGTGAAGGCAGTAGACTATCTATATTTTTTCGTTTGGCTATTTGTCTAAATTACTATTTTTGTTTGTGATTTATTTCTTTTATTTAATGTAATGTTTTTTGTTTGATAATTTATTTTATATGAGGTTTTTCATTTAATCATTTATTTAATTTCAACACATTTTTATGTTTTGCTTTGTTTAAAAGTGAGCTAAATGATAGCTTAATTTGGGCTAATATTAGCTATTTCAGTATGTGATGTTCTTCAGTTAATAACTGCGTATAAAATAAAAAAATATGTTCAACCAGCCAGCATTTGTTTTGTTCAGAATAGTTCTGTAATTAATAGCCTATAAAAGTTGGCATAAAGTGAAGGCAGTAGCCCTATATTTTTTCGTTGGGCTATTTGTTTAAAATAATATTTCAGTTTGTAATTTTTTTCTTTGATTTAATGTAATGTTTATCGTTTGATTATTTATTTTATATGAGGTTTTTCATTTAATAATTTATTTAATTTCAACACATTTTTTGTTTTGCTTTGTTTAAAAGTGAGCTAAATAATAGCCTAATTTCGGCTAATATAAGCTACTGTTTTAAATTCCATTAAAGTATATGATGTTCTTCTCTTAGTACTGCATATTTGTTGTTGTTGTTTTTTTAAAAATAAAAATTTGCCGTAGAGCTAAAACAGAGCGATACGTAAGTAAGGACGGCGCGGGGAGTGAGCGAGGAGTGAAAAATTGTAAACCCAGAGCGGAGCTTGAGCGGAGTAATTATGAAATGCTTTGAGCGTGGAGCGCAAATTCTTTCCACTCCACTCCGCTCACATACTCTGGACTGCGATAAGTATCTCCAACGATCACAGACTCTGAATTCAGTATACAGGTTTTTTGAGGTGAGTATAGCTTTAGCTAGGGGTGCGGTAAGTATCACTGGCAATCACAGGCTCTTTATTCAATATACAGGTTCTTCGAAGGGAGTATAGCTGTAGTTAGGGGTGCAGTAAGTATCACTGACAATCACAGACTCTTTGTTCGGTTTACAGGTTCTTCGAGGTGAGTATAGCTTTAGCTAGGGGTGTGGTACGTATCACTGGCAGTCACAGGCTCTTTATTTGGTTTACAGGTTCTTCGAGGTGAGTATAGCTTTAGCTAGGGGTGTGGTACGTATCACTGGCGGTCACATGCTCTTTATTTGGTTTACAGGTTCTTCGAGGTGAGTATAACTTTAGCTAGGGGTGCAGTAAATGTCACTGATGATCACAGACTCTTTATTCAGTTTACAGGTAAGTATCTCGGACTATGATAAAGACTCGGAATCATACATCACCTCTAGACTCGGTGGCACAGGTGTAAAAGAGGAGTTTGTTAACGTCACGACAGTGGCTAGAGAGGTCCAATAGGGCTGGTGGTTCATCGATGGTTATGCTTAGGGGTGAAGTAGCCGACCCGCGTCCGTCCTTGTAGCGGACACGTCCTCTTCCCTTCCTCCTAGAGGCTGGTGAAGATCTAGACCATGGGGGTGGACAGCTCAGATCACACAGTCACCATGGGGTATACACACACAGCAATCAGTTCTTCATATAACACTCGCAGGGTCCCTTTCGACAGTATGTGATTATCTGTAACGCTGGGCACAGTACCTCACTTGACGACACAATCCACGTTTGTTGGGCCGGAATTATAGCGGGCAGTGATAGAGGTTGGAGGACCATGTAGCTCACGTTCGCCTCCACAGGGCCTTCTGTACCTGGGGGTAAGTGCAGACAACAAGAGACACGGCACGACACTGCAAAGCTTCAGGTGCACACACGTCACAGACAGACTCACCCACGGCACAACACACACTTCGGTGAATTGAAGAAGGTCCACACTGTTCGCCCAGTCGAGACTCGCCCCAGCTGGAGACTTCGATACACTGACCTAACGATGTCGTTCCCGGGCCGTAGTAGTCCCGCAAATAACGCCGGCTAATTCGACTTCGGCTCACCCGCCCACCTCAGTATGAACGGCGGGCCGTGTAAACAACAGATGGTTATTCCACAATCTTACTTGCGTCCAACATCAATGATGTAAAGACTTCGGTACTCACTGTGCCCGTGTTAATACTCTCTCCCTTTGTCTTTCCTTCTTTCGCAGGTCCTCACCACATGCAGAGCTACAGCAGGAGCTTTACCCAAGTGTGTAATTCAGGTAAATCTTCGGTGTGACACACACCCAACCGGCAAGTATTATTTGTTCCACATATAATTTCTCTCACCTCTGTGCCATTCGTCGCCGTCCTCTTTCTCCGTGCTTTACACGTTTTCACTAGAGCTTCGACCTGTTTTCACTCCATTTCCGGGTTTTGACTCACCGCTCGCTCGTCGCAATTGTTCCCCCAAATCGTGTACCTCTTCCTGCATCTCCACACTCTTTATATACTCCTCCTCACCCTCCAATTCATCCAATCAGCGATCGCTGCGTCATTTCCCACACCTGTTGCGGGTTTCAGTGATTCGGGGCTTCCCCCGGGGATACCCGGAAGTGCCGGTGTTTGTCGACTTCCGTCCGGGCGGAACCTCTTCTCTCATTTTTTGTTCCGCCCAAAGTCACTCCGTGACACTTATGTTGTTCTAAACCTGTATTTTATTTTAATAAACACAAAAAAAGATATTTTGATAAATGATGGTAAGCACACAATTAATGGTATATCCACTGAATTCCATCATCATGTTTTTATTCCTACTATTGAAGTCAATGGTTACAGCTGTGTGCATACCATCATTTATCAAAATATCTTCTGTTGTGTTCATCAGAAAAAAGACATTCGGACAGGTTTAAAACAACATACGGCTGTAAAAATGATGACAGAATTTTCATTTTGTGAACTATTCCTGTAATGATGCAAAAGATCAGGAAATCTAAACTCCATGATAAACCTTAAACTTACTTTAAATAGCAGAGCTTAACATAAAGGATGTTTGGATTAATCTTTATTTACGGAGATACAGAAGATGCAAAAGTTTTCTTTTTTCTTTTGATATTTAATTAGGGGCCACTATTGCGTTTGATGGTTTTCTTATTAGGGGTCAAGCACCGAAGGTGCTGAGACACCTATTGGAATTGTTAGTATTATTATTATTATTCTGCCGTTTCTTCTTCTTAGCCATAGGTGTCTATGGAAGCCCTATGAACTGTACATAGGAAAATGATGAAATTTGGCACAGTTGGGGGTCCATGCCAAATTTGGTGACAGCGCCACCTATGGGTAATGAGATATGAAAAAAGGCTATTTTTGCGCATAACTTCTGAATCGTTTGTCAGAAAATTATGATCTTGGTGTCTACGGATTCCTTGGCTCATGCCGCATCTGTCGATGTGTATTATGCCGGGATTGACCGAACCGTCCGTCCGCCATTTTGAAATTTGTGATAATTTGCTATAACTTTTGAAGTATCGGATATATCGGCGCAAACATCGGTAGGGAGCTTCAGCATGATGTCCTGAGGAAATCAGAGTACAGCGCCACCTAGGGGTTATAAACTATAACAGTTCTTATCGAATTGCTTATAACTTCTGAATTCTTTGGCGAGTAAGCTCTTTTCTGCTGACCCTTGAGCTGTGTCTACTGAGTGGCGCATCTGTTAAGTCGTATGCATAGAGATCCTGAGTTCATGGGTTCGAATCCAGCCTGAGGCAGGTGTTAATTTCTTCTATTAAAGTTTTGTTCTTTCCCACCTATTCTTCCTGACCTGTCTGTAGTTCACATATGTTCAATTCTCGTCATGTTTTCTGTTGCTGCTCTGCACTGCAGTGGTTCTGATCTGTGATTGCTACGTTTTGGGTACTTGCTGCGTTGTGTTTTTGATTGGGTGCTCAATGCGCATTGGGTGATTGATACCTTCTATGTTGTTTGCTATGCTTTGGGTGCTCATTTCGCTAAAGCTGCTTGGCCCCAAATCGCTGCTTGCAGCTATATTTAGGGGTCAAGCACCGAAGGTGCTGAGACACCTATTGGAATTGTACTTTTTTCTTCTTCTTAGCCATTGGTGTCTATGGCAGCCCTATGAACCGTATGTAGGAAAATGATGAAATTTGGCACAGTTGTAGTGGTGGTCATAAATAGTCATGTGGCCAAAAATGGGGTCTATAGTACTAACTCTATAGCGCCACCAGCAGTGCAAAAATTCATTGTTCAAATGGTTATAACTGCAGATCCGTTTGATCTATGAAAATTCTACTTAGTACACATGATTGCTCTCATCACACTTATAGTTTTTAAAACTGTACAGTAAGACTCCACCCATTACAGTAGCGGCCATTTTGAAATGTACAGTATTTTGTTATTTCGCTACTCCTCCTTCAAATTTGGTGCAATTGTTATGAAATTTGGCACAGGTGATCTTTGGAGTGAGCCGCATAGAAATGACCGAACAGAATTTTGATATTTATCTTTGTTCAAAAGTAATAAATGCACAAACTTAACGAGGTTGACACAAAAATGGTTTTGAAGCTTTATCTCGGTCATTATTTGATCAATCGAAATGAAATTTGGTACACTTCATGTCAACCATAAACTGGGGGACCATGCCAAATCTGGTGACAGCGCCACCTATGGGTCATGAGATATGAAAAAAGGCTATTTTTGCCCATAACTACTGAATTGTTTGTCAGAAAATTATGATTGTGGTGTCTACGGATTCCTTGGCTCATGCCGCATCTGTGGATGTGTATTATGCCGGGATAGACCGGACCGCTTGTCTGCCATTTTGAAATGAGTCATAAATTGCTATAACTTTTGAAGTATTGGCTATATCAGCGAAAAAATAGGTAGGGAGCTTCGGCATGATGTCCTGAAGGTACCTGGGAAGTCAGAGTACGGCACCACCTAGGGGTTATAAACAATAACAGTTCTTATAGAACTGCCTATAACTTCTGAATACTTTGTCTGATATTCATTTTCTTTGTGAAATTGTGTTCACTGGTTTATGCCGATTGCAACGATACCTCATTTGTCATTTTCCAACATTCTGTTCATGTGTTATTGTAAGGCATATGGTAAATGATCTTTTCACTACTCCTTTTACAAATTTTGTTTATTTTATGCCAGGTTCTGCTCGTATAATGTTTGGAGCAATCCGCACAGGAATGACTGAACAGATTTTTCTGGCACCTAGGCATTTTTTTGAGAAATACCTCTGTAAAGTTGATCGTGCCTGTGATGTTGTCTATTTGTCATAGTTAATTACTGTATATTACATTTTATAGCGTTGCTCTACAGAATGTTTTTCTTGTCTTCAATCTCACTTGCGCTTTTTGATTCTCATATTCATTGTATTTCTCTTATTTCTGCTCTGAGGTGTCATTTCTACATCTTTGGTAATTGGCATATGTCAATCCTTGCATCTCTGTAATCTCTTTTCTGCTGTCCCTTGAGCTGTGTCAACTGAGTGGCGTGGTGAGTAAGGCGCACGCAATGAGATTCTGAGTTCTTGGGTTTGAATCTCGCCTGAGGCAAGTGTTCATCTCTTATATTACATTTTGTTCTTTCTCACCTATTCTTCTCGACCTGTCTGTAGTTCACATATGTTCTGGTTTTGCCATGTTTTCAGTTGCTTCTCGGCACTGCGGTGGTTCTGCTCTGTGATTGCTACGCTTTGGGTTCTTTGCAGCGCCTTGTATTCTTGATGCACCTTGGGTGCTCAATGCGCCCTGGGTGATTGATACGTTGTATGTTTCTTGCTGTGCTTTGGGTGCTTGATGTTCTTTGTGAGCTTGCTGTGCTTTGTGTGCTTGCTGTGCTTTGTGTTCTTGCTGTGCTTTGTGTGCTTGTTGTGCTGGCTGTGCTTTGTGTGCTTGGTGAACTTGCTGTGTTTTGTGTGCTTGCTGTGCTTGCTTTGGGTGCTCATTATTGCGCTGAAGGTGCTTGACCCCGTGTTGCTGCTTGCAGCTATATTTAGGGGTCAAGCACCGAAGGTGCTGAGACACCTATTGTAATTGTTAGTATTATTAGGGGTCAAGCACCGAAGGTGCTGAGACACCTATTGTAATTGTTAGTATTATTATTATTATTATTCTGCCGTTTCTTAGCCATAGGCGTCTATGGCAGCCCTATGAACCGTACATAGGAAAATGATGAAATTTGGCACAGTTGTAGTGGTGATCATAAATAGTCATGTGACCAAAAATGGGGTGTCTAGCAGTAACTCTATAGCGCCACCAGCAGTGCAAAATATCAATGTTCAAACTGTTATAAATAGTGAACCATTTGATCTATGAAAATTCTAATTAGTACACGTGATTGCTCTCATCCCGCTTATTGAATTTGATACTTTACAGTAAGACTCCACCCATTACAGTAATGGCCATTTTGAAATGTACAGTATTTTGTTTTTTCGCTACTCCTCCTTCAAATGCGGTTCAATTCTTATGAGATTTGGCACAGATGATCTTTGGAGTGAGCCGCATAGAAATGACCGAACACAATTTTGATATTGATCTTTGTTCAAAAGTAATAAATGCACAAACTTAACGAGGTTGACACAAAAATGGTTTTGAAGCTTTATCTCGGTCATTATTTGATCAATCGAAATGAAATTTGGTACACTTCATGTCAACCATAAACTGGGGGACCATGCCAAATCTGGTGACAGCGCCACCTATGGGTCATGAGATATGAAAAAAGGCTATTTTTGCCCATAACTACTGAATTGTTTGTCAGAAAATTATGATTGTGGTGTCTACGGATTCCTTGGCTCATGCCGCATCTGTGGATGTGTATTATGCCGGGATAGACCGGACCGCTTGTCTGCCATTTTGAAATGAGTCATAAATTGCTATAACTTTTGAAGTATTGGCTATATCAGCGAAAAAATAGGTAGGGAGCTTCGGCATGATGTCCTGAAGGTACCTGGGAAGTCAGAGTACGGCACCACCTAGGGGTTATAAACAATAACAGTTCTTATAGAACTGCCTATAACTTCTGAATACTTTGTCTGATATTCATTTTCTTTGTGAAATTGTGTTCACTGGTTTATGCCGATTGCAACGATACCTCATTTGTCATTTTCCAACATTCTGTTCATGTGTTATTGTAAGGCATATGGTAAATGATCTTTTCACTACTCCTTTTACAAATTTTGTTTATTTTATGCCAGGTTCTGCTCGTATAATGTTTGGAGCAATCCGCACAGGAATGACTGAACAGATTTTTCTGGCACCTAGGCATTTTTTTGAGAAATACCTCTGTAAAGTTGATCGTGCCTGTGATGTTGTCTATTTGTCATAGTTAATTACTGTATATTACATTTTATAGCGTTGCTCTACAGAATGTTTTTCTTGTCTTCAATCTCACTTGCGCTTTTTGATTCTCATATTCATTGTATTTCTCTTATTTCTGCTCTGAGGTGTCATTTCTACATCTTTGGTAATTGGCATATGTCAATCCTTGCATCTCTGTAATCTCTTTTCTGCTGTCTCTTGAGCTGTGTCAACTGAGTGGCGTGGTGAGTAAGGCGCACGCAATGAGATTCTGAGTTCTTGGGTTTGAATCTCGCCTGAGGCAAGTGTTCATCTCTTATATTACATTTTGTTCTTTCTCACCTATTCTTCTCGACCTGTCTGTAGTTCACATATGTTCTGGTTTTGCCATGTTTTCAGTTGCTTCTCGGCACTGCGGTGGTTCTGCTCTGTGATTGCTACGCTTTGGGTTCTTTGCAGCGCCTTGTATTCTTGATGCACCTTGGGTGCTCAATGCGCCCTGGGTGATTGATACGTTGTATGTTTCTTGCTGTGCTTTGGGTGCTTGATGTTCTTTGTGAGCTTGCTGTGCTTTGTGTGCTTGCTGTGCTTTGTGTTCTTGCTGTGCTTTGTGTGCTTGTTGTGCTGGCTGTGCTTTGTGTGCTTGGTGAACTTGCTGTGTTTTGTGTGCTTGCTGTGCTTGCTTTGGGTGCTCATTATTGCGCTGAAGGTGCTTGACCCCGTGTTGCTGCTTGCAGCTATATTTAGGGGTCAAGCACCGAAGGTGCTGAGACACCTATTGTAATTGTTAGTATTATTAGGGGTCAAGCACCGAAGGTGCTGAGACACCTATTGTAATTGTTAGTATTTAGGGGCCAAGCACCTATGGTGCTGTGGCACCTATTGTTTCTGTTAGTATTATTATTCTTCTTAATCTTCCCCAATGGGAGTCTATGGCAGCCCTATGAACCGTATATAGGAAAATGATGAAATTTGGCACAGTTGTAGTGGTGGTCATAAATAGTCATTTGGCCAAAAATGGGGTCTCTAGCAGTAACTCTATAGCGCCACCATCATCTCAAAAATTCAATGTTCAAATGGTTATAACTCATGATCCATTTGCTCTATGAAAATTCTACTTAGTACACGTGATTGCTCTCCTCATGCTTGTTGTTTTTAATACCTTACAGTAAGACTCCACCCATTACAGTAGCGGCCATTTTGAAATGTACAGTATTTTGTTTTTTCGCTACTCCTCCTTCAAATTTGGTTCAATTCTCATGAGATTTGGCACATGTGATCTTTGGAGTGAGCCGCATAGAAATGACTGAACAGAATTTTGATATTTTTCTTTATTTAAAAGTAATTAATGCGTGAACTTAACGAGATCGACGCAAAATTGGTTCTGAAGCTGTATCTCGGTCATTCTTTGATCAATCGAGATGAAATTTGGTACGCTTCATGTCGACCATGAAATGGGGGTCCATGCCAAATTTGGTGACAGCGCCACCTATGGGTCATGAGATAGGAAAAAAGGCTATTTTTGCGCATAACTTCTGAATCGTTTGTCAGAAAATTATGATCTTGGTGTCTACGGATTCCTTGGCTCATGCCGCATCTGTCGATGTGTATTATGCCGGGATTGACCGAACCGTCTGTCCGCCATTTTGAAATTTGTGATAATTTGCTATAACTTTTGAAGTATCGGATATATCGGCGCAAACATCGGTAGGGAGCTTCGGCATGATGTCCTGAGGAAATCAGAGTACAGCGCCACCTAGGGGTTATAAACTATAACAGTTCTTATCGAATTGCTTATAACTTCTGAATTCTTTGGCATGTAAGCTCTTTTCTGCTGACCCTTGAGCTGTGTCTACTGAGTGGCGCATCTGTTAAGTCGTATGCATAGAGATCCTGAGTTCATGGGTTTGAATCCAGCCTGAGGCAGGTGTTAATTTCTTCTATTAAAGTTTTGTTCTTTCCCACCTATTCTTCCTGACCTGTCTGTAGTTCACATATGTTCTATTTTTGTCATGTTTTCTGTTGCTGCTCTGCACTGCAGTGGTTCTGATCTGTGATTGCTACGTTTTGGGTACTTGCTGCGCCTTGTGTTTTTGATTGGGTGCTCAATGCGCATTGGGTGATTGATACCTTCTATGTTGTTTGCTGTGCTTTGGGTGCTCATTTCGCTAAATCTGCTTGGCCCCGAATCGCTGCTTGCAGCTATATTATTATTATTATTATTCTGCCGTTTCTTAGCCATAGGCGTCTATGGCAGCCCTATGAACCGTACATAGGAAAATGATGAAATTTGGCACAGTTGTAGTGGTGATCATAAATAGTCATGTGACCAAAAATGGGGTGTCTAGCAGTAACTCTATAGCGCCACCAGCAGTGCAAAATATCAATGTTCAAACTGTTATAAATAGTGAACCATTTGATCTATGAAAATTCTAATTAGTACACGTGATTGCTCTCATCCCGCTTATTGAATTTGATACTTTACAGTAAGACTCCACCCATTACAGTAATGGCCATTTTGAAATGTACAGTATTTTGTTTTTTCGCTACTCCTCCTTCAAATGCGGTTCAATTCTTATGAGATTTGGCACAGATGATCTTTGGAGTGAGCCGCATAGAAATGACCGAACACAATTTTGATATTGATCTTTGTTCAAAAGTAATAAATGCGCAAACTTAACAAGGTTGACGCAAAAATGGTTCTGAAGCTGTAGCTCAGTCATTCTTTGATCAATTGAAATGAAATTTGGTAGACTTCATGTGGACCATGAACTTGGGGTCCATGCCAAATTTGGTGACAGCGCCACCTATGGGTCATGAGATAGAAAAATAGGCTATTATTGCCCATAACTTCTGAACTGTTTGTCAGTAAATTATGATCTTGATGTCTATGGATTGCTTACCTCATGCCGCATCTGTCGATGTGAATTATGCCGGGTTTGACCAAACCGCCTGTCCGCCATTTTGAAATTTCACATAAATTGTTATATTTTTTTAGCTATTGGACATATTCGCGCAAAAAATGGTAAGGAGCTTCGACATGATGTCCTGAAGGTACCTGGGAAGTCAGAGTACAGCGCCACCTAGGGGTTATAAACTATAACAGTTCTTATTGAACTGCTTATAACTTCTGAATACTTTGTCTGATATACATATTCTTTGTGAAATTGGATTCACTGTTTTATGCCGATCGCAACGATACCTCGTTTGTCATTTTCCAACATTATCTTCATGTGTTATTGTAAGGCATATGGTAAATGATTTTTTCGCTACTCATTTTACAAATTTTGTGTATTTTATGTCAGGTTCTGCTCGTATAATGTTTGGAGCAATCTGCACAGATGTGACCGAACAGATTTTTGATATTCTGTTCTCTTTCTTAGAAATACCACTCTAAAGTTGACCGTGCCTGTGACGTTGTCTATTTGTCATAGTAATAAATTAATGTGACTGTATATTACATTGTATAGCATCACTATACAGAATGATGTTCTTGTCTTCAATCTCACTTGAACTAATGTACATTGTATTTCTGTTTTTTCTGCTTCTGCTGTGTCTTTCCTGCATCTTTGGTGATGGACATATGTTAATCCTTTCAGCTCTCTAATCTCTTGTCTGCTGCCTCATGAACTGTGTCAACTGAGTGGCGCATCTAGTTAAACCACATCCATTGAGATTCTGAGTTCCTGGGTTCGAATCCCACCTGAGTCATGACGTTTTGTTCTTCCTCATCAATTCTTCTCAACCTGTCTGTAGTTCACATGTGTTCTATTTTTCCATGTTTGCTGTTGTTGCTCTGCATTATGGTGCTTCTGCTGTGTCTTTCCTGCATCTTTGGTGATTGACATATGTTAATCCTTTCAGCTCTCTAATCTCTTGTTTGCTGCCTCATGAACTGTGTCAACTGAGTGGCGCATCTAGTTAAACCACATGCATTGAGATTCTGAGTTCCTGGGTTCGAATCCCACCTGAGTCATGACGTTTTGTTCTTCCTCATCAATTCTTCTCAACCTGTCTGTACTTCACATGTGTTCTATTTTTCCATGTTTGCTGTTGTTGCTCTGCATTATGGTGGTTCTTGCTGTGCTTTGTGAGCTTGCTGTGCTTTGTGAGCTTGCTGTGCTTTGTGAGCTTGCTGTGCTTTGTGAGCTTGCTATGCTTTGTGTGCTTGTTGTGCTTTGTGAGCTTGCTGTGCTTTGTGTTCCTGCTGTGATTTGTGTAATTGCTGTGCTTTGTGTGCTTGCTGTGCTTTGTGTGCTTGCTGTGCTTTGTGAGCTTGCTGTGCTTTGTGAGCTTGCTGTGATTTGTGTAATTGCTGTGCTTTGTGTTCTTGCTGTGCTTTGTGTGCTTGCTGTGCTTTGTGTGCTTGCTGTGCTTTGTGTGCTTGCTGTGTTTTGTGTGCTTGCTGTGCTTTGTGAGCTTGCTGTGCTTTGTGAGCTTGCTGTGCTTTGTGTGCCTGCTGTGATTTGTGTAATTGCTGTGCTTTGTGTGCTTGCTGTGCTTTGTGTGCTTGCTGTGCTTTGTGAGCTTGCTGTGCTTTGTGTGCTTGCTGTGCATTGTGAGCTTGCTGTGCTTTGTGTGCATTGCGCCGAAGGTGCTTGACCCCGTGTTGCTGCTTGCAGCTATATTTATTATTAGGGGTCAAGCACCGAAGGTGCTGAGACACCTATTGTAATTGTTAGTATTATTATTATTATTATTATTATTATTATTTTTCCCCAATGGGAGTCTATGGCAGCCCTATGAACCGTACATAGGAAAATGATGAAATTTGGCACAGATGTAGAGGTGGTCATAAATAGTCATGTGACCAAAAATGGGGTCTTAAGCAGTAACTCTATAGCGCCACCAGTAGTCCAAAAATTCAATGTTCAAACTGTTATAATTGGTGAACCATTTGATCTATGAAAATTCTGCTTAGTACACGTGATTGCTCTCATCCCGCTTATTGAATTTGATACTTTACAGTAAGACTCCACCCATTACAGTAGCGGCCATTTTGAAATGTACAGTATTTCGTTTTTTCGCTACTCCTCCTTCAAATGTGGTTCAATTCTTATGAAATTTGGCACAGATGATCTTTGGAGTGAGCCGCATAGAAATGACCGAACAGAATTTTGATATTTATCTTTGTTCAAAAGTAATAAATGCGCAAACTTAACGAGGTTGACGCAAAAATGGTTCTGAAGCTGTAGCTCAGTCATTCTTTGATCAATTGAAATGAAATTTGGTACACTTCATGTGGACCATGATCTTGGGGTCCATGCCAAATTTGGTGACAGCGCCACCTATGGGTCATGAGATAATAAAATAGGCTATTTTTGCCCATAACTTCTGAACTGCTTGTCAGAAAATTATGATCTTGATGTCTATGGATTGCTTACCTCATGCCGCATCTGTCAATGTGTATTATGCCGGGTTTGACCGAACCACCTGTCTGCCATTTTGAAATTTAACATAAATTGTTATATTTTTTGAACTATTTGACATATCCGCACAAAAATTGGTAAGGAGCTTTGACATGATGTCCTGAAGTTACCTGGGAAGTCAGAGTACAGCGCCACCTAGGGGTTATAAACTATTACAATTCTTATTGATATTATACTGTTATCTCTTTCTGCTGCCCAATGAACCGTGTCAACTGAGTGGCGCACCTAGTTAATCGTATGCATTGAGATTCTGAGATCCTGGGTTCGAATCCCACCTGAGTCAGGTATTTTGTTCTTCCTCATCAATTCTTCTAAACCTGTCTGTAGTTCACATGTGTTCTATTTTTCCATGTTTGCTGTTGTTGCTCTGCATTGTGGTGGTTCTGCTCTATGATTCCTGAGCCTTGCGTTTTTGATGCAATTTATGGTGCTTGCTGTGCTTTGTGTGCTTGCTGTGCTTTGTGTGCTTGCTGTGCTTTGTGAGCCTGCTGTGCTTTGTGAGCTTACTGTGCTTTGTGTGCTTGCTGTGCTTTGTGAGCTTGCTGTGCTTTGTGTGCTTGCTGTGCTTTGTGAGCTTGCTGTGCTTTGTGAGCTTGCTGTGCTTTGTGTGCTTGCTGTGCTTTGTGAGCTTGCTATGCTTTGTGTACTTGCTGTGCTTTGTGTGCTTGCTGTGCTTTGTGTGCTTGCTGTGCTTTGTGTGCTTGCTGTGCTTTGTGAGCTTGCTGTGCTTTGAGTGCCTGCTGTGATTTGTGTAATTAATGTGCTTTGTGTGCTTGCTGTGCTTTGTGAGCTTGCTATGCTTTGTGTGCTTGCTGTGCTTTGTGTGCTTGCTGTGCTTTGTGTGCTTGCTGTGCTTTGTGAGCTTGCTGTGCTTTGTGTGCTTGCTGTGCTTTGTGAGCTTACTGTGCTTTGTGTGCCTGCTGTGATTTGTGTAATTGCTGTGCTTTGTGTGCTTGGTGTGCATTGTGAGCTTGCTGTGCTTTGTGTGCTTGCTGTGCTTTGTGTGCTTGCTGTGCTTTGTGAGCTTGCTGTGCATTGTGTGCCTGCTGTGATTTGTGTAATTGCTGTGCTTTGTGTGCTTGCTGTGCTTTGTGTGCCTGCTGTGCTTTGTGTGCTTGCTGTGCTTTGTGAGCTTGCTGTGCTTTGTATGCCTGTTGTGATTTGTGTAATTGATGTGCTTTGTGTGCTTGCTGTGCTTTGTGAGCTTGCTATACTTTGTTTGCTTGCTGTGCTTTGTGTGCTTGCTGTGCTTTGTGTGCTTGATGTGCTTTGTGAGCTTGCTGTGCTTTGTGAGCTTGCTGTGCTTTGTGTGCTTGCTGTGCTTTGTGAGCTTGCTGTGCTTTGTGGGCTTGCTGTGCTTTGTGTGCTTGCTGTGCTTTGTGTGCTTGCTGTGCTTTGTGAGCTTGCTGTGCTTTGTGTGCCTGCTGTGATTTGTGTAATTGCTGTGCTTGTGTGCTTGCTGTGCATTGTGAGCTTGCTGTGCTTTGTGTGCTTGCTGTGCTTTGTGTGCTTGCTGTGCTTTGTGAGCTTGCTGTGCTTTGTGAGCTTGCTGTGCTTTGTGTGCCTGCTGTGATTTGTGTAATTGCTCTGCTTTGTGAGCTTGCCGTGCTTTGTGTGCTTGCTGTGCTGTGTGTGCATTGCGCCGAAGGTGCTTGACCCCGTGTTGCTGCTTGCAGCTATATTTAGGGGTCAAGCACCGAAGGTGCTGAGACACCTATTGCAATTGTTAGTATTATTATTATTATTATTATTATTCTTACTCTTGTCCAATGGGAGTCTATGGCAGCCCTATGAACCGTAAGTAGTAGAGTGATGAAATTTGGCACAGTTGTAGTGGTGGTCCTAAAAAGTCATGTGACCAAAAATGGGGTCTCTAGCAGTAACTCTATAGCGCCACCAGCAGTGCAAAAATTCAATGTTCAAACTGTTATAATTGGTGAACCATTTGATCTATGAAAATTCTACTTAGTACACGTGATTGCTCTCATCCCACTTATTGAATTTGATACTTTACAGTAAGACTCCACCCATTACAGTAGCGGCCATTTTGAAATGTACAGTATTTCGTTTTTTCGCTACTCCTCCTTCAAATTTGGTTCAATTCTTATGAGATTTGGCACATGTGATCTTTGGAGTGAGCCGCATAGAAATGACTGAACAGAATTTTGATATTTTTCTTTATTTAAAAGTAATTAATGCGTGAACTTAACGAGATTGACGCAAAATTGGTTCTGAAGCTGTATCTCGGTCATTCTTTGATCAATCGAGATGAAATTTGGTACGCTTCATGTCGACCATGAAATGGGGGTCCATGCCAAATTTGGTGACAGCGCCACCTATGGGTCATGAGATAGTAAAAAAGGCTATTTTTGCGCATAACTTCTGAATCGTTTGTCAGAAAATTATGATCTTGGTGTCTACGGATTCCTTACCTCATGCCGCATCTGTCGATGTGTATTATGCCGGGTTTGACCGAACCGCCTGTCCGCCATTTTGAAATTTGTCATAAATTGTTATAACTTTTGAAGTATTGGATATATTGGCGCAAAAATCGGTAGTAAGCTTTGGCATGATGTCCTGATTGTATCTGGGAAGTCAGAATACAGCGCCACCTAGGGGTTATAAACTATAACAGTTCTCATAGAACTGCTCATAACTTCTGAATACTTTGTCGGATATTAATTTTCTTTGTGAAATTGTATTCACTGGTTTATGCCGATTGCAACGATACCTCGTTTGTCATTTTCCATCATTCTGTTCATGTGTTATTGTAAGGCATATGGTAAATGATTTTTTCGCTACTCCTTTTACAAATTTTGTTTATTTTATGCCAGGTTCTGCTCGTATAATGTTTGGAGCAATCCGCACAGAAATGACTGAACAGATTTTTCTTGCACCTAGGAATTTTTTGAGAAAAACCTCTGTAAAGTTGATCGTCCCTGTGATGTTGTCTATTTGTCATAGTTAATTACTTTATATTACATTTTATAGCGTTACTCTACGGAATGTTCTTCTTGTCTTCAATCTCACTTGAGCTTTTTGATTCTCATATACATTGTATTTCTGTGATTTCTGCTCTGCGGTGTCATTTCTTCATCTTTGGTGATTGGCATATGTCAATGCTTGCATTTCTGTAATCTCTTTCCTGCTGCCCCTTGAGCTGTGTCTGCTGAGTGGCGCATCCACTAAGTCGTATGCATAGAGATCCTGAGTTCATGGGTTCGAATCCCACCTGAGGCAGGTGTTAATTTCTTCTATTAAAGTTTTGTTCTTTCCCACCTATTCTTCTTGACCTGTCTGTAGTTCACATATGTTCTATTTTTGCCATGTTTTCTGTTGCTGCTCTGCACTGCGGTGGTTCTGCTCTGTCATTGCAACGCTTTGGGTACTTGCTGCGCTTTGTGTTCTTGATGCACCTTGGGTGGTCAGTGAGCATTGGGTGATTGATACCTTCTATGTTGCTTGCTGTGCTTTGGGTGCTCATTGCGCTAAAGGTGCTTGGCCCCGAATCGCTGCTTGCAGCTATATTTAGGGGTCAAGCACCGAAGGTGCTGAGACACCTATTGCAATTGTTAGTATTATTATTAGGGGCCAAGCACCTATGGTGCTGTGGCACCTATTGTTTCTGTTAGTATTATTATTCTTCTTAATCTTAATCTTAATCTTAATCTTAATCTTAATCTTAATCTTAATCTTCCCCAATGGGAGTCTATGGCAGCCCTATGAACCGTATATAGGAAAATGATGAAATTTGGCACAGTTGTAGTGGTCGTCATAAATAGTCATTTGGCCAAAAATGGGGTCTCTAGCAGTAACTCTATAGCGCCACCATCATCTCAAAAATTCAATGTTCAAATGGTTATAACTCATGATCCATTTGCTCTATGAAAATTCTACTTAGTACACGTGATTGCTCTCCTCATGCTTATTGTTTTTAATACCTTACAGTAAGACTCCACCCATTACAGTATCAGCCATTTTGAAATGTACAGTATTTCGTTTTTTTCGCTACTCCTCCTTCAAATTTGGTTCAATTCTTATGAGATTTGGCACATGTGATCTTTGGAGTGAGCCGCATAGAAATGACTGAACAGAATTTTGATATTTTTCTTTATTCAAAAGTAATTAATGCGCGAACTTAACGAGATTGACGCAAAATTGGTTCTGAAGCTGTATCTCGGTCATTCTTTGATCAATCGAGATGAAATTTGGTACGCTTCATGTCGACCATGAACTGGGGGTCCATGCCAAATTTGGTGACAGCGCCACCTATGGGTCATGAGATAGGAAAAAAGGCTATTTTTGTGCATAACTTCTGAATCGTTTGTCAGAAAATTATGATCTTGGTGTCTACGGATTCCTTGGCTCATGCCGCATCTGACGATGTGTATTATGTTGGGATTGACCGAACCGTCTGTCCGCCATTTTGAAATTTGTGATAATTTGCTATAACTTTTGAAGTATCGGATATATCGGCGCAAACATCGGTAGGGAGCTTCGGCATGATGTACTGAGGAAATCAGAGTACAGCGCCACCTAGGGGTTATAAACTATAACAGTTCTTATCGAATTGCTTATAACTTCTGAATTCTTTGGCATGTAAGCTCTTTTCTGCTGACCCTTGAGCTGTGTCTACTGAGTGGCGCATCTGTTAAGTCGTATGCATAGAGATCCTGAGTTCATGGGTTCGAATCCAGCCTGAGGCAGGTGTTAATTTCTTCTATTAAAGTTTTGTTCTTTCCCACCTATTCTTCCTGACCTGTCTGTAGTTCACATATGTTCTATTTTTGTCATGTTTTCTGTTGCTGCTCTGCACTGCAGTGGTTCTGATCTGTGATTGCTACGTTTTGGGTACTTGCTGCGCTTTGTGTTCTCGATGCACCTTGGGTGGTCAGTGAGCATTGGGTTATTGATACCTTCTATGTTGCTTGCTGTGCTTTGTGAGCTTGCTATGCTTTGTGTGCTTGCTGTGCTTTGTGTGCTTTGTGTGCTTGCTGTGCTTTGTGTGCTTGCTGTGCTTTGTGAGCTTGCTGTGCTTTGTGTGCCTGCTGTGATTTGCGTAATTAATGTGCTTTGTGTGCTTGCTGTGCTTTGTGAGCTTGCTATGCTATGTGTGCTTGCTGTGCTTTGTGTGCTTGCTGTGCTTTGTGAGTTTGCTGTGCTTTGTGTGCTGGTTGTGCTTTGTGAGCTTGCTGTGCTTTGTGAGCTTGCTGTGCTTTGTGTGCTTGCTGTGCTTTGTGAGCTTGCTATGCTTTGTGTGCTTGCTGTGCTTTGTGTGCTTGCTGTGTTTTGTGAGCTTGCTGTGTTTTGTGTGCTTGCTGTGCTTTGTGAGCTTGCTGTGCTTTGTGTGCTTGCTGTGTTTTGTGAGCTTGCTGTGCTTTGTGTGCCTGCTGTGCTTTGTGTAATTTCTGTGCTTTGTGTGCTTGCTGTGCTTTGTGTGCTTGCTGTGCTTTGTGTGCTTGCTGTGCTTGGTGAGCTTGCTGTGCTTTGTGTGCCTGCTGTGATTTGTGTAATTGCTGTGCTTTGTGTGCATGCTGTGCATTGTGAGCTTGCTGTGCTTTGTGTGCTTGCTGTGCTTTGTGTGCTTGCTGTGCTTTGTGAGCTTGCTGTGCTTTGTGTGCCTGCTGTGATTTGTGTAATTGCTCTGCTTTGTGTGCTTGCTGTGCATTGTGAGCTTGCCGTGCTTTGTGTGCTTGCTGTGCTGTGTGTGCATTGCGCCGAAGGTGCTTGACCCTGTGTTGCTGCTTGCAGCTATATTTATTATTATTCTGCTTCTTCTTCTTCTTCTTAGCCATAGGCGTCTATGGCAGCCCTATGAACCGTACATAGGAAAATGATGAAATTTGGCACAGTTGTAGTGGTGGTCTTAAAAAGTCATGTGACCAAAAATGGAGTCTCTAGTACTAACTCTATAGCGCCACCAGCAGTGCAAAAATTCAATGCTCAAAGGGTTATAACTTCTGATCCGCTTGATCTATGAAAATTCTACTTAGTACACGTGATTGCTCTCCTCATGCTTGTTGCTTTTAATACCTTACAGTAAAACTCCACCCATTACAGTAGCGGCCATTTTGAAATATACAGTATTCCATTTTTTCGCTACTCCTCCTTCAAATGTTGTTCAATTCTTATGAGATTTGGCACAGATGATCTTTGGAGTAAGCCGCATAGAAATGACTGAACAGAATTTTGATATTTATCTTTGTTCAAAAGTAATAAATGCGCAAACTTAACGAGGTTGACGCAAAAATGGTTCTGAAGCTGTAGCTCAGTCATTCTTTGATCAATTGAAATGAAATTTGGTACACTTCATGTGGACCATGAACTTGGGGTCCATGCCAAATTTGGTGACAGCGCCACCTATGGGTCATGAGATAATAAAATAGGCTATTTTTGCCCATAACTTCTGAACTGTTTGTCAGAAAATTATTATCTTGATGTCTATGGATTGCTTACCTCATGCCGCATCTGTCGATATGTATTATGCCGGGTTTGACCACACACATCTGTCTGACATTTTGAAATTTGTCATAAATTTTTATATCTTTTGAACTATTGGACATATCCGTGCAAAAATCAGTAGGGAGATTCAGCATGATGTCTTGAAGGTACCTTGGAAGTCAGAGTATAGCGCCACCTAGGGGTTATAAACTATAACAGTTCTTATGGAACTGCGTATAACTTCTGAATACTTTGTCTGATATTAATTTCTTTGTGAAATTGTATTCACTGGTTTATGCCGATTGCAACGATACCTCGTTTGTCATTTTCCAACATTCTGTTCATGTGTTATTGTAAAGCATATGGTAGATGATTTTTTGGCTACTCTTTTTACAAATTTTGTTTATTTTATGCCAGGTACTGCTCGTATAATGTTTGGAGCAATCCGCACAGAAATGACTGAACAGATTTTTGATATTCTGTTTTCTTTTTCTTAGAAATACCACTCCAAAGTTGACCGTGCCTGTGACGTCTATTTGTCATAGTAAATTAATGTGACTGTATATTACATTGTATAGCATTACTATACAGAATGATCTTCTTGTCTTCAATCTCACTTGAGCTTTTTGATTCTCATATACATTGTATTTCTGTTAGTTCTGCTCTGCACTGTCAGTTCTTCATCTGTGTTGATTGGCATATGTCAATCCTTGCAGCACCTAAGCTGTTTTTTGCTGCCCTTTGAGCTGTGTTAACTGAGTTGCGCATCTGGTTGACCACATGCCATGAGATTCTGAGGTCATGGGTTTGAATCCCATGGGCTGTGATATTTTGTCTTAACTTTTTTCTCACTTAAGTTTTGTGATTTCCATACTATACATTGTATTTCAGTTATTTGTGCTCTCTGTTGTCATTTCTGCACTTTGGTAATTGCTGGATATCAATGTTTACAGCTCTAAATCTCTATTCTATAGCTTGGACACACCAACTCAGTGGTTTAATCGTTTACTCAGTGGCGCATGCGGTAACTGCTGTGCTTTGGGAACCCGAGTTCATGGGTTCGAATCCCATGTGCAGTGGTTTTTGTCTTAACTTTTTTTCTCACTTAAGTTTTGTGATTTTCATACAATACATTTGTATTTCAGTTATTTGTGCTCTCTGTTGTCATTTCTGCACGTTTGGTAATTGCTGGATATCAATGTTTACAGCTCTAAATCTCTACTCTATAGCTTGGACACACCAACTCAGTGGTTTAATCGTTTACTAAGTGGCGCATGCGGTAACTGCTGTGCTTTGGGAACCCGAGTTCATGGGTTCGAATCCCATGTGCAGTGGTTTTTGTCTTAACTTTTTTTCTCACTTAAGTTTTGTGATTTTCATACAATACATTGTATTTCAGTTATTTGTGCTCTCTGTTGTCATTTCTGCACGTTTGGTAATTGCTGGATATCAATGTTTACAGCTCTAAATCTCTATTCTATAGCTTGGACACACCAACTCAGTGGTTTAATCGTTTACTCAGTGGCGCATGCGGTTAGTGCCTTGCTTTGGGAACCTGAGGTCATGGGTTCGAATCCCAGCTCTTACTTTCACTTATTGAGATTTCCTTTTGTGTTCCCTTTAACACGTTCTTCTCGACCTGTCTGGTTTTCCACACATGTTATATTTTTGCCATCTTTACTGTTGTTGCTCCGCACTGCAGTGGTTCTGCTCTGCATTTGCTTTGCTTCGGGTTCGGGCTCTGTATTGCGCGCTTTCTGCGCTTTGCGCATTTGCTGCGTCTTGTGGTTTTTGCTGTGCTTTGGGTGCTCATTGCGCTGAAGGTGCTTGACCCCGCAATTGCTGCTTGCAGCTATATTTATTAGGGGTCAAGCACCGAAGGTGCTGAGACACCTATTGTAATTGTTAGTATTATTATTATTAGGGGTCAAGCACCGAAGGTGCTGAGACACCTATTGTAATTGTTAGTATTATTAGGGGTCAAGCACCGAAGGTGCTGAGACACCTATTGGAATTGTCAGTATTATTATTATTCTGCTGTTTCTTCTTCTTCTTAGCCATAGGCGTCTATGGCAGCCCTATGAACCGTACATAGGAAAATGATGAAATTTGGCACAGTTGTAGTGGTGGTCTTAAAAAGTCACGTGACCAAAAATGGGGTCTCTAGTACTTACTCTATAGCGCCACCAGCAGTGCAAAAATTCAATGTTCAAATGGTTATAACTGCTGATCCGCTTGATCCATGAAAATTCTACTTAGTACACGTGATTGCTCTCCTCATGCTTATTGTTTTTAATACCTTACATGAAAACTCCACCCATTACAGTAGCGGCCATTTTGAAATGTACAGTATTCCGTTTATTCGCTACTCCTCCTTCAAATTTGGTTAAATTGTTATGAAATTTGGCACAGGTGAACTTTGGAGTGAGCCGCACAGAAATGACCGAACAGAATTTTGATATTTATCTTTGTTCAAAAGTAATAAATGCGCAAACTTAACGAGGTTGATGCAAAAATGGTTCTGAAGCTGTATCTCGGTCATTCTTTGATCAATTGAAATGAAATTTGGTACACTTCATGTGGACCATGAACTTGGGGTTCATGCAAAATTTGGTGACATCGCCACCTATGGGTCATGAGATATGAAAAATTGCTTTTTTTGCCCATAACTACTGAATTGTTTGTCTGAAAATTATGATGTTGGTGTTTACGGATTCCTTGCCTCATGCCGAATCTGTCGATATGTATTATGTCGGGTTTGACCACACCACCTGTCTGCCATTTTGAAATTGATCATAAATTGTTATATCTTTTGAACTATTGGACATATTCGTGCAAAAATAGTCAGGGAGCTTCGGCATGATGTCCTGAAGGTACCTGGGAAGTCAGAGTACAGCGCCACCTAGGGGTTATAAACTATAACAGTTCTTATAGAACTGCTTATATCTTCAGAATACTTTGTCTGATATACATTTTCTTTGTGAAATTTTATTTACTGGTTTTTTGCCGATCGCAACAATAACTTGTTTGTCATTTTCCATCATTCTGTTCATGTGTTATTGTAAGGCATATGGTAAATGATTTTTTTGCTACTCTTTTTACAAATTTTGTTTATTTTATGCCAGGTTCTGCTTGTATAATGTTTGGAGCAATCCGCACAGACGTGACTGAACAGATTTTTCTGCTGAGTGTCAAATTTTTGAGAAATACCTCTGTAAAGCGGACCGTGCCTGTCATGCTGTCCCTTTGTCATATTAAAAAGAATCTGACAAAATTTGCCCATGTTGTTCATTATTGTACAAAATGTTCTTCACAAATTCAGTGCCATTTAAGTTATCTGATTGCCCTACGCTTTGTATTTCTGTTTATTTTTGCTTTGTTGTGTTATTTCTGCCCTTTCAGTGATTGGCATGTCAATGTTTGCAGTTTTGAAGCCTCTTTTCCACAGCCTTTCAACCCATGATTCCTCAGTGGCGCGTGCGGTTAGTGCTGTGCTTTGAGAACCTGAGTTCATGGGTTCAAATCCCATGTGCAGTGGTTTTTTGTCTTAACTTTTTTCTCACTTAAGTTTTGTGATTTTCATACTATACATTGTATTTCAGTTATTTGTGCTCTCTGTTGTCATTTCTACACTTTTGGTAATTGCTGGATATCAATGTTTATAGCTGTAAAGCTGTATTCTATAGCTTGGACACACCAACTCAGTGGTTTAATCGTTTACTCAGTGGCGCATGTGGTTAGTGCTGCGCTTTGGGAACATGAGGTCATGGGTTCAAATCCCAGCTCTTACTTTCACTTATTGAGATTTCCTTTTGTGTTCCCTTTAACACGTTCTTCTCGACCTGTCTGGTTTTCCACACGTGTTATATTTTTGAAATCTTTTCTGTTGTTGCTCCGCACTGCAGTGGTTCTGCTCTGCATTTGCTTTGCTTCGGGTTCGAGCTCTGTATTGCACGCTTTCTGCGCTTTGCGCATTTGCTGCGTCGTGTGGTTTTTGCTGTGCTTTGGGTGCTCATTGCGCTGAAGGTGCTTGACCCCGCAATTGCTGCTTGCAGCTATATTTATTATTAGGGGTCAAGCACCGAAGGTGCTGAGACACCTATTGTAATTGTTAGTATTATTAGGGGTCAAGCACCGAAGGTGCTGAGACACCTATTGTAATTGTTAGTATTATTAGGGGCCAAGCACCTATGGTGCTGTGGCACCTATTGTTTCTGTTAGTATTATTATTATTATTTTTCCGCTTCCCCAATGGGAGTCTATGGCAGCCCTATGAACCGTATGTAGGAAAATGATGAAATTTGGCACAGTTGTAGTGGTGGTCATAAATAGTCATTTGGCCAAAAATGGGGTCTCTAGCAGTAACTCTATAGCGCCACCATCATCTCAAAAATTCAATGTTCAAATGGTTATAACTCGTGATCCATTTGCTCTATGAAAATTCTACTTAGTACACGTGATTGCTCTCCTCATGCTTATTGTTTTTAATACCTTACAGTAAGACTCCACCCATTACAGTAGCGGCCATTTTGAAATGTACAGTATTTCGTTTTTTCGCTACTCCTCCTTCAAATTTGGTTCAATTCTTATGAGATTTGGCACATGTGATCTTTGGAGTGAGCCGCATAGAAATGACTGAACAGAATTTTGATATTTTTCTTTATTTAAAAGTAATTAATGCGTAAACTTAACGAGATTGACGCAAAATTGGTTCTGAAGCTGTATCTCGGTCATTCTTTGATCAATCGAGATGAAATTTGGTACGCTTCATGTCGACCATGAAATGGGGGTCCATGCCAAATTTAGTGACAGCGCCACCTATGGGTCATGAGATAGTAAAAAAGGCTATTTTTGCGCATAACTTCTGAATCGTTTGTCAGAAAATTATGATCTTGGTGTCTACGGATTCCTTACCTCATGCCGCATCTGCCGATATGTATTATGCCGGGATTGACCGAACCGCCTGTCCGCCATTTTGAAATCTGTGATAAATTGCTATATCTTTTGAATTATCGGATATATCGGCGCAAACATCGGTAGGGAGCTTCGGCATGATGTCCTGAGGAAATCAGAGTACAGCGCCACCTAGGGGTTATAAACTATAACAGTTCTTATTGAATTGCTTATAACTTCTGAATTCTTTGGCATGTAAGCTCTTTTCTGCTGACCCTTGAGCTGTGTCTACTGAGTGGCGCATTTGTTAAGTCGTTTGCATAGAGATCCTGAGTTCATGGGTTCGAATCCCATCTGAGCCAGGTGTTAATTTCTTCTATTATAGTTTTGTTCTTTCTCACCTATTCTTTTTGACCTGTCTGTAGTTCACATATGTTCTATTTTTGCCATGTTTTCTGTTGCTGCTCTGCACTGCGGTGGTTCTGCTCTGTCATTGCTACGCTTTGGGTTCTTTGCTGAGCCTTGTGTTCTTGATGCACCTTGGGTGCTCAATGCGCCCTGAGTGATTGATAAGTTGTATCTTTCTTGCTGTGCTTTGGGAGCTCATTGCGCTGATTGTGCTTGGCCCCGTATCGCTGCTTGCAGCTATATTTAGGGGTCAAGCACCGAAGGTGCTGAGACACCTATTGTAATTGTTAGTATTATTATTATTATTATTATTATTCTGCTTCTTCTTCTTCTTCTTAGCCATAGGCGTCTATGGCAGCCCTATGAACCGTACATAGGAAAATGATGAAATTTGGCACAGTTGTAGTGGTGGTCTTAAAAAGTCATGTGACCAAAAATGGGGTCTCTAGTACTAACTCTATAGCGCCACCAGCAGTTCAAAAATTCAATGTTCAAAGGGTTATAACTTCTGATCCGCTTGATCTATGAAAATTCTACTTAGTACACGTGATTGCTCTCCTCATGCTTGTTGATTTTAATACCTTACAGTAAAACTCCACCCATTACAGTAGCGGCCATTTTGAAATGTACAGTATTCCATTTTTTCGCTACTCCTCCTTCAAATGTTGTTCAATTCTTATGAGATTTCGCACAGATGATCTTTGGAGTAAGCCGCATAGAAATGACTGAACAGAATTTTGATATTTATCTTTGTTCAAAAGTAATAAATGCGCAAACTTAACGAGGTTGACGCAAAAATGGTTCTGAAGCTGTAGCTCAGTCATTCTTTGATCAATTGAAATGAAATTTGGTACACTTCATGTGGACCATGAACTTGGGGTCCATGCCAAATTTGGTGACAGCGCCACCTATGGGTCATGAGATAATAAAATAGGCTATTTTTGCCCATAACTTCTGAACTGTTTGTCAGAAAATTATGATCTTGATGTCTATGGATTGCTTACCTCATGCCGCATCTGTCGATGTGTATTATGCCGGGTTTGACCGAACCGCCTGTCCGCCATTTTGAAATTTCACATAATTTGTTATATTTTTTGAACTATTGGACATATCCGCGCAAAAATTAGTAAGGAGCTTCGACATGATGTCCTGAAGGTACCTGGGAAGTCAGAGTACAGCGCCACCTAGGGGTTATAAACTATAACAGTTCTCATGGAACTGCTTATAACTTCTGAATACTTTGTCTGATATTAATTTCTTTGTGAAATTGTATTCACTGGTTTATGCCGATTGCAACGATGCCTCGTTTGTCATTTTCCAACATTCTGTTCATGTGTTATTGTAAAGCATATGGTAGATTATTTTTTCGCTACTCCTTTTACAAATGTTGTTTATTTTATGCCAGGTACTGCTCGTATAATGTTTGGAGCAATCCGCACAGAAATGACCGAACAGATTTTTGATATTCTGTTCTCTTTCTTAGAAATACCACTCCAAAGTTGACCGTGCCTGTGACGTTGTCTATTTGTCATAGTAAATTAATGTGACTGTATATTACATTGTATAGCATTACTATACAGAATGATGTTCTTGTCTTCAATCTCATTTGAGCTTTTTGATTCCCATATACATTGTATTTCTGATAGTTCTGCTCTGCACTGTCAGTTCTGCATCTGTGTTGATTGGCACACGTCAATCCTTGAAGCACCTAAGCTGTTTTTTGCTGCCCTTTGAGCTGTGTTAGCTGAGTTGCGCATCTGGTTAACCGCATGCCATGAGATTCTGAGGTCATGGGTTCAAACCCCATGTGCAGTGATATTTTGTCTTAACTTTTTTCTCACTTAAGTTTTGTGATTTTCATACAATACATTGTATTTCAGTTATTTGTGCTCTCTGTTGTTATTTCTGCACGTTTGGTAATTGCTGGATATCAATGTTTACAGCTCTAAATCTCTATTCTATAGCTTGGACACACCAACTCAGTGGTTTAATCGTTTACTCAGTGGCGCATGCGGTTAGTGCGTTGCTTTGGGAACCTGAGGTCATGGGTTCGAATCCCAGCTCTTACTTTCACTTATTGAGATTTCCTTTTGTGTTCCCTTTAACACGTTCTTCTCGACCTGTCTGGTTTTCCACACGTGTTATATTTTTGCCATCTTTACTGTTGTTGCTCCGCACTGCAGTGGTTCTGCTCTGCATTTGCTTTGCTTCGGGTTCGGGCTCTGTATTGCGCGCTTTCTGCGCTTTGCGCATTTGCTGCGTCGTGTGGTTTTTGCTGTGCTTTGGGTGCTCATTGCGCTGAAGGTGCTTGACCCCGCAATTGCTGCTTGCAGCTATATTTAGGGGTCAAGCACCGAAGGTGCTGAGACACCTATTGTAATTGTTAGTATTATTATTATTATTATTATTATTATTCTGCTTCTTCTTCTTCTTCTTAGCCATAGGCGTCTATGGCAGCCCTATGAACCGTACATAGGAAAATGATGAAATTTGGCACAGTTGTAGTGGTGGTCTTAAAAAGTCATGTGACCAAAAATGGGGTCTCTAGTACTAACTCTATAGCGCCACCAGCAGTTCAAAAATTCAATGTTCAAAGGGTTATAACTTCTGATCCGCTTGATCTATGAAAATTCTACTTAGTACACGTGATTGCTCTCCTCATGCTTGTTGATTTTAATACCTTACAGTAAAACTCCACCCATTACAGTAGCGGCCATTTTGAAATGTACAGTATTCCATTTTTTCGCTACTCCTCCTTCAAATGTTGTTCAATTCTTATGAGATTTGGCACAGATGATCTTTGGAGTAAGCCGCATAGAAATGACTGAACAGAATTTTGATATTTATCTTTGTTCAAAAGTAATAAATGCGCAAACTTAACGAGGTTGACGCAAAAATGGTTCTGAAGCTGTAGCTCAGTCATTCTTTGATCAATTGAAATGAAATTTGGTACACTTCATGTGGACCATGAACTTGGGGTCCATGCCAAATTTGGTGACAGCGCCACCTATGGGTCATGAGATAATAAAATAGGCTATTTTTGCCCATAACTTCTGAACTGTTTGTCAGAAAATTATGATCTTGATGTCTATGGATTGCTTACCTCATGCCGCATCTGTCGATGTGTATTATGCCGGGTTTGACCGAACCGCCTGTCCGCCATTTTGAAATTTCACATAATTTGTTATATTTTTTGAACTATTGGACATATCCGCGCAAAAATTAGTAAGGAGCTTCGACATGATGTCCTGAAGGTACCTGGGAAGTCAGAGTACAGCGCCACCTAGGGGTTATAAACTATAACAGTTCTCATGGAACTGCTTATAACTTCTGAATACTTTGTCTGATATTAATTTCTTTGTGAAATTGTATTCACTGGTTTATGCCGATTGCAACGATGCCTCGTTTGTCATTTTCCAACATTCTGTTCATGTGTTATTGTAAAGCATATGGTAGATTATTTTTTCGCTACTCCTTTTACAAATGTTGTTTATTTTATGCCAGGTACTGCTCGTATAATGTTTGGAGCAATCCGCACAGAAATGACCGAACAGATTTTTGATATTCTGTTCTCTTTCTTAGAAATACCACTCCAAAGTTGACCGTGCCTGTGACGTTGTCTATTTGTCATAGTAAATTAATGTGACTGTATATTACATTGTATAGCATTACTATACAGAATGATGTTCTTGTCTTCAATCTCATTTGAGCTTTTTGATTCCCATATACATTGTATTTCTGATAGTTCTGCTCTGCACTGTCAGTTCTGCATCTGTGTTGATTGGCACACGTCAATCCTTGAAGCACCTAAGCTGTTTTTTGCTGCCCTTTGAGCTGTGTTAGCTGAGTTGCGCATCTGGTTAACCGCATGCCATGAGATTCTGAGGTCATGGGTTCAAACCCCATGTGCAGTGATATTTTGTCTTAACTTTTTTCTCACTTAAGTTTTGTGATTTTCATACAATACATTGTATTTCAGTTATTTGTGCTCTCTGTTGTTATTTCTGCACGTTTGGTAATTGCTGGATATCAATGTTTACAGCTCTAAATCTCTATTCTATAGCTTGGACACACCAACTCAGTGGTTTAATCGTTTACTCAGTGGCGCATGCGGTTAGTGCGTTGCTTTGGGAACCTGAGGTCATGGGTTCGAATCCCAGCTCTTACTTTCACTTATTGAGATTTCCTTTTGTGTTCCCTTTAACACGTTCTTCTCGACCTGTCTGGTTTTCCACACGTGTTATATTTTTGCCATCTTTACTGTTGTTGCTCCGCACTGCAGTGGTTCTGCTCTGCATTTGCTTTGCTTCGGGTTCGGGCTCTGTATTGCGCGCTTTCTGCGCTTTGCGCATTTGCTGCGTCGTGTGGTTTTTGCTGTGCTTTGGGTGCTCATTGCGCTGAAGGTGCTTGACCCCGCAATTGCTGCTTGCAGCTATATTTAGGGGTCAAGCACCGAAGGTGCTGAGACACCTATTGTAATTGTTAGTATTATTATTATTATTATTCTGCTTCTTCTTCTTCTTCTTAGCCATAGGCGTCTATGGCAGCCCTATGAACCGTACATAGGAAAATGATGAAATTTGGCACAGTTGTAGTGGTGGTCTTAAAAAGTCATGTGACCAAAAATGGGGTCTCTAGTACTAACTCTATAGCGCCACCAGCAGTTCAAAAATTCAATGTTCAAAGGGTTATAACTTCTGATCCGCTTGATCTATGAAAATTCTACTTAGTACACGTGATTGCTCTCCTCATGCTTGTTGATTTTAATACCTTACAGTAAAACTCCACCCATTACAGTAGCGGCCATTTTGAAATGTACAGTATTCCATTTTTTCGCTACTCCTCCTTCAAATGTTGTTCAATTCTTATGAGATTTGGCACAGATGATCTTTGGAGTAAGCCGCATAGAAATGACTGAACAGAATTTTGATATTTATCTTTGTTCAAAAGTAATAAATGCGCAAACTTAACGAGGTTGACGCAAAAATGGTTCTGAAGCTGTAGCTCAGTCATTCTTTGATCAATTGAAATGAAATTTGGTACACTTCATGTGGACCATGAACTTGGGGTCCATGCCAAATTTGGTGACAGCGCCACCTATGGGTCATGAGATAATAAAATAGGCTATTTTTGCCCATAACTTCTGAACTGTTTGTCAGAAAATTATGATCTTGATGTCTATGGATTGCTTACCTCATGCCGCATCTGTCGATGTGTATTATGCCGGGTTTGACCGAACCGCCTGTCCGCCATTTTGAAATTTCACATAATTTGTTATATTTTTTGAACTATTGGACATATCCGCGCAAAAATTAGTAAGGAGCTTCGACATGATGTCCTGAAGGTACCTGGGAAGTCAGAGTACAGCGCCACCTAGGGGTTATAAACTATAACAGTTCTCATGGAACTGCTTATAACTTCTGAATACTTTGTCTGATATTAATTTCTTTGTGAAATTGTATTCACTGGTTTATGCCGATTGCAACGATGCCTCGTTTGTCATTTTCCAACATTCTGTTCATGTGTTATTGTAAAGCATATGGTAGATTATTTTTTCGCTACTCCTTTTACAAATGTTGTTTATTTTATGCCAGGTACTGCTCGTATAATGTTTGGAGCAATCCGCACAGAAATGACCGAACAGATTTTTGATATTCTGTTCTCTTTCTTAGAAATACCACTCCAAAGTTGACCGTGCCTGTGACGTTGTCTATTTGTCATAGTAAATTAATGTGACTGTATATTACATTGTATAGCATTACTATACAGAATGATGTTCTTGTCTTCAATCTCATTTGAGCTTTTTGATTCCCATATACATTGTATTTCTGATAGTTCTGCTCTGCACTGTCAGTTCTGCATCTGTGTTGATTGGCACACGTCAATCCTTGAAGCACCTAAGCTGTTTTTTGCTGCCCTTTGAGCTGTGTTAGCTGAGTTGCGCATCTGGTTAACCACATGCCATGAGAATCTGAGGTCATGGGTTCAAACCCCATGTGCAGTGATATTTTGTCTTAACTTTTTTCTCACTTAAGTTTTGTGATTTTCATACAATACATTGTATTTCAGTTATTTGTGCTCTCTGTTGTTATTTCTGCACGTTTGGTAATTGCTGGATATCAATGTTTACAGCTCTAAATCTCTATTCTATAGCTTGGACACACCAACTCAGTGGTTTAATCGTTTACTCAGTGGCGCATGCGGTTAGTGCGTTGCTTTGGGAACCTGAGGTCATGGGTTCGAATCCCAGCTCTTACTTTCACTTATTGAGATTTCCTTTTGTGTTCCTTTTAACACGTTCTTCTCGACCTGTCTGGTTTTCCACACGTGTTATATTTTTGCCATCTTTACTGTTGTTGCTCCGCACTGCAGTGGTTCTGCTCTGCATTTGCTTTGCTTCGGGTTCGGGCTCTGTATTGCGCGCTTTCTGCGCTTTGCGCATTTGCTGCGTCGTGTGGTTTTTGCTGTGCTTTGGGTGCTCATTGCGCTGAAGGTGCTTGACCCCGCAATTGCTGCTTGCAGCTATATTTATTATTATTCTGCTTCTTCTTCTTCTTCTTAGCCATAGGCGTCTATGGCAGCCCTATGAACCGTACATAGGAAAATAATGAAATTTGGCACAGTTGTAGTGGTGGTCTTAAAAAGTCATGTGACCAAAAATGGGGTCTCTAGTACTAACTCTATAGCGCCACCAGCAGTTCAAAAATTCAATGTTCAAAGGGTTATAACTTCTGATCCGCTTGATCTATGAAAATTCTACTTAGTACACGTGATTGCTCTCCTCATGCTTGTTGATTTTAATACCTTACAGTAAAACTCCACCCATTACAGTAGCGGCCATTTTGAAATGTACAGTATTCCATTTTTTCGCTACTCCTCCTTCAAATGTTGTTCAATTCTTATGAGATTTGGCACAGATGATCTTTGGAGTAAGCTGCATAGAAATGACTGAACAGAATTTTGATATTTATCTTTGTTCAAAAGTAATAAATGCGCAAACTTAACGAGGTTGACGCAAAAATGGTTCTGAAGCTGTAGCTCAGTCATTTTTTGATCAATTGAAATGAAATTTGGTACACTTCATGTGGACCATGAACTTGGGGTCCATGCCAAATTTGGTGACAGCGCCACCTATGGGTCATGAGATAATAAAATAGGCTATTTTTGCCCATAACTTCTGAACTGTTTGTCAGAAAATTATGATCTTGATGTCTATGGATTGCTTACCTCATGCCGCATCTGTCGATGTGTATTATGCCGGGTTTGACCGAACCGCCTGTCCGACATTTTGAAATTTGTCATAAATTGTTATAACTTTTGAAGTATTGAATATATTGGCGCAAAAATCAGTAGGAAGCTTTGGCATGATGTCCTGATTGTATCTGGGAAGTCAGAATACAGCGCCACCTAGGGGTTATAAACTATAACAGTTCTTATAGAACTGCTCATAACTTCTGAATACTTTGTCGGATATTAATTTTCTTTGTGAAATTGTATTCACTGGTTTATGCCGATTGCAACGATACCTCGTTTGTCATTTTCCATCATTCTGTTCATGTGTTATTGTAAGGCATATGGTAAATGATTTTTTCGCTACTCCTTTTACAAATTTTGTTTATTTTATGCCAGGTTCTGCTCGTATAATGTTTGGAGCAATCCGCACAGAAATGACTGAACAGATTTTTCTTGCACCTAGGAATTTTTTGAGAAAAACCTCTGTAAAGTTGATCGTCCCTGTGATGTTGTCTATTTGTCATAGTTAATTACTTTATATTACATTTTATAGCGTTACTCTACGGAATGTTCTTCTTGTCTTCAATCTCACTTGAGCTTTTAGATTCTCATATACATTGTATTTCTGTGATTTCTGCTCTGCGGTGTCATTTCTACATCTTTGGTGATTGGCATATGTCAATGCTTGCATTTCTGTAATCTCTTTCCTGCTGCCCCTTGAGCTGTGTCTGCTGAGTGGCGCATCCACTAAGTCGTATGCATAGAGATCCTGAGTTCATGGGTTCGAATCCCACCTGAGGCAGGTGTTAATTTCTTCTATTAAAGTTTTGTTCTTTCCCACCTATTCTTCTTGACCTGTCTGTAGTTCACATATGTTCTATTTTTGCCATGTTTTCTGTTGCTGCTCTGCACTGCGGTGGTTCTGCTCTGTCATTGCAACGCTTTGGGTACTTGCTGCGCTTTGTGTTCTTGATGCACCTTGGGTGGTCAGTGAGCATTGGGTGATTGATACCTTCTATGTTGCTTGCTGTGCTTTGGGTGCTCATTGCGCTAAAGGTGCTTGGCCCCGAATCGCTGCTTGCAGCTATATTTATTATTATTATTATTATTCTGCTTCTTCTTCTTCTTCTTAGCCATAGGAGTCTATGGCAGCCCTATGAACCGTACATAGGAAAATGATGAAATTTGGCACAGTTGTAGTGGTGGTCTTAAAAAGTCATGTGACCAAAAATGGGGTCTCTAGTACTAACTCTATAGCGCCACCAGCAGTTCAAAAATTCAATGTTCAAAGGGTTATAACTTCTGATCCGCTTGATCTATGAAAATTCTACTTAGTACACGTGATTGCTCTCCTCATGCTTGTTGATTTTAATACCTTACAGTAAAATTCCACCCATTACAGTAGCGGCCATTTTGAAATGTACAGTATTCCATTTTTTCGCTACTCCTCCTTCAAATGTTGTTCAATTCTTATGAGATTTGGCACAGATGATCTTTGGAGTAAGCCGCATAGAAATGACTGAACAGAATTTTGATATTTATCTTTGTTCAAAAGTAATAAATGCGCAAACTTAACGAGGTTGACGCAAAAATGGTTCTGAAGCTGTAGCTCAGTCATTCTTTGATCAATTGAAATGAAATTTGGTACACTTCATGTGGACCATGAACTTGGGGTCCATGCCAAATTTGGTGACAGCGCCACCTATGGGTCATGAGATAATAAAATAGGCTATTTTTGCCCATAACTTCTGAACTGTTTGTCAGAAAATTATGATCTTGATGTCTATGGATTGCTTACCTCATGCCGCATCTGTCGATGTGTATTATGCCGGGTTTGACCAAACCGCCTGTCCGCCATTTTGAAATTTCACATAATTTGTTATATTTTTTGAACTATTGGACATATCCGCGCAAAAATTAGTAAGGAGCTTCAACATGATGTCCTGAAGGTACCTGGGAAGTCAGAGTACAGCGCCACCTAGGGGTTATAAACTATAACAGTTCTCATGGAACTGCTTATAACTTCTAAATACTTTGTCTGATATTAATTTCTTTGTGAAATTGTATTCACTGGTTTATGCCGATTGCAACGATGCCTCGTTTGTCATTTTCCAACATTCTGTTCATGTGTTATTGTAAAGCATATGGTAGATTATTTTTTCGCTACTCCTTTTACAAATGTTGTTTATTTTATGACAGGTACTGCTTGTATAATGTTTGGAGCAATCCGCACAGAAATGACCGAACAGATTTTTGATATTCTGTTCTCTTTCTTAGAAATACCACTCCAAAGTTGACCGTGCCTGTGACGTTGTCTATTTGTCATAGTAAATTAATGTGACTGTATATTACATTGTATAGCATTACTATACAGAATGATGTTCTTGTCTTCAATCTCATTTGAGCTTTTTGATTCCCATATACATTGTATTTCTGATAGTTCTGCTCTGCACTGTCAGTTCTGCATCTGTGTTGATTGGCACACGTCAATCCTTGAAGCACCTAAGCTGTTTTTTGCTGCCCTTTGAGCTGTGTTAGCTGAGTTGCGCATCTGGTTAACTACATGCCATGAGATTCTGAGGTCATGGGTTCAAACCCCATGTGCAGTGATATTTTGTCTTAACTTTTTTCTCACTTAAGTTTTGTGATTTTCATACAATACATTGTATTTCAGTTATTTGTGCTCTCTGTTGTTATTTCTGCACGTTTGGTAATTGCTGGATATCAATGTTTACAGCTCTAAATCTCTATTCTATAGCTTGGACACACCAACTCAGTGGTTTAATCGTTTACTCAGTGGCGCATGCGGTTAGTGCGTTGCTTTGGGAACCTGAGGTCATGGGTTCGAATCCCAGCTCTTACTTTCACTTATTGAGATTTCCTTTTGTGTTCCCTTTAACACGTTCTTCTCGACCTGTCTGGTTTTCCACACGTGTTATATTTTTGCCATCTTTACTGTTGTTGCTCCGCACTGCAGTGGTTCTGCTCTGCATTTGCTTTGCTTCGGGTTCGGGCTCTGTATTGCGCGCTTTCTGCGCTTTGCGCATTTGCTGCGTCGTGTGGTTTTTGCTGTGCTTTGGGTGCTCATTGCGCTGAAGGTGCTTGACCCCGCAATTGCTGCTTGCAGCTATATTTATTATTATTATTATTATTATTCTGCTTCTTCTTCTTCTTCTTAGCCATAGGTGTCTATGGCAGCCCTATGAACCGTACAAAGGAAAATGATGAAATTTGGCACCGTTGTAGTGGTGGTCTTATAAAGTCATGTGACCAAAAATGGGGTCTCTAGTACTAACTCTATAGCGCCACCAGCAGTGCAAAAATTCAATGTTCAAAGGGTTATAACTTCTGATCCGCTTGATCTATGAAAATTCTACTTAGTACACGTGATTGCACTCCTCATGCTTGTTGCTTTTAATACCTTACAGTAAAACTCCACCCATTACAGTAGCGGCCATTTTGAAATGTACAGTATTCCATTTTTTCGCTACTCCTCCTTCAAATGTTGTTCAATTCTTATGAGATTTGGCACAGATGATCTTTGGAGTAAGCCGCATAGAAATGACTGAACAGAATTTTGATATTTATCTTTGTTCAAAAGTAATAAATGCGCAAACTTAACGAGGTTGACGCAAAAATGGTTCTGAAGCTGTAGCTCAGTCATTCTTTGATCAATTGAAATGAAATTTGGTACACTTCATGTGGACCATGAACTTGGGGTCCATGCCAAATTTGGTGACAGCGCCACCTATGGGTCATGAGATAATAAAATAGGCTATTTTTGCCCATAACTTCTGAACTGTTTGTCAGAAAATTATGATCTTGATGTCTATTGATTGCTTACCTTATGCCGCATCTGTCGATGTGTATTATGCCGGGTTTGACCACACACATCTGTCCGACATTTTGAAATTTGTCATAAATTGTTATATCTTTTGAACTATTGGACATATCCGTGCAACAATCAGTAGGGAGATTCAGCATGATGTCTTGAAGGTACCTTGGAAGTCAGAGTATAGCGCCACCTAGGGGTTATAAACTATAACAGTTCTTATGGAACTGCTTATAACTTCTGAATACTTTGTCTGATATTAATTTCTTTGTGAAATTGTATTCACTGGTTTATGCCGATTGCAACGATACCTCGTTTGTCATTTTCCAACATTCTGTTCATGTGTTATTGTAAAGCATATGGTAGATGATTTTTTCGCTACTCTTTTTACAAATTTTGTTTATTTTATGCCAGGTACTGCTCGTATAATGTTTGGAGCAATCCGCACAGAAATGACTGAACAGATTTTTGATATTCTGTTTTCTTTTTCTTAGAAATACCACTCCAAAGTTGACCGTGCCTGTGACGTTGTCTATTTGTCATAGTAAATTAATGTCACTGTATATTACATTGTATAGCATTACTATACAGAATGATCTTCTTGTCTTCAATCTCACTTGAGCTTTTTGATTCTCATATACATTGTATTTCTGTTAGTTCTGCTCTGCACTGTCAGTTCTGCATCTTTGTTGATTGGCATATGTCAATCCTTGCAGCACCTAAGCTGTTTTTTGCTGCCCTTTGAGCTGTGTTAACTGAGTTGCGCATCTGGTTAACCACACGCAATGAGATTCTGAGGTCATGGGTTTGAATCCCATGGGCTGTGATATTTTGTCTTAACTTTTTTCTCACTTAAGTTTTGTGATTTTCATACTATACATTGTATTTCAGTTATTTGTGCTCTCTGTTGTCATTTCTGCACGTTTGGTAATTGCTGGATATCAATGTTTACAGCTCTAAATCTCTATTCTATAGCTTGGACACACCAACTCAGTGGTTTAATCGTTTACTCGGTGGCGCATGCGGTAACTGCTGTGCTTTGGGAACCTGAGGTCATCGGTTCGAATCCCAGCTCTTACTTTCACTTATTGAGATTTCCTTTTGTGTTCCCTTTAACACGTTCTTCTCGACCTGTCTGGTTTTCCACACGTGTTATATTTTTGCCATCTTTACTGTTGTTGCTCCGCACTGCAGTGGTTCTGCTCTGCATTTGCTTTGCTTCGGGTTCGGGCTCTGTATTGCGCGCTTTCTGCGCTTTGTGCATTTGCTGCGTCGTGTGGTTTTTGCTGTGCTTTGGGTGCTCATTGCGCTGAAGGTGCTTGACCCCGCAATTGCTGCTTGCAGCTATATTTATTATTATTTTTCCCCAATGGGAGTCTATGGCAGCCCTATGAACCGTACATAGGAAAATGATGAAATTTGGCACAGATGTAGAGGTGGTCATAAATAGTCATGTGACCAAAAATGGGGTCTTTAGCAGTAACTCTATAGCACCACCAGTAGTCCAAAAATTTAATGTTCAAACTGTTATAATTGGTGAACCATTTGATCTATGAAAATTCTGCTTAGTACACGTGATTGCTCTCATCCCGCTTATTGAATTTGATACTTTACAGTAAGACTCCACCCATTACAGTGGCGGCCATTTTGAAATGTACAGTATTTCGTTTTTTCGCTACTCCTCCTTCAAATGTGGTTCAATTCTTATGAAATTTGGCACAGATGATCTTTGGAGTGAGCCGCATAGAAATGACCGAACAGAATTTTGATATTTATCTTTGTTCAAAAGTAATAAATGCGCAAACTTAACGAGGTTGACGCAAAAATGGTTCTGAAGCTGTAGCTCAGTCATTCTTTGATCAATTGAAATGAAATTTGGTACACTTCATGTGGACCATGATCTTGGGGTCCATGCCAAATTTGGTGACAGCGCCACCTATGGGTCATGAGATAATAAAATAGGCTATTTTTGCCCATAACTTCTGAACTGCTTGTCAGAAAATTATGATCTTGATGTCTATGGATTGCTTACCTCATGCCGCATCTGTCAATGTGTATTATGCCGGGTTTGACCGAACCACCTGTCTGCCATTTTGAAATTTAACATAAATTGTTATATTTTTTGAACTATTTGACATATCCGCACAAAAATTGGTAAGGAGCTTTGACATGATGTCCTGAAGTTACCTGGGAAGTCAGAGTACAGCGCCACCTAGGGTTTATAAACTAATTTGACATATGTTAATCCTTGTAGCTTTCTAATCTCTTTTCTGCTGGCTCATGAGCTGTGTCATCTGAGTGGCGCATCAAGTTAATCATATGTATTGAGATACTGAGTTCCTGGGTTTGAATCCCACCTGAGTCAGGTATTTTGTTCTTCCTCATCAGTTCTTCTCAACCTGTCTGTAGTTCAAATGTGTTCTATTTTTCCATGTTTGCTGTTGTTGCTCTGCATTGTGGTGGTTCTTGCTGTGCTTTCTGTGCTTTGTGTGCTTTGTGTGCTTGCTGTGCTTTGGGAGTTTGCTGTGCTTTGTGTGCTGGTTGTGCTTTGTGAGCTTGCTGTGCTTTGTGAGCTTGCTGTGCTTGCTGTGCTTTGTGTGCTTGCAGTGCTTTTTTGTTGCTATGCTTTGTGTGCTTGCTGTGCTTTGTGTGCTTACTGTGCTTTGTGTGCTTGCTGTGCTTTGTGAGCTTGCTGTGCTTTGTGAGTTTGCTGTGCTTTGTGAGCTTGCTGTGCTTTGTGAGCTTGCTGTGCTTTGTGTGCTTGCTGCGCTTTGTGAGTTTGCTGTGCTTTGTGAGCTTGCTGTGCTTTGTGAGCTTGCTGTGCTTTGTGTGCTTGCTGTGCTTTGTGAGTTTGCTGTGCTTTGTGAGATTACTGTGCTTTGTGTGCTTGCTGTGCTTTGCGTGCTTGCTGTGCTTTGTGTGCTTGCTGTGCTTTGTGAGCCTGCTGTGCTTTGTGTAATTGCTGTGCTTTGTGTGCTTGCTGTGCATTGTGAGCTTGCTGTGCTTTGTGTGCTTGCTGTGCATTGTGAGCTTGCTGTGCTTTGTGTGCTTGCTGTGCTTTGTGTGCTTGCTGTGCTTTTTGTGCTTGCTGTGCTTTGTGAGCTTGCTGTGCTTTGTGTGCCTGCTGTGATTTGTGTAATTGCTGTGCTTTGTGTGCTTGCTGTGCATTGTGAACTTGCTGTGCTTTGTGTGCTTGCTGTGCTGTGTGTGCATTGCGCCGAAGGTGCTTGACCCCGTGTTGCTGCTTGCAGCTATATTTATTATTAGGGGTCAAGCACCGAAGGTGCTGAGACACCTATTGTAATTGTTAGTATTATTATTATTATTATTCTGCTTCTTCTTCTTCTTCTTAGCCATAGGCGTCTATGGCAGCCCTATGAACCGTACATAGGAAAATGATGAAATTTGGCACAGTTGTAGTGGTGGTCTTAAAAAGTCATGTGACCAAAAATGGGGTCTCTAGTACTAACTCTATAGCGCCACCAGCAGTTCAAAAATTCAATGTTCAAAGGGTTATAACTTCTGATCCGCTTGATCTATGAAAATTCTACTTAGTACACGTGATTGCTCTCCTCATGCTTGTTGATTTTAATACCTTACAGTAAAACTCCACCCATTACAGTAGCGGCCATTTTGAAATGTACAGTATTCCATTTTTTCGCTACTCCTCCTTCAAATGTTGTTCAATTCTTATGAGATTTGGCACAGATGATCTTTGGAGTAAGCCGCATAGAAATGACTGAACAGAATTTTGATATTTATCTTTGTTCAAAAGTAATAAATGCGCAAACTTAACAAGGTTGACGCAAAAATGGTTCTGAAGCTGTAGCTCAGTCATTCTTTGATCAATTGAAATGAAATTTGGTACACTAAATGTGGACCATGAACTTGGGGTCCATGCCAAATTTGGTGACAGCGCCACCTATGGGTCATGAGATAATAAAATAGGCTATTTTTGCCCATAACTTCTGAACTGTTTGTCAGAAAATTATGATCTTGATGTCTATGGATTGCTTACCTCATGCCGCATCTGTCGATGTGTATTATGCCGGGTTTGACCGAACCGCCTGTCCGCCATTTTGAAATTTCACATAATTTGTTATATTTTTTGAACTATTGGACATATCCGCGCAAAAATTAGTAAGGAGCTTCGACATGATGTCCTGAAGGTACCTGGGAAGTCAAATACAGCGCCACCTAGGGGTTATAAACTATAACAGTTCTCATGGAACTGCTTGTAACTTCTGAATACTTTGTCTGATATTAATTTCTTTGTGAAATTGTATTCACTGGTTTATGCCGATTGCAACGATGCCTCGTTTGTCATTTTCCAACATTCTGTTCATGTGTTATTGTAAAGCATATGGTAGATTATTTTTTCGCTACTCCTTTTACAAATGTTGTTTATTTTATGCCAGGTACTGCTCGTATAATGTTTGGAGCAATCCGCACAGAAATGACCGAACAGATTTTTGATATTCTGTTCTCTTTCTTAGAAATACCACTCCAAAGTTGACCGTGCCTGTGACGTTGTCTATTTGTCATAGTAAATTAATGTGACTGTATATTACATTGTATAGCATTACTATACAGAATGATGTTCTTGTCTTCAATCTCATTTGAGCTTTTTGATTCCCATATACATTGTATTTCTGATAGTTCTGCTCTGCACTGTCAGTTCTGCATCTGTGTTGATTGGCACACGTCAATCCTTGAAGCACCTAAGCTGTTTTTTGCTGCCCTTTGAGCTGTGTTAGCTGAGTTGCGCATCTGGTTAACCACATGCCATGAGATTCTGAGGTCATGGGTTCAAACCCCATGTGCAGTGATATTTTGTCTTAACTTTTTTCTCACTTAAGTTTTGTGATTTTCATACAATACATTGTATTTCAGTTATTTGTGCTCTCTGTTGTTATTTCTGCACGTTTGGTAATTGCTGGATATCAATGTTTACAGCTCTAAATCTCTATTCTATAGCTTGGACACACCAACTCAGTGGTTTAATCGTTTACTCAGTGGCGCATGCGGTTAGTGCGTTGCTTTGGGAACCTGAGGTCATGGGTTCGAATCCCAGCTCTTACTTTCACTTATTGAGATTTCCTTTTGTGTTCCCTTTAACACGTTCTTCTCGACCTGTCTGGTTTTCCACACGTGTTATATTTTTGCCATCTTTACTGTTGTTGCTCCGCACTGCAGTGGTTCTGCTCTGCATTTGCTTTGCTTCGGGTTCGGGCTCTGTATTGCGCGCTTTCTGCGCTTTGCGCATTTTCTGCGTCGTGTGGTTTTTGCTGTGCTTTGGGTGCTCATTGCGCTGAAGCTGCTTGACCCCGCGTTGCTGCTTGCAGCTATATTTATTATTATTCTGCTTCTTCTTCTTCTTAGCCATAGGCGTCTATGGCAGCCCTATGAACCGTACATAGGAAAATGATGAAATTTGGCACAGTTGTAGTGGTGGTCTTAAAAAGTCATGTGACCAAAAATGGGGTCTTTAGTACTAACTCTATAGCGCCACCAGCAGTGCAAAAATTCAATGTTCAAAGGGTTATAACTTCTGATCCGCTTGATCTATGAAAATTCTACTTAGTACACGTGATTGCTCTCCTCATGCTTGTTGCTTTTAATACCTTACAGTAAAACTCCACCCATTACAGTAGCGGCCATTTTGAAATGTACAGTATTCCATTTTTTCGCTACTCCTCCTTCAAATGTTGTTCAATTCTTATGAGATTTGGCACAGATGATCTTTGGAGTAAGCCGCATAGAAATGACTGAACCGAATTTTGATATTTATCTTTGTTCAAAAGTAATAAATGCGCAAACTTAACGAGGTTGACGCAAAAATGGTTCTGAAGCTGTAGCTCAGTCATTCTTTGATCAATTGAAATGAAATTTGGTACACTTCATGTGGACTATGAACTTGGGGTCCATGCCAAATTTGGTGACAGCGCCACCTATGGGTCATGAGATAATAAAATAGGCTATTTTTGCCCATAACTTCTGAACTGTTTGTCAGAAAATTATGATCTTGATGTCTATGGATTGCTTACCTCATGCCGCATCTGTCGATGTGTATTATGCCGGGTTTGACCGAACCGCCTGTCCGCCATTTTGAAATTTCACATAATTTGTTATGTTTTTGGAAATATTTGACATATCCGCGCAAAAATTAGTAAGGAGCTTCGACATGATGTCCTGAAGGTACCTGGGAAGTCAGAGTACAGCGCCACCTAGGGGTTATAAACTATAACAGTTCTTATGGAACTGCTTATAACTTCTGAATACTTTGTCTGATATTATATTTTTGCCATCTTTACTGTTGTTGCTCCGCACTGCAGTGGTTCTGCTCTGCATTTGCTTTGCTTCGGGTTCAGGCTCTGTATTGCGCGCTTTCTGCGCTTTGCGCATTTGCTGTGTCGTGCCGTTTTTGCTGTGCTTTGGGTGCTCATTGCGCTGAAGGTGCTTGACCCCGTATCGCTGCTTGCAGCTATATTTAGGGGTCAAGCACCGAAGGTGCTGAGACACCTATTGTAATTGTTAGTTAGGGGTCAAGCACCGAAGGTGCTGAGACACCTATTGTAATTGTTAGTATTATTATTATTATTATTCTGCTTCTTCTTCTTCTTCTTAGCCATGGGCGTCTATGGCAGCCCTATGAACCGTACATAGGAAAATGATGAAATTTGGCACAGTTGTAGTGGTTGTCTTAAAAAGTCATGTGACCAAAAATGGAGTCTCTAGTACTAACTCTATAGCGCCACCAGCAGTTCAAAAATTCAATGTTCAAAGGGTTATAACTTCTGATCCGCTTGATCTATGAAAATTCTACTTAGTACACGTGATTGCTCTCCTCATGCTTGTTGATTTTAATACCTTACAGTAAAACTCCACCCATTACAGTAGCGGCCATTTTGAAATGTACAGTATTCCATTTTTTCGCTACTCCTCCTTCAAATGTTGTTCAATTCTTATGAGATTTGGCACAGATAATCTTTGGAGTAAGCCGCATAGAAATGACTGAACAGAATTTTGATATTTATCTTTGTTCAAAAGTAATAAATGCGCAAACTTAACGAGGTTGACGCAAAAATGGTTCTGAAGCTGTAGCTCAGTCATTCTTTGATCAATTGAAATGAAATTTGGTACACTTCATGTGGACCATGAACTTGGGGTCCATGCCAAATTTGGTGACAGCGCCACCTATGGGTCATGAGATAATAAAATAGGCTATTTTTGCCCATAACTTCTGAACTGTTTGTCAGAAAATTATGATCTTGATGTCTATGGATTGCTTACCTCATGCCGCATCTGTCGATGTGTATTATGCCGGGTTTGACCGAACCGCCTGTCCGCCATTTTGAAATTTCACATAATTTGTTATATTTTTTGAACTATTGGACATATCCGCGCAAAAATTAGTAAGGAGCTTCGACATGATGTCCTGAAGGTACCTGGGAAGTCAGAGTACAGCGCCACCTAGGGGTTATAAACTATAACAGTTCTCATGGAACTGGTTATAACTTCTGAATACTTTGTCTGATATTAATTTCTTTGTGAAATTGTATTCACTGGTTTATGCCGATTGCAACGATGCCTCGTTTGTCATTTTCCAACATTCTGTTCATGTGTTATTGTAAAGCATATGGTAGATTATTTTTTCGCTACTCCTTTTACAAATGTTGTTTATTTTATGCCAGGTACTGCTCGTATAATGTTTGGAGCAATCCGCACAGAAATGACCGAACAGATTTTTGATATTCTGTTCTCTTTCTTAGAAATACCACTCCAAAGTTGACCGTGCCTGTGACGTTGTCTATTTGTCATAGTAAATTAATGTGACTGTATATTACATTGTATAGCATTACTATACAGAATGATGTTCTTGTCTTCAATCTCATTTGAGCTTTTTGATTCCCATATACATTGTATTTCTGATAGTTCTGCTCTGCACTGTCAGTTCTGCATCTGTGTTGATTGGCACATGTCAATCCTTGAAGCACCTAAGCTGTTTTTTGCTGCCCTTTGAGCTGTGTTAGCTGAGTTGCGCATCTGGTCAACCACATGCCATGAGATTCTGAGGTCATGGGTTCAAATCCCATGTGCAGTGATATTTTGTCTTAACTTTTTTCTCACTTAAGTTTTGTGATTTTCATACAATACATTGTATTTCAGTTATTTGTGCTCTCTGTTGTCATTTCTGCACGTTTGGTAATTGCTGGATATCAATGTTTACAGCTCTAAATCTCTATTCTATAGGTTGGACACACCAACTCAGTGGTTTAATCGTTTACTCAGTGGCGCATGCGGTAACTGTTGTGCTTTGGGAACCTGAGTTCATGGGTTTGAATCCCATGTGCAGTGGTTTTTGTCTTAACTTTTTTCTCACTTAAGTTTTGTGATTTTCATACTATACATTGTATTTCAGTTATTTGTGCTATCTGTTGTCATTTCTGCACTTTTAGTAATTGCTGGATATCAATGTTTACAGTTCTAAATCTCTATTCTATAGCTTGGACACACCAACTCAGTGGTTTAATCGTTTACTCAGTGGCGCATTCGATTAGTGCGATGCTTTGGGAACCTGAGGTCATGGGTTCGAATCCCAGCTCTTACTTTCACTTATTGAGATTTCCTTTTGTGTTCCCTTTAACACGTTCCTCTCGACCTGTCTGGTTTTCCACACGTGTTATATTATTGCCATATTTACTGTTGTTGCTCCGCACTGCAGTGGTTCTGCTCTGCATTTGCTTTGCTTCGGGTTCGGGCTCTGTATTGCGTGCTTTCTGCGCTTTGCGCATTTGCTGCATCGTGCGGTTTTTGCTGTGCTTTGGGTGCTCATTGCGCTAAAGGTGCTTGGCCCCGAATCGCTGCTTGCAGCTATATTATTATTATTATTATTCTGCTTCTTCTTCTTCTTCTTAGCCATAGGCGTCTATGGCAGCCCTATGAACCGTACATAGGAAAATGATGAAATTTGGCACAGTTGTAGTGGTGGTCTTAAAAAGTCATGTGACCAAAAATGGGGTCTCTAGTACTAACTCTATAGCGCCACCAGCAGTTCAAAAATTCAATGTTCAAAGGGTTATAACTTCTGATCCGCTTGATCTATGAAAATTCTACTTAGTACACGTGATTGCTCTCCTCATGCTTGTTGATTTTAATACCTTACAGTAAAACTCCACCCATTACAGTAGCGGCCATTTTGAAATGTACAGTATTCCATTTTTTCGCTACTCCTCCTTTAAATGTTGTTCAATTCTTATGAGATTTGGCACAGATGATCTTTGGAGTAAGCCGCATAGAAATGACTGAACAGAATTTTGATATTTATCTTTGTTCAAAAGTAATAAATGCGCAAACTTAACGAGGTTGACGCAAAAATGGTTCTGAAGCTGTAGCTCAGTCATTCTTTGATCAATTGAAATGAAATTTGGTACACTTCATGTGGACCATGAACTTGGGGTCCATGCCAAATTTGGTGACAGCGCCACCTATGGGTCATGAGATAATAAAATAGGCTATTTTTGCCCATAACTTCTGAACTGTTTGTCAGAAAATTATGATCTTGATGTCTATGGATTGCTTACCTCATGCCGCATCTGTCGATGTGTATTATGCCGGGTTTGACCGAACCGCCTGTCCGCCATTTTGAAATTTCACATAATTTGTTATATTTTTTGAACTATTGGACATATCCGCGCAAAAATTAGTAAGGAGCTTCGACATGATGTCCTGAAGGTACCTGGGAAGTCAGAGTACAGCGCCACCTAGGGGTTATAAACTATAACAGTTCTCATGGAACTGCTTATAACTTCTGAATACTTTGTCTGATATTAATTTCTTTGTGAAATTGTATTCACTGGTTTATGCCGATTGCAACGATGCCTCGTTTGTCATTTTCCAACATTCTGTTCATGTGTTATTGTAAAGCATATGGTAGATTATTTTTTCGCTACTCCTTTTACAAATGTTGTTTATTTTATGCCAGGTACTGCTCGTATAATGTTTGGAGCAATCCGCACAGAAATGACCGAACAGATTTTTGATATTCTGTTCTCTTTCTTAGAAATACCACTCCAAAGTTGACCGTGCCTGTGACGTTGTCTATTTGTCATAGTAAATTAATGTGACTGTATATTACATTGTATAGCATTACTATACAGAATGATGTTCTTGTCTTCAATCTCATTTGAGCTTTTTGATTCCCATATACATTGTATTTCTGATAGTTCTGCTCTGCACTGTCAGTTCTGCATCTGTGTTGATTGGCACACGTCAATCCTTGAAGCACCTAAGCTGTTTTTTGCTGCCCTTTGAGCTGTGTTAGCTGAGTTGCGCATCTGGTTAACCACATGCCATGAGATTCTGAGGTCATGGGTTCAAACCCCATGTGCAGTGATATTTTGTCTTAACTTTTTTCTCACTTAAGTTTTGTGATTTTCATACAATACATTGTATTTCAGTTATTTGTGCTCTCTGTTGTTATTTCTGCACGTTTGGTAATTGCTGGATATCAATGTTTACAGCTCTAAATCTCTATTCTATAGCTTGGACACACCAACTCAGTGGTTTAATCGTTTACTCAGTGGCGCATGCGGTTAGTGCGTTGCTTTGGGAACCTGAGGTCATGGGTTCGAATCCCAGCTCTTACTTTCACTTATTGAGATTTCCTTTTGTGTTCCCTTTAACACGTTCTTCTCGACCTGTCTGGTTTTCCACACGTGTTATATTTTTGCCATCTTTACTGTTGTTGCTCCGCACTGCAGTGGTTCTGCTCTGCATTTGCTTTGCTTCGGGTTCGGGCTCTGTATTGCGCGCTTTCTGCGCTTTGCGCATTTTCTGCGTCGTGTGGTTTTTGCTGTGCTTTGGGTGCTCATTGCGCTGAAGCTGCTTGACCCCGCGTTGCTGCTTGCAGCTATATTTATTATTATTCTGCTTCTTCTTCTTCTTAGCCATAGGCGTCTATGGCAGCCCTATGAACCGTACATAGGAAAATGATGAAATTTGGCACAGTTGTAGTGGTGGTCTTAAAAAGTCATGTGACCAAAAATGGGGTCTTTAGTACTAACTCTATAGCGCCACCAGCAGTGCAAAAATTCAATGTTCAAAGGGTTATAACTTCTGATCCGCTTGATCTATGAAAATTCTACTTAGTACACGTGATTGCTCTCCTCATGCTTGTTGCTTTTAATACCTTACAGTAAAACTCCACCCATTACAGTAGCGGCCATTTTGAAATGTACAGTATTCCATTTTTTCGCTACTCCTCCTTCAAATGTTGTTCAATTCTTATGAGATTTGGCACAGATGATCTTTGGAGTAAGCCGCATAGAAATGACTGAACCGAATTTTGATATTTATCTTTGTTCAAAAGTAATAAATGCGCAAACTTAACGAGGTTGACGCAAAAATGGTTCTGAAGCTGTAGCTCAGTCATTCTTTGATCAATTGAAATGAAATTTGGTACACTTCATGTGGACCATGATCTTGGGGTCCATGCCAAATTTGGTGACAGCGCCACCTATGGGTCATGAGATAATAAAATAGGCTATTTTTGCCCATAACTTCTGAACTGCTTGTCAGAAAATTATGATCTTGATGTCTATGGATTGCTTACCTCATGCCGCATCTGTCAATGTGTATTATGCCGGGTTTGACCGAACCACCTGTCTGCCATTTTGAAATTTAACATAAATTGTTATATTTTTTGAACTATTTGACATATCCGCACAAAAATTGGTAAGGAGCTTTGACATGATGTCCTGAAGTTACCTGGGAAGTCAGAGTACAGCGCCACCTAGGGTTTATAAACTAATTTGACATATGTTAATCCTTGTAGCTTTCTAATCTCTTTTCTGCTGGCTCATGAGCTGTGTCATCTGAGTGGCGCATCAAGTTAATCATATGTATTGAGATACTGAGTTCCTGGGTTTGAATCCCACCTGAGTCAGGTATTTTGTTCTTCCTCATCAGTTCTTCTCAACCTGTCTGTAGTTCAAATGTGTTCTATTTTTCCATGTTTGCTGTTGTTGCTCTGCATTGTGGTGGTTCTTGCTGTGCTTTCTGTGCTTTGTGTGCTTTGTGTGCTTGCTGTGCTTTGGGAGTTTGCTGTGCTTTGTGTGCTGGTTGTGCTTTGTGAGCTTGCTGTGCTTTGTGAGCTTGCTGTGCTTGCTGTGCTTTGTGTGCTTGCAGTGCTTTTTTGTTGCTATGCTTTGTGTGCTTGCTGTGCTTTGTGTGCTTACTGTGCTTTGTGTGCTTGCTGTGCTTTGTGAGCTTGCTGTGCTTTGTGAGTTTGCTGTGCTTTGTGAGCTTGCTGTGCTTTGTGAGCTTGCTGTGCTTTGTGTGCTTGCTGCGCTTTGTGAGTTTGCTGTGCTTTGTGAGCTTGCTGTGCTTTGTGAGCTTGCTGTGCTTTGTGTGCTTGCTGTGCTTTGTGAGTTTGCTGTGCTTTGTGAGATTACTGTGCTTTGTGTGCTTGCTGTGCTTTGCGTGCTTGCTGTGCTTTGTGTGCTTGCTGTGCTTTGTGAGCCTGCTGTGCTTTGTGTAATTGCTGTGCTTTGTGTGCTTGCTGTGCATTGTGAGCTTGCTGTGCTTTGTGTGCTTGCTGTGCATTGTGAGCTTGCTGTGCTTTGTGTGCTTGCTGTGCTTTGTGTGCTTGCTGTGCTTTTTGTGCTTGCTGTGCTTTGTGAGCTTGCTGTGCTTTGTGTGCCTGCTGTGATTTGTGTAATTGCTGTGCTTTGTGTGCTTGCTGTGCATTGTGAACTTGCTGTGCTTTGTGTGCTTGCTGTGCTGTGTGTGCATTGCGCCGAAGGTGCTTGACCCCGTGTTGCTGCTTGCAGCTATATTTATTATTAGGGGTCAAGCACCGAAGGTGCTGAGACACCTATTGTAATTGTTAGTATTATTATTATTATTATTCTGCTTCTTCTTCTTCTTCTTAGCCATAGGCGTCTATGGCAGCCCTATGAACCGTACATAGGAAAATGATGAAATTTGGCACAGTTGTAGTGGTGGTCTTAAAAAGTCATGTGACCAAAAATGGGGTCTCTAGTACTAACTCTATAGCGCCACCAGCAGTTCAAAAATTCAATGTTCAAAGGGTTATAACTTCTGATCCGCTTGATCTATGAAAATTCTACTTAGTACACGTGATTGCTCTCCTCATGCTTGTTGATTTTAATACCTTACAGTAAAACTCCACCCATTACAGTAGCGGCCATTTTGAAATGTACAGTATTCCATTTTTTCGCTACTCCTCCTTCAAATGTTGTTCAATTCTTATGAGATTTGGCACAGATGATCTTTGGAGTAAGCCGCATAGAAATGACTGAACAGAATTTTGATATTTATCTTTGTTCAAAAGTAATAAATGCGCAAACTTAACAAGGTTGACGCAAAAATGGTTCTGAAGCTGTAGCTCAGTCATTCTTTGATCAATTGAAATGAAATTTGGTACACTAAATGTGGACCATGAACTTGGGGTCCATGCCAAATTTGGTGACAGCGCCACCTATGGGTCATGAGATAATAAAATAGGCTATTTTTGCCCATAACTTCTGAACTGTTTGTCAGAAAATTATGATCTTGATGTCTATGGATTGCTTACCTCATGCCGCATCTGTCGATGTGTATTATGCCGGGTTTGACCGAACCGCCTGTCCGCCATTTTGAAATTTCACATAATTTGTTATATTTTTTGAACTATTGGACATATCCGCGCAAAAATTAGTAAGGAGCTTCGACATGATGTCCTGAAGGTACCTGGGAAGTCAAATACAGCGCCACCTAGGGGTTATAAACTATAACAGTTCTCATGGAACTGCTTGTAACTTCTGAATACTTTGTCTGATATTAATTTCTTTGTGAAATTGTATTCACTGGTTTATGCCGATTGCAACGATGCCTCGTTTGTCATTTTCCAACATTCTGTTCATGTGTTATTGTAAAGCATATGGTAGATTATTTTTTCGCTACTCCTTTTACAAATGTTGTTTATTTTATGCCAGGTACTGCTCGTATAATGTTTGGAGCAATCCGCACAGAAATGACCGAACAGATTTTTGATATTCTGTTCTCTTTCTTAGAAATACCACTCCAAAGTTGACCGTGCCTGTGACGTTGTCTATTTGTCATAGTAAATTAATGTGACTGTATATTACATTGTATAGCATTACTATACAGAATGATGTTCTTGTCTTCAATCTCATTTGAGCTTTTTGATTCCCATATACATTGTATTTCTGATAGTTCTGCTCTGCACTGTCAGTTCTGCATCTGTGTTGATTGGCACACGTCAATCCTTGAAGCACCTAAGCTGTTTTTTGCTGCCCTTTGAGCTGTGTTAGCTGAGTTGCGCATCTGGTTAACCACATGCCATGAGATTCTGAGGTCATGGGTTCAAACCCCATGTGCAGTGATATTTTGTCTTAACTTTTTTCTCACTTAAGTTTTGTGATTTTCATACAATACATTGTATTTCAGTTATTTGTGCTCTCTGTTGTTATTTCTGCACGTTTGGTAATTGCTGGATATCAATGTTTACAGCTCTAAATCTCTATTCTATAGCTTGGACACACCAACTCAGTGGTTTAATCGTTTACTCAGTGGCGCATGCGGTTAGTGCGTTGCTTTGGGAACCTGAGGTCATGGGTTCGAATCCCAGCTCTTACTTTCACTTATTGAGATTTCCTTTTGTGTTCCCTTTAACACGTTCTTCTCGACCTGTCTGGTTTTCCACACGTGTTATATTTTTGCCATCTTTACTGTTGTTGCTCCGCACTGCAGTGGTTCTGCTCTGCATTTGCTTTGCTTCGGGTTCGGGCTCTGTATTGCGCGCTTTCTGCGCTTTGCGCATTTTCTGCGTCGTGTGGTTTTTGCTGTGCTTTGGGTGCTCATTGCGCTGAAGCTGCTTGACCCCGCGTTGCTGCTTGCAGCTATATTTATTATTATTCTGCTTCTTCTTCTTCTTAGCCATAGGCGTCTATGGCAGCCCTATGAACCGTACATAGGAAAATGATGAAATTTGGCACAGTTGTAGTGGTGGTCTTAAAAAGTCATGTGACCAAAAATGGGGTCTTTAGTACTAACTCTATAGCGCCACCAGCAGTGCAAAAATTCAATGTTCAAAGGGTTATAACTTCTGATCCGCTTGATCTATGAAAATTCTACTTAGTACACGTGATTGCTCTCCTCATGCTTGTTGCTTTTAATACCTTACAGTAAAACTCCACCCATTACAGTAGCGGCCATTTTGAAATGTACAGTATTCCATTTTTTCGCTACTCCTCCTTCAAATGTTGTTCAATTCTTATGAGATTTGGCACAGATGATCTTTGGAGTAAGCCGCATAGAAATGACTGAACCGAATTTTGATATTTATCTTTGTTCAAAAGTAATAAATGCGCAAACTTAACGAGGTTGACGCAAAAATGGTTCTGAAGCTGTAGCTCAGTCATTCTTTGATCAATTGAAATGAAATTTGGTACACTTCATGTGGACTATGAACTTGGGGTCCATGCCAAATTTGGTGACAGCGCCACCTATGGGTCATGAGATAATAAAATAGGCTATTTTTGCCCATAACTTCTGAACTGTTTGTCAGAAAATTATGATCTTGATGTCTATGGATTGCTTACCTCATGCCGCATCTGTCGATGTGTATTATGCCGGGTTTGACCGAACCGCCTGTCCGCCATTTTGAAATTTCACATAATTTGTTATGTTTTTGGAAATATTTGACATATCCGCGCAAAAATTAGTAAGGAGCTTCGACATGATGTCCTGAAGGTACCTGGGAAGTCAGAGTACAGCGCCACCTAGGGGTTATAAACTATAACAGTTCTTATGGAACTGCTTATAACTTCTGAATACTTTGTCTGATATTATATTTTTGCCATCTTTACTGTTGTTGCTCCGCACTGCAGTGGTTCTGCTCTGCATTTGCTTTGCTTCGGGTTCAGGCTCTGTATTGCGCGCTTTCTGCGCTTTGCGCATTTGCTGTGTCGTGCCGTTTTTGCTGTGCTTTGGGTGCTCATTGCGCTGAAGGTGCTTGACCCCGTATCGCTGCTTGCAGCTATATTTAGGGGTCAAGCACCGAAGGTGCTGAGACACCTATTGTAATTGTTAGTTAGGGGTCAAGCACCGAAGGTGCTGAGACACCTATTGTAATTGTTAGTATTATTATTATTATTATTCTGCTTCTTCTTCTTCTTCTTAGCCATGGGCGTCTATGGCAGCCCTATGAACCGTACATAGGAAAATGATGAAATTTGGCACAGTTGTAGTGGTTGTCTTAAAAAGTCATGTGACCAAAAATGGAGTCTCTAGTACTAACTCTATAGCGCCACCAGCAGTTCAAAAATTCAATGTTCAAAGGGTTATAACTTCTGATCCGCTTGATCTATGAAAATTCTACTTAGTACACGTGATTGCTCTCCTCATGCTTGTTGATTTTAATACCTTACAGTAAAACTCCACCCATTACAGTAGCGGCCATTTTGAAATGTACAGTATTCCATTTTTTCGCTACTCCTCCTTCAAATGTTGTTCAATTCTTATGAGATTTGGCACAGATAATCTTTGGAGTAAGCCGCATAGAAATGACTGAACAGAATTTTGATATTTATCTTTGTTCAAAAGTAATAAATGCGCAAACTTAACGAGGTTGACGCAAAAATGGTTCTGAAGCTGTAGCTCAGTCATTCTTTGATCAATTGAAATGAAATTTGGTACACTTCATGTGGACCATGAACTTGGGGTCCATGCCAAATTTGGTGACAGCGCCACCTATGGGTCATGAGATAATAAAATAGGCTATTTTTGCCCATAACTTCTGAACTGTTTGTCAGAAAATTATGATCTTGATGTCTATGGATTGCTTACCTCATGCCGCATCTGTCGATGTGTATTATGCCGGGTTTGACCGAACCGCCTGTCCGCCATTTTGAAATTTCACATAATTTGTTATATTTTTTGAACTATTGGACATATCCGCGCAAAAATTAGTAAGGAGCTTCGACATGATGTCCTGAAGGTACCTGGGAAGTCAGAGTACAGCGCCACCTAGGGGTTATAAACTATAACAGTTCTCATGGAACTGGTTATAACTTCTGAATACTTTGTCTGATATTAATTTCTTTGTGAAATTGTATTCACTGGTTTATGCCGATTGCAACGATGCCTCGTTTGTCATTTTCCAACATTCTGTTCATGTGTTATTGTAAAGCATATGGTAGATTATTTTTTCGCTACTCCTTTTACAAATGTTGTTTATTTTATGCCAGGTACTGCTCGTATAATGTTTGGAGCAATCCGCACAGAAATGACCGAACAGATTTTTGATATTCTGTTCTCTTTCTTAGAAATACCACTCCAAAGTTGACCGTGCCTGTGACGTTGTCTATTTGTCATAGTAAATTAATGTGACTGTATATTACATTGTATAGCATTACTATACAGAATGATGTTCTTGTCTTCAATCTCATTTGAGCTTTTTGATTCCCATATACATTGTATTTCTGATAGTTCTGCTCTGCACTGTCAGTTCTGCATCTGTGTTGATTGGCACATGTCAATCCTTGAAGCACCTAAGCTGTTTTTTGCTGCCCTTTGAGCTGTGTTAGCTGAGTTGCGCATCTGGTCAACCACATGCCATGAGATTCTGAGGTCATGGGTTCAAATCCCATGTGCAGTGATATTTTGTCTTAACTTTTTTCTCACTTAAGTTTTGTGATTTTCATACAATACATTGTATTTCAGTTATTTGTGCTCTCTGTTGTCATTTCTGCACGTTTGGTAATTGCTGGATATCAATGTTTACAGCTCTAAATCTCTATTCTATAGGTTGGACACACCAACTCAGTGGTTTAATCGTTTACTCAGTGGCGCATGCGGTAACTGTTGTGCTTTGGGAACCTGAGTTCATGGGTTTGAATCCCATGTGCAGTGGTTTTTGTCTTAACTTTTTTCTCACTTAAGTTTTGTGATTTTCATACTATACATTGTATTTCAGTTATTTGTGCTATCTGTTGTCATTTCTGCACTTTTAGTAATTGCTGGATATCAATGTTTACAGTTCTAAATCTCTATTCTATAGCTTGGACACACCAACTCAGTGGTTTAATCGTTTACTCAGTGGCGCATTCGGTTAGTGCGATGCTTTTGGAACCTGAGGTCATGGGTTCGAATCCCAGCTCTTACTTTCACTTATTGAGATTTCCTTTTGTGTTCCCTTTAACACGTTCCTCTCGACCTGTCTGGTTTTCCACACGTGTTATATTATTGCCATATTTACTGTTGTTGCTCCGCACTGCAGTGGTTCTGCTCTGCATTTGCTTTGCTTCGGGTTCGGGCTCTGTATTGCGTGCTTTCTGCGCTTTGCGCATTTGCTGCATCGTGCGGTTTTTGCTGTGCTTTGGGTGCTCATTGCGCTAAAGGTGCTTGGCCCCGAATCGCTGCTTGCAGCTATATTATTATTATTATTATTCTGCTTCTTCTTCTTCTTCTTAGCCATAGGCGTCTATGGCAGCCCTATGAACCGTACATAGGAAAATGATGAAATTTGGCACAGTTGTAGTGGTGGTCTTAAAAAGTCATGTGACCAAAAATGGGGTCTCTAGTACTAACTCTATAGCGCCACCAGCAGTTCAAAAATTCAATGTTCAAAGGGTTATAACTTCTGATCCGCTTGATCTATGAAAATTCTACTTAGTACACGTGATTGCTCTCCTCATGCTTGTTGATTTTAATACCTTACAGTAAAACTCCACCCATTACAGTAGCGGCCATTTTGAAATGTACAGTATTCCATTTTTTCGCTACTCCTCCTTTAAATGTTGTTCAATTCTTATGAGATTTGGCACAGATGATCTTTGGAGTAAGCCGCATAGAAATGACTGAACAGAATTTTGATATTTATCTTTGTTCAAAAGTAATAAATGCGCAAACTTAACGAGGTTGACGCAAAAATGGTTCTGAAGCTGTAGCTCAGTCATTCTTTGATCAATTGAAATGAAATTTGGTACACTTCATGTGGACCATGAACTTGGGGTCCATGCCAAATTTGGTGACAGCGCCACCTATGGGTCATGAGATAATAAAATAGGCTATTTTTGCCCATAACTTCTGAACTGTTTGTCAGAAAATTATGATCTTGATGTCTATGGATTGCTTACCTCATGCCGCATCTGTCGATGTGTATTATGCCGGGTTTGACCGAACCGCCTGTCCGCCATTTTGAAATTTCACATAATTTGTTATATTTTTTGAACTATTGGACATATCCGCGCAAAAATTAGTAAGGAGCTTCGACATGATGTCCTGAAGGTACCTGGGAAGTCAAATACAGCGCCACCTAGGGGTTATAAACTATAACAGTTCTCATGGAACTGCTTGTAACTTCTGAATACTTTGTCTGATATTAATTTCTTTGTGAAATTGTATTCACTGGTTTATGCCGATTGCAACGATGCCTCGTTTGTCATTTTCCAACATTCTGTTCATGTGTTATTGTAAAGCATATGGTAGATTATTTTTTCGCTACTCCTTTTACAAATGTTGTTTATTTTATGCCAGGTACTGCTCGTATAATGTTTGGAGCAATCCGCACAGAAATGACCGAACAGATTTTTGATATTCTGTTCTCTTTCTTAGAAATACCACTCCAAAGTTGACCGTGCCTGTGACGTTGTCTATTTGTCATAGTAAATTAATGTGACTGTATATTACATTGTATAGCATTACTATACAGAATGATGTTCTTGTCTTCAATCTCATTTGAGCTTTTTGATTCCCATATACATTGTATTTCTGATAGTTCTGCTCTGCACTGTCAGTTCTGCATCTGTGTTGATTGGCACACGTCAATCCTTGAAGCACCTAAGCTGTTTTTTGCTGCCCTTTGAGCTGTGTTAGCTGAGTTGCGCATCTGGTTAACCACATGCCATGAGATTCTGAGGTCATGGGTTCAAACCCCATGTGCAGTGATATTTTGTCTTAACTTTTTTCTCACTTAAGTTTTGTGATTTTCATACAATACATTGTATTTCAGTTATTTGTGCTCTCTGTTGTTATTTCTGCACGTTTGGTAATTGCTGGATATCAATGTTTACAGCTCTAAATCTCTATTCTATAGCTTGGACACACCAACTCAGTGGTTTAATCGTTTACTCAGTGGCGCATGCGGTTAGTGCGTTGCTTTGGGAACCTGAGGTCATGGGTTCGAATCCCAGCTCTTACTTTCACTTATTGAGATTTCCTTTTGTGTTCCCTTTAACACGTTCTTCTCGACCTGTCTGGTTTTCCACACGTGTTATATTTTTGCCATCTTTACTGTTGTTGCTCCGCACTGCAGTGGTTCTGCTCTGCATTTGCTTTGCTTCGGGTTCGGGCTCTGTATTGCGCGCTTTCTGCGCTTTGCGCATTTGCTGCGTCGTGTGGTTTTTGCTGTGCTTTGGGTGCTCATTGCGCTGAAGGTGCTTGACCCCGCAATTGCTGCTTGCAGCTATATTTATTAGGGGTCAAGCACCGAAGGTGCTGAGACACCTATTGGAATTGTTAGTATTATTAGGGGTCAAGCACCGAAGGTGCTGAGACACCTATTGTAATTGTTAGTATTATTATTATTATTATTATTATTCTGCTTCTTCTTCTTCTTAGCCATAGGCGTCTATGGCAGCCCTATGAACCGTACATAGGAAAATGATGAAATTTGGCACAGTTGTAGTGGTGGTCTTAAAAAGTCATGTGACCAAAAATGGGGTCTCTAGTACTAACTCTATAGCGCCACCAGCAGTGCAAAAATTTAATGTTCAAAGGGTTATAACTTCTGATTCGCTTGATCTATGAAAATTCTACTTAGTACACGTGATTGCTCTCCTCATGCTTGTTGATTTTAATACCTTACAGTAAAACTCCACCCATTACAGTAGCGGCCATTTTGAAATGTACAGTATTCCATTTTTTCGCTACTCCTCCTTCAAATGTTGTTCAATTCTTATGAGATTTGGCACAGATGATCTTTGGAGTAAGCCGCATAGAAATGACTGAACAGAATTTTGATATTTATCTTTGTTCAAAAGTAATAAATGCGCAAACTTAACAAGGTTGACGCAAAAATGGTTCTGAAGCTGTAGCTCAGTCATTCTTTGATCAATTGAAATGAAATTTGGTACACTTCATGTGGACCATGAACTTGGGGTCCATGCCAAATTTGGTGACAGCGCCACCTATGGGTCATGAGATAATAAAATAGGCTATTTTTGCCCATAACTTCTGAACTGTTTGTCAGAAAATTATGATCTTGATGTCTATGGATTGCTTACCTCATGCCGCATCTGTCGATGTGTATTATGCCGGGTTTGACCGAACCGCCTGTCCGCCATTTTGAAATTTCACATAATTTGTTATATTTTTGGAAATATTGGACATATCCGCGCAAAAATTAGTAAGGAGCTTCGACATGATGTCCTGAAGGTACCTGGGAAGTCAGAGTACAGCCCCACCTAGGGGTTATAAACTATAACAGTTCTTATGGAACTGCTTATAACTTCTGAATACTTTGTCTGATATTATATTTTTGCCATCTTTACTGTTGTTGCTCCGCACTGCAGTGGTTCTGCTCTGCATTTGCTTTGCTTCGGGTTCGGGCTCTGTATTGCGTGCTTTCTGCGCTTTGCGCATTTGCTGCATCGTGCGGTTTTTGCTGTGCTTTGGGTGCTCATTGCGCTGAAGGTGCTTGACCCCGTATCGCTGCTTGCAGCTATATTTAGGGGTCAAGCACCGAAGGTGCTGAGACACCTATTGTAATTGTTAGTATTATTATTAGGGGTCAAGCACCGAAGGTGCTGAGACACCTATTGTAATTGTTAGTATTATTATTATTATTATTATTCTGCTTCTTCTTCTTCTTAGCCATAGGCGTCTATGGCAGCCCTATGAACCGTACATAGGAAAATGATGAAATTTGGCACAGTTGTAGTGGTGGTCTTAAAAAGTCATGTGACCAAAAATGGGGTCTCTAGTACTAACTCTATAGCGCCACCAGCAGTGCAAAAATTTAATGTTCAAAGGGTTATAACTTCTGATCCGCTTGATCTATGAAAATTCTACTTAGTACACGTGATTTCTCTCCTCATGCTTGTTGCTTTTAATACCTTACAGTAAAACTCCACCCATTACAGTAGCGGCCATTTTGAAATGTACAGTATTCCATTTTTTCGCTTCTCCTCCTTCAAATGTTGTTCAATTCTTATGAGATTTGGCACAGATGATCTTTGGAGTAAGCCGCATAGAAATGACTGAACAGAATTTTGATATTTATCTTTGTTCAAAAGTAATAAATGCGCAAACTTAACGAGGTTGACGCAAAAATGGTTCTGAAGCTGTAGCTCAGTCATTCTTTGATCAATTGAAATGAAATTTGGTACACTTCATGTGGACCATGAACTTGGGGTCCATGCCAAATTTGGTGACAGCGCCACCTATGGGTCATGAGATAATAAAATAGGCTATTTTTGCCCATAACTTCTGAACTGTTTGTCAGAAAATTATGATCTTGATGTCTATGGATTGCTTACCTCATGCCGCATCTGTCGATGTGTATTATGCCGGGTTTGACCGAACCGCCTGTCCGCCATTTTGAAATTTCACATAATTTGTTATATTTTTGGAAATATTGGACATATCCGCGCAAAAATTAGTAAGGAGCTTCGATATGATGTCCTGAAGGTACCTGGGAAGTCAGAGTACAGCGCCACCTAGGGGTTATAAACTATAACAGTTCTTATGGAACTGCTTATAACTTCTGAATACTTTGTCTGATATTATATTTTTGCCATCTTTACTGTTGTTGCTCCGCACTGCAGTGGTTCTGCTCTGCATTTGCTTTGCTTCGGGTTCGGGCTCTGTATTGCGTGCTTTCTGCGCTTTGCGCATTTGCTGCATCGTGCGGTTTTTGCTGTGCTTTGGGTGCTCATTGCGCTGAAGGTGCTTGACCCCGTATCGCTGCTTGCAGCTATATTTGTTAGTATTATTATTATTATTATTCTGCCGTTTCTTAGCCATAGGCATCTATGGCAGCCCTATGAACCGTACATAGGAAAATGATGAAATTTGGCACAGTTGTAGAGGTGGTCATAAATAGTCATGTGACCAAAAATGGGGTCTTTAGCAGTAACTCTATAGCGCCACCAGTAGTCCAAAAATTCAATGTTCAAACTGTTATAACTGGTGAACCATTTGATCTATGAAAATTCTACTTAGTACACGTGATTGCTCTCATCCCGCTTATTGAATTTGATACTTTACAGTAAGACTCCACCCATTACAGTAGCAGCCATTTTGAAATGTACAGTATTTCGTTTTTTCGCTACTCCTCCTTCAAATGCGGTTCAATTCTTATGAGATTTGGCACAGATGATCTTTGGAGTGAGCCGCATAGAAATGACCGAACAGAATTTTGATATTTATCTTTGTTCAAAAGTAATAAATGCGCAAACTTAACAAGGTTGACGCAAAAATGGTTCTGAAGCTGTAGCTCGGTCATTCTTTGATCAATTGAAATGAAATTTGGTACACTTCATGTCGACCATGAACTTGGGGTCCATGCCAAATTTGGTGACAGCGCCACCTATGGGTTATGAGATAATAAAATAGGCTATTTTTGCCCATAACTTCTGAACTGTTTGTCAGAAAATTATGATCTTGATGTCTATGGATTGCTTACCTCATGCCGCATCTGTCGATGTGAATTATGCCAGGTTTGAGTGAACCGCCTGTCCGCCATTTTGAAATTTGACATAAATTGTTATATTTTTTGAACTATTGGACATATCTGTGCAAAAATTGATAAGGAGCTTTGACATGATATCCTGAAGGTACCTGAGAAGTCAGAGTACAGCGCCACCTAGGGTTTATAAACTAATTTGACATATGTTAATCCTTGTAGCTTTCTAATCTCTTTTCTGCTGCCTCATGAGCTGTGTCATCTGAGTGGCGCATCAAGTTAATCATATGTATTGAGATTCTGAGTTCCTGGGTTTGAATCCCACCTGAGTCAGGTATTTTGTTCTTCCTCATCAGTTCTTCTCAACCTGTCTGTAGTTCAAATGTGTTCTATTTTTCCATGTTTGCTGTTGTTGCTCTGCATTGTGGTGGTTCTTGCTGTGCTTTCTGTGCTTTGTGTGCTTTGTGTGCTTGCTGTGCTTTGGGAGTTTGCTGTGCTTTGTGTGCTGGTTGTGCTTTGTGAGCTTGCTGTGCTTTGTGAGCTTGCTGTGCTTTGTGAGCTTGCTGTGCTTTGTGAGTTTGCTGTGCTTTGTGAGCTTGCTGTGCTTTGTGAGCTTGCTGTGCTTTGTGTGCTTGCTGTGCTTTGTGAGTTTGCTGTGCTTTGTGAGCTTGCTGTGCTTTGTGAGCTTGCTGTGCTTTGTGTGCTTGCTGTGCTTTGTGAGTTTGCTATGCTTTGTGAGATTACTGTGCTTTGTGTGCTTGCTGTGCTTTGCGTGCTTGCTGTGCTTTGTGTGCTTGCTGTGCTTTGCGAGTTTGATGTGCTTTGTGTAATTGCTGTGCTTTGTGTGCTTGCTGTGCATTGTGAGCTTGCTGTGCTTTGTGTGCTTGCTGTGCATTGTGAGCTTGCTGTGCTTTGTGTGCTTGCTGTGCTTTGTGTGCTTGCTGTGCTTTGTGTGCTTGCTGTGCTTTGTGAGCTTGCTGTGCTTTGTGTGCCTGCTGTGATTTGTGTAATTGCTGTGCTTTGTGTACTTGCTGTGCATTGTGAATTTGCTGTGCTTTGTGTGCTTGCTGTGCTGTGTGTGCATTGCGCCGAAGGTGCTTGACCCCGTGTTGCTGCTTGCAGCTATATTTATTAGGGGTCAAGCACCGAAGGTGCTGAGACACCTATTGTAATTGTTAGTATTATTAGGGGTCAAGCACCGAAGGTGCTGAGACACCTATTGTAATTGTTAGTATTATTATTATTAGGGGTCAAGCACCGAAGGTGCTGAGACACCTATTGGAATTGTACTTTTTTCTTCTTCTTAGCCATTGGTGTCTATGGCAGCCCTATGAACCGTATGTAGGAAAATGATGAAATTTGGCACAGTTGTAGTGGTGGTCATAAATAGTCATGTGGCCAAAAATGGGGTCTCTAGCAGTAACTCTATAGCGCCACCATCATCTCAAAAATTCAATGTTCAAATGGTTATAACTCATGATCCATTTGCTCTATGAAAATTCTACTTAGTACACGTGATTGCTCTCCTCATGCTTATTGTTTTTAATACCTTACAGTAAGACTCCACCCATTACAGTAGCGACCATTTTGAAATGTACAGTATTTCGTTTTTTCGCTACTCCTCCTTCAAATTTGGTTCAATTCTTATGAGATTTGGCACATGTGATCTTTGGAGTGAGCCGCATAGAAATGACTGAACAGAATTTTGATATTTTTCTTTATTTAAAAGTAATTAATGCGTGAACTTAACGAGATTGACGCAAAATTGGTTCTGAAGCTGTATCTCGGTCATTCTTTGATCAATCGAGATGAAATTTGGTACGCTTCATGTCGACCATGAACTGGGGGTCCATGCCAAATTTGGTGACAGCGCCACCTATGGGTCATGAGATAGTAAAAAAGGCTATTTTTGCGCATAACTTCTGAATCGTTTGTCAGAAAATTATGATATTGGTGTCTACGGATTCCTTACCTCATGCCGCATCTGTCGATGTGTATTATGCCGGGTTTGACCGAACCGCCTGTCCGCCATTTTGAAATTTGTCATAAATTGTTATAACTTTTGAAGTATTGGATATATTGGCGCAAAAATCGGTAGGAAGCTTTGGCATGATGTCCTGATTGTATCTGGGAAGTCAGAATACAGCGCCACCTAGGGGTTATAAACTATAACAGTTCTTATAGAACTGCTCATAACTTCTGAATACTTTGTCGGATATTAATTTTCTTTGTGAAATTGTATTCACTGGTTTATGCCGATTGCAACGATACCTCGTTTGTCATTTTCCATCATTCTGTTCATGTGTTATTGTAAGGCATATGGTAAATGATTTTTTCGCTACTCCTTTTACAAATTTTGTTTATTTTATGCCAGGTTCTGCTCGTATAATGTTTGGAGCAATCCGCACAGAAATGACTGAACAGATTTTTCTTGCACCTAGGAATTTTTTTGAGAAAAACCTCTGTAAAGTTGATCGTCCCTGTGATGTTGTCTATTTGTCATAGTTAATTACTTTATATTACATTTTATAGCGTTACTCTACGGAATGTTCTTCTTGTCTTCAATCTCACTTGAGCTTTTTGATTCTCATATACATTGTATTTCTGTGATTTCTGCTCTGCGGTGTCATTTCTACATCTTTGGTGATTGGCATATGTCAATGCTTGCATTTCTGTAATCTCTTTCCTGCTGCCCCTTGAGCTGTGTCTGCTGAGTGGCGCATCCACTAAGTCGTATGCATAGAGATCCTGAGTTCATGGGTTCGAATCCCACCTGAGGCAGGTGTTAATTTCTTCTATTAAAGTTTTGTTCTTTCCCACCTATTCTTCTTGACCTGTCTGTAGTTCACATATGTTCTATTTTTGCCATGTTTTCTGTTGCTGCTCTGCACTGCGGTGGTTCTGCTCTGTCATTGCAACGCTTTGGGTACTTGCTGCGCTTTGTGTTCTTGATGCACCTTGGGTGGTCAGTGAGCATTGGGTGATTGATACCTTCTATGTTGCTTGCTGTGCTTTGGGTGCTCATTGCGCTAAAGGTGCTTGGCCCCGAATCGCTGCTTGCAGCTATATTTATTATTATTATTCTGCTTCTTCTTCTTCTTCTTAGCCATAGGCGTCTATGGCAGCCCTATGAACCGTACATAGGAAAATGATGAAATTTGGCACAGTTGTAGTGGTGGTCTTAAAAAGTCATGTGACCAAAAATGGGGTCTCTAGTACTAACTCTATAGCGCCACCAGCAGTTCAAAAATTCAATGTTCAAAGGGTTATAACTTCTGATCCGCTTGATCTATGAAAATTCTACTTAGTACACGTGATTGCTCTCCTCATGCTTGTTGATTTTAATACCTTACAGTAAAACTCCACCCATTACAGTAGCGGCCATTTTGAAATGTACAGTATTCCATTTTTTCGCTACTCCTCCTTCAAATGTTGTTCAATTCTTATGAGATTTGGCACAGATGATCTTTGGAGTAAGCCGCATAGAAATGACTGAACAGAATTTTGATATTTATCTTTGTTCAAAAGTAATAAATGCGCAAACTTAACGAGGTTGACGCAAAAATGGTTCTGAAGCTGTAGCTCAGTCATTCTTTGATCAATTGAAATGAAATTTGGTACACTTCATGTGGACCATGAACTTGGGGTCCATGCCAAATTTGGTGACAGCGCCACCTATGGGTCATGAGATAATAAAATAGGCTATTTTTGCCCATAACTTCTGAACTGTTTGTCAGAAAATTATGATCTTGATGTCTATGGATTGCTTACCTCATGCCGCATCTGTCGATGTGTATTATGCCGGGTTTGACCGAACCGCCTGTCCGCCATTTTGAAATTTCACATAATTTGTTATATTTTTTGAACTATTGGACATATCCGCGCAAAAATTAGTAAGGAGCTTCGACATGATGTCCTGAAGGTACCTGGGAAGTCAGAGTACAGCGCCACCTAGGGGTTATAAACTATAACAGTTCTCATGGAACTGCTTATAACTTCTGAATACTTTGTCTGATATTAATTTCTTTGTGAAATTGTATTCACTGGTTTATGCCGATTGCAACGATGCCTCGTTTGTCATTTTCCAACATTCTGTTCATGTGTTATTGTAAAGCATATGGTAGATTATTTTTTCGCTACTCCTTTTACAAATGTTGTTTATTTTATGCCAGGTACTGCTCGTATAATGTTTGGAGCAATCCGCACAGAAATGACCGAACAGATTTTTGATATTCTGTTCTCTTTCTTAGAAATACCACTCCAAAGTTGACCGTGCCTGTGACGTTGTCTATTTGTCATAGTAAATTAATGTGACTGTATATTACATTGTATAGCATTACTATACAGAATGATGTTCTTGTCTTCAATCTCATTTGAGCTTTTTGATTCCCATATACATTGTATTTCTGATAGTTCTGCTCTGCACTGTCAGTTCTGCATCTGTGTTGATTGGCACACGTCAATCCTTGAAGCACCTAAGCTGTTTTTTGCTGCCCTTTGAGCTGTGTTAGCTGAGTTGCGCATCTGGTTAACCACATGCCATGAGATTCTGAGGTCATGGGTTCAAACCCCATGTGCAGTGATATTTTGTCTTAACTTTTTTCTCACTTAAGTTTTGTGATTTTCATACAATACATTGTATTTCAGTTATTTGTGCTCTCTGTTGTTATTTCTGCACGTTTGGTAATTGCTGGATATCAATGTTTACAGCTCTAAATCTCTATTCTATAGCTTGGACACACCAACTCAGTGGTTTAATCGTTTACTCAGTGGCGCATGCGGTTAGTGCGTTGCTTTGGGAACCTGAGGTCATGGGTTCGAATCCCAGCTCTTACTTTCACTTATTGAGATTTCCTTTTGTGTTCCCTTTAACACGTTCTTCTCAACCTGTCTGGTTTTCCACACGTGTTATATTTTTGCCATCTTTACTGTTGTTGCTCCGCACTGCAGTGGTTCTGCTCTGCATTTGCTTTGCTTCGGGTTCGGGCTCTGTATTGCGCGCTTTCTGCGCTTTGCGCATTTGCTGCGTTGTGTGGTTTTTGCTGTGCTTTGGGTGCTCATTGCGCTGAAGGTGCTTGACCCCGCAATTGCTGCTTGCAGCTATATTTATTATTATTATCGTCCCATGGGAGTCTATGGCAGCCCTATGAACCGTACATAGGAAAATGATGAAATTTGGCACAGTTGTAGAGGTGGTCATAAATAGTCATGTGACCAAAAATGGGGTCTCTAGCAATAACTCTATAGCGCCACCAGCAGTGCAAAAAATCAATGTTCAAACTGTTATAAATAGTGAACCATTTGATCTATGAAAATTCTACTTAGTACACGTGATTGCTCTCATCCCGCTTATTGAATTTGATACTTTACAGTAAGACTCCACCCATTACAGTAACGGCCATTTTGAAATGTACAGTATTTAGTTTTTTCGCTACTCCTCCTTCAAATGTGGTTCAATTCTTATGAGATTTGGCACAGGTGATCTTTGGAGTGAGCCGCATAGAAATGACTGAACAGAATTTTGATATTTATCTTTGTTCAAAAGTAATAAATGCGCAAACTTAACGAGGTTGACGCAAAAATGGTTCTGAAGCTGTAGCTCGGTCATTCTTTGATCAATTGAAATGAAATTTGGTACACTTCATGTCGACCATGAACTTGGGGTCCATGCCAAATTTGGTGACAGCGCCACCTATGGGTAATGAGATAGGAAAATAGGCTATTTTTGCCCATAACTTCTGAACTGTTTGTCAGAAAATTATGATCTTGATGTCTATGGATTGCTTACCTCATGCCGCATCTGTCGATGTGTATTATGCCGGGTTTGACCAAACCGCCTGTCCGCCATTTTGAAATTTGATATAAATTGTTATATTTTTTGAACTATTGGACATATCTGCGCAAAAATTGATAAGGAGCTTTGACATGATATCCTGAAGGTACCTGAGAAGTCAGAATACAGCGCCACCTAGGGTTTATAAACTAATTTGACATATGTTAATCCTTGTAGCTTTCTAATCTCTTTTCTGCTGCCTCATGAGCTGTGTCATCTGAGTGGCGCATCAAGTTAATCATATGTATTGAGATTCTGAGTTCCTGGGTTTGAATCCCACCTGAGTCAGGTATTTTGTTCTTCCTCATCAGTTCTTCTCAACCTGTCTGTAGTTCAAATGTGTTCTATTTTTCCATGTTTGCTGTTGTTGCTCTGCATTGTGGTGGTTCTTGCTGTGCTTTCTGTGCTTTGTGTGCTTTGTGTGCATGCTGTACTTTGGGAGTTTGCTGTGCTTTGTGTGCTGGTTGTGCTTTGGGAGTTTGCTGTGCTTTGTGTGCTGGTTGTGCTTTGTGTGCTTACTGTGCTTTGTGTGCTTGCTGTGCTTTGTGAGCTTGCTGTGCTTTGTGAGTTTGCTGTGCTTTGTGAGCTTGCTGTGCTTTGTGAGCTTGCTGTGCTTTGTGTGCTTGCTGTGCTTTGTGAGTTTGCTGTGCTTTGTGAGCTTGCTGTGCTTTGTGAGCTTGCTGTGCTTTGTGTGCTTGCTGTGCTTTGTGAGTTTGCTATGCTTTGTGAGATTACTGTGCTTTGTGTGCTTGCTGTGCTTTGCGTGCTTGCTGTGCTTTGTGTGCTTGCTGTGCTTTGCGAGTTTGATGTGCTTTGTGTAATTGCTGTGCTTTGTGTGCTTGCTGTGCATTGTGAGCTTGCTGTGCTTTGTGTGCTTGCTGTGCATTGTGAGCTTGCTGTGCTTTGTGTGCTTGCTGTGCTTTGTGTGCTTGCTGTGCTTTGTGAGCATGCTGTGCTTTGTGAGCTTTCTGTGCTTTGTGTGCCTGCTGTGATTTGTGTAATTGCTCTGCTTTGTGAGCTTGCCGTGCTTTGTGTGCTTGCTGTGCTGTGTGTGCATTGCGCCGAAGGTGCTTGACCCCGTGTTGCTGCTTGCAGCTATATTTATTAGGGGTCAAGCACCGAAGGTGCTGAGACACCTATTGTAATTGTTAGTATTATTATTATTATTATTATTATTCTGCTTCTTCTTCTTCTTCTTAGCCATAGGCGTCTATGGCAGCCCTATGAACCGTACATAGGAAAATGATGAAATTTGGCACAGTTGTAGTGGTGGTCTTAAAAAGTCATGTGACCAAAAATGGGGTCTCTAGTACTAACTCTATAGCGCCACCAGCAGTTCAAAAATTCAATGTTCAAAGGGTTATAACTTCTGATCCGCTTGATCTATGAAAATTCTACTTAGTACACGTGATTGCTCTCCTCATGCTTGTTGATTTTAATACCTTACAGTAAAACTCCACCCATTACAGTAGCGGCCATTTTGAAATGTACAGTATTCCATTTTTTCGCTACTCCTCCTTCAAATGTTGTTCAATTCTTATGAGATTTGGCACAGATGATCTTTGGAGTAAGCCGCATAGAAATGACTGAACAGAATTTTGATATTTATCTTTGTTCAAAAGTAATAAATGCGCAAACTTAACGAGGTTGACGCAAAAATGGTTCTGAAGCTGTAGCTCAGTCATTCTTTGATCAATTGAAATGAAATTTGGTACACTTCATGTGGACCATGAACTTGGGGTCCATGCCAAATTTGGTGACAGCGCCACCTATGGGTCATGAGATAATAAAATAGGCTATTTTTGCCCATAACTTCTGAACTGTTTGTCAGAAAATTATGATCTTGATGTCTATGGATTGCTTACCTCATGCCGCATCTGTCGATGTGTATTATGCCGGGTTTGACCGAACCGCCTGTCCGCCATTTTGAAATTTCACATAATTTGTTATATTTTTTGAACTATTGGACATATCCGCGCAAAAATTAGTAAGGAGCTTCGACATGATGTCCTGAAGGTACCTGGGAAGTCAGAGTACAGCGCCACCTAGGGGTTATAAACTATAACAGTTCTCATGGAACTGCTTATAACTTCTGAATACTTTGTCTGATATTAATTTCTTTGTGAAATTGTATTCACTGGTTTATGCCGATTGCAACGATGCCTCGTTTGTCATTTTCCAACATTCTGTTCATGTGTTATTGTAAAGCATATGGTAGATTATTTTTTCGCTACTCCTTTTACAAATGTTGTTTATTTTATGCCAGGTACTGCTCGTATAATGTTTGGAGCAATCCGCACAGAAATGACCGAACAGATTTTTGATATTCTGTTCTCTTTCTTAGAAATACCACTCCAAAGTTGACCGTGCCTGTGACGTTGTCTATTTGTCATAGTAAATTAATGTGACTGTATATTACATTGTATAGCATTACTATACAGAATGATGTTCTTGTCTTCAATCTCATTTGAGCTTTTTGATTCCCATATACATTGTATTTCTGATAGTTCTGCTCTGCACTGTCAGTTCTGCATCTGTGTTGATTGGCACACGTCAATCCTTGAAGCACCTAAGCTGTTTTTTGCTGCCCTTTGAGCTGTGTTAGCTGAGTTGCGCATCTGGTTAACCACATGCCATGAGATTCTGAGGTCATGGGTTCAAACCCCATGTGCAGTGATATTTTGTCTTAACTTTTTTCTCACTTAAGTTTTGTGATTTTCATACAATACATTGTATTTCAGTTATTTGTGCTCTCTGTTGTTATTTCTGCACGTTTGGTAATTGCTGGATATCAATGTTTACAGCTCTAAATCTCTATTCTATAGCTTGGACACACCAACTCAGTGGTTTAATCGTTTACTCAGTGGCGCATGCGGTTAGTGCGTTGCTTTGGGAACCTGAGGTCATGGGTTCGAATCCCAGCTCTTACTTTCACTTATTGAGATTTCCTTTTGTGTTCCCTTTAACACGTTCTTGTCGACCTGTCTGGTTTTCCACACGTGTTATATTTTTGCCATCTTTACTGTTGTTGCTCCGCACTGCAGTGGTTCTGCTCTGCATTTGCTTTGCTTCGGGTTCGGGCTCTGTATTGCGCGCTTTCTGCGCTTTGCGCATTTGCTGCGTCGTGTGGTTTTTGCTGTGCTTTGGGTGCTCATTGCGCTGAAGGTGCTTGACCCCGCAATTGCTGCTTGCAGCTATATTTATTATTATTATTCTGCTTCTTCTTCTTCTTCTTAGCCATAGGCGTCTATGGCAGCCCTATGAACCGTACATAGGAAAATGATGAAATTTGGCACAGTTGTAGTGGTGGTCTTAAAAAGTCATGTG